>NW_027362768.1:362806759-363131759 GCF_046119375.1 Phyllobates terribilis
TAGATAGAGGGATGGAGGGATAGATATATTTCAGGTTTGGT
Organism: Phyllobates terribilis; assembly: GCF_046119375.1. Classification (NCBI taxonomy): domain Eukaryota; kingdom Metazoa; phylum Chordata; class Amphibia; order Anura; family Dendrobatidae; genus Phyllobates; species Phyllobates terribilis. The sequence continues at coordinate 362,806,801 of NW_027362768.1, forward strand.
CACTTATGAGGTGTCTTTCTGCACACGGAGCATATTGTCCCCGTCCTGTGATTTCCCTCCCGCTCTGGGGAATATTCCGGGTACAGATTCCAGCTCCGGAGGTTATGAATGGGGCAGTGTTTGGGGCGAGTGAATGCAGGGCTCATGAGAGGCGGTCTGTGTCTTCCTCTCAGCAATTCCAGTCTTTTCTCCACTCCCAAAATACGTAACATATAAGAGCAGCACTTCGCCGCGGCCCGGGCTCGGGGACGTATAATGCCGGCCTTTCTCATCTCCCTTCCCGTGTTTTTCTACTGTCCTCTTTAAATAGAGCTCTGGGAGCCGGGGATGGGGGGTCCTGGTCATTTGTTCTGGTAGTGGGGGTAGAAAATGAATGTGTTTGGAGTCATGAATCATGGGGAGGTGGCGGCCAAAGGCTTGTGTCTGCTCCCTGGTTACCAGAGTACTATACAGACTCCCTATGTTCCCAGTTATTACATGAGGTAAGATTACTTAAAGGGGATGACCAGGATGAGAAAAACATGGATTCTTTTTTCCAAAAACAGCACCACACCTGCCTACAGGTTATGTGAGATATTGCAGCTGTTTTCCAGAAATGCGAATGGGCTAAACTGCAGTACCACACACAACCTGCAGACTGGGGTGGCACTGTTTTTTTGAAAAAAAAAAACAGCCAAGTTTTTCTTGTCCTGTTAGAGCAGCTCTGTTGTAAGGGACTCCGACTGAGGAGCATTGCATTGTCTGGTAAAGTCTGAAATTCAGCACCCATATCATCAGGGGGCGCTGTTCTTGAACATAGATCACTCTTGGGTGTGCAGCAATGGGGTCTTAAGTGGTGTAAAATCCACCGCTTGTCTCACCAGAGGGCCCTCACCCCCTGAATCCACCAAATCCAGTGTTTAGGTAGTTGGCATCCACACTGCCTTTCTCATCTATGAAGACTCTCTTACAAATCCAGCTCTGCAAAATTGCTGGGTAACTGTGCTACATCACTGCCCACTCTGCCTTGGACTTCATGACTAACCCATGTCTGCTATATTGTTCGATAACTATGTTATACAGCTGTCAAGTTTTGTCTTGGACTCTCTGACAAACACAGCTCTTCTACTTCTGATACTTCACTGGGTAACTTTGCTACATTGTTGCTGACTCTTCATTGGCCTCCCTGACAAAGTCAGCTCTGCTGTATCACTGAGCCAACCTTGCCATATAGTTGTGCAACTGAGCTCTTCTTCACCAGTTCTTCTAAGCTGAGTTAATTCTGCTACATCACCAGAGCAGTTCAGCCTTAGAACATTCTATGCAATTCAGCTCTGCTTCACTGGCTCCTCATTGTTGAGTTTCCTCTGTGAATTACAAATCTTTTTACAACACTTGTTGCTGTCATCTAAACTCTGCTATGATACCAGTCCAAGAACCCTATGATACCAGTCGAAGAACTCTATGATACGAACCGAAGAACCCTATGATACCAGTTAAAGAGCTCTATGATACCAGTCGAAGAACTCTATGATACAAGTCGAAGAACTCTGATACCAGTCCAAGAACTCTATGATGTCAGTCCAAGAGCTGTATGATACCAGTCAAAGAACTCTTTGATACCAGTTAATGAACTCTATGATACCAGTCCAAGTACTATTATATACGAGTCAAAGAACTCTGTGATACAAGTCAAAGAACTCTATGATACCAGTCCAAGGGCCCTATGATACCAGTTCAAGAGCCCTATGTTATCAGTCCAAGAACTCTATGATACCAGTCAAAGAACTCTATGATACCAATCCAAGGGCCCTATGATACCAGTCGAAGAACTCTATGATACGAGTCGAAGAACTCAATGATACCAGTTCAAGAGCCCTATGTTACCAGTCCAAGAACTCTATGATACCAGACGAAGAACTCTATGATACCAGTCCAAGGGCCCTATGATACCAGTCCAAGAGCCCTATGATACCAGTCCAAGAACTGTATGATACGAGTCGAAGAACTCTAAACCAGTCCAAGGGCCCTATGATACCTGTCCAAGAGCCCTATGATACCAGTCCTAGAGCCCTATGATACCAGTCCAAGAGTCCTATGATACCAGTCCAAGAGCCCTATGATACCAGTCCAAGAGCCCTATGATACCAGTCCAAGAGCCCTATGATACCAGTCCAAGAGTCCTATGATACCAGTCCAAGAGCCCTATGATACCAGTCCAAGAGCCCTAGGATACCAGTCCAAGAGCCCTATGATACCAGTCCAAGAACTCTTTGATACCAGTCACAAAACTCTATGATATGAGTTGAAGAACTCTATGATACCAGTCCAAGAACTCTATGATACCAGTCCAAGAACTCTATAATACCATCTATAATACCAGTCCAAGAACTCTATGATATCAGTCAAAATACTCTATGATACCAGTCGAAGAGCCCTATGATGCCAGTCCAAGAACCCCATGATACCGGCTCTAAAGTGTGGGGATGGGAATATTAGAATATGAACTCTACTGGAGACATTTATGACCACTTCTTCATACTTCCTCAGATGACGCTGGTGTTTTATAAATAAATGATTGGTGGTCGGTCGATTAATGATTATATGAACTGCCATACTGATGCCCTTACATTTACTTGGAAAATGGAAAATCCTCACGTCCATGAACTCATCAGCCATATACTCCATGGACATGACTGGAGAGGTCCACCCTTATTCCATAGGTCATTTCCATCTACTGTTGTCCAATGGGGCATTGAGGTCTAGAGGTAACTGCCATTATGCAGGTACATGTGATGTCATGGGCTTGAGAGACCTAATTAGGTGACTACCTTAATGGTGGCCAGCAGAAGTCCCATAGATGTGGTCATCCGTCTTCATGGTCATATCAGGTTATCAAGACAATGTGATAGTAACCAGGAACCGCTATGGACAATTCTTCAAACATCACATGTCCCTGGAAATCAAGGACAGCTGGCAAGGGATGGAAACGCTGAAGATATTGATAGTCATCACCTGCTTCTGTCTGAAGGGCAGGAAAGTTTAATATTTTAAGGGTGTATGTAAGAGGGTAAGAGGAGCCCTGCACCCCCTGACCTATTCTGTGAACCCCTCTGTTCCATTTCTTTTGTTGGTTGATATGGGTTACCAGTGACACTGTCGCGGTGGAGATTCCTCTTGGTCACCTAAGTTATCTCATTATACTGCAAATGTGATATTGATTTATGCTTATATTATATAATAGTACAGTGATGGCGAACCTTTTAGAGACCGAGCGCTCAAACTGCAACCCAAAACCCACTTATTTATCCCATAGTGCCAGCACGGTCATTTAACCAGAATACTGAGGTTTTAGTTTAGAAAAACAACTCATACAGAGAGCAGGTGAGGGGAACCGAAAGCAGCCACAAACAGGAGACTGCAGATAGAAAAAATATGCTCCCCCTTCCATCCTGGTATATGTTTGCCCATCCTTGCATATATGTTGCCTCCTATCCTTGTATTTGCTGCCCCCCATCCTTGTATATATGCTGCCCCCCATCCTTGTATATATGTTGCTCCCCCATCCTTGTATATATGTTGCTCCCCCATCCTTGTATATATGTTGCTCCCCCATCCTTGTATATATGTTGCCCCCCATCCTTGTATATGTTGCTCCCCCATCCTTGTATATATGCTGCTTCCCCATCCTTGTATATATGTTGCTCCCCCATCCTTGTATATATGTTGCTCCCCCATCCTTGTATATATGCTGCTCCCCCATCCTTGTATATATGTTGCCCCCCATCCTTGTATATATGTTGCTCCCCCATCCTTGTATATATGTTGCTCCCCCATCCTTGTATATATGTTGCCCCCCATCCTTGTATATGTTGCTCCCCCATCCTTGTATATATGCTGCTTCCCCATCCTTGTATATATGTTGCTCCCCCATCCTTGTATATATGTTGCTCCCCCATCCTTGTATATATGTTGCTCCCCCATCCTTGTATATATGCTGCTCCCTCATCCTTGTATATCTCTTGCTCCACCATCCTTTTATATATGTTGCTCCCCCAGCCTTGTATATATGTTGCTCCCCCAGCCTTGTACAATGGGTAAGGAAAGTATTCAGACCCCTTTAAATGTTTCACTCTTTGTTTCATTGTAGGCATTTGGTAAATTCTAAAAAGTTCATTTTTTTTCTCATTAGAGTACGCTCTGCACCCCATCTTGACTGAAAAAAAGATATGTAGACATTTTTGCAAATTTTTAAACAAGAAAAACTGAAATATCACATGGTCATAAGTATTCAGACCCTTTGCTTAGTATTGAGTAGAAGCCCCCTTTTGAGCTAGTACAGCCATGAGTCTTCTTGGGAATGATGCTACAAGTTTTTCACACCTGGATTTGGGCATCCTCTGCCATTCTTCCTTGCAGATCCTCTCCAGTTCCGTCAGGTTGGATGGTGAACGTTGGTGGACAGCCATTTTCAGGTCTCTCCAGAGATGCTCAATTGGGTTTAGGTCAGGGCTCTGGCTGGGCCAGTCAAGAATGGTCACAGATTTCTGAAGCCACTCCTTTGTTATTTTAGCTGTGTGCTTAAGGTCATTGTCCTGTTGCAAGGTGAACCTTCGGCCAAGTCTGAGGTCCAGAGCACTCTGGAAGAGGTTTTCATCCATGATATCTCTATACTTGGCCGCATTCATGTTTCCTTCAATTGCAACCAGTCGTCCTGTCCCTGCAGCTGAAAAAACACCCCCATAGCATGATGCTGCCACCACCATGTTTTACTGTTGGGTTTGTATTGGGCAGGTGATGAGCAGTGCCTGGTTTTCTCCACACATACCGCTTAGAATTATCACCAAAAAGTTCTATCTTCGTCTCATCAGACCAGATAATCTAATTTCTCATAGTCTGGGAGTCCTTCATGTGTTTTGAGCAAACTCTATGCAGGCTTTCATATGTCTTGCACTGAGGAGAGGCTTCCATCAGGCCACTCTACCATAAAGGCCCGACTGGTGGAGGGCTGCAGTGATAGTTGACTTTGTGGAACTTTCTCCCATCTCCCTACTGCATCTCTGGAGCTCAGCCACAGTGATCTTGGGGTTCTTCTTTACCTCTCTCACCAAGGCTCTTCTCCCATGATTGCTCAGTTTGGCTGGACGGCCAGGTCTAGGAAGACTTCTGGTCTCAAACTTCTTCCATTTAAGGATTATGGAGGCCACTGTGCTCTTAGGAACCTTGAGTAATGCAGAAATTCTTTTGTAACCTTGTCCAGATCTGTGCCTTGCCACAATTCTGTCTCTGAGCTCCTTGGGCAGTTCCTTTGAGCTCATGATTCTCATTTGGTCTGACATGCACTGTGAGCTGTGAGGTCTTATATAGACAAGTGTGTGCCTTTCCAAATCAAGTCCTATCAGTTTAATTAAACACAGCTGGACTCCAATGAAGGAGTAGAACCATCTCAAGGAGGATCACAAGGAAATGGACAGCACGTGACTTAAATATGAGTGTCTGAGCAAACGGTCTGAATACTTATGACCATGTGATATTTCAGATTTTCTTTTTTAAATAATTTGCAAAAATTTCTACATTTCTGTTTTTTTTTTCAGTCAAGATGGGGTGCAGAGTGTACTCTAATGAGAAAAAAAATGAACTTTTTAGAATTTACCAAATGGCTGCAATGAAACAAAGAGTGAAAAATTTAAAGGGGTCTGAATACTTTCCGTATCCACTGTATAAATGTTGCTCCCCCATCCTTGTATATATGCTGCTCCCCCATCCTTGTATATATGCTGCTCTCCCATTTTTGTATATATGATGCTCCCCCATCCTTGTACATATGCTGCTCCCCTATCCTTGTATATATGCTGCTCCCCCATCCTTGTATATATGCTGCTCCCCATCCTTGTATATATGTTGCTCCCCCATCCTTGTATATATGCTGCTCCCCCATCCTTGTACATATGCTACTCCCCCATCCTTGTATATATGCTGCTCCCCCATCCTTGTATATATGCTGCTTCCCCATCCTTGTATATATGCTGCTCCCCTATCCTTGTATATATGCTGCTCCCCCATCCTTGTATATATGCTGCTCCCCCGGCCTTGTATATATGCTGCTCCCCCAGCCTTGTATATATGTTGCTCCCCCATCCTTGTATATATGCTGCTCCCCCATCCTTGTACATATGCTGCTCCCCCATCCTTGTATATATGCTGCTTCCCCATCCTTGTATATATGCTGCTCCCCCATCCTTGTACATATGCTGCTCCCCCATCCTTGTATATATGCTGCTCCCCCATCCTTGTATATATGCTGCTCCCCCATCCTTGTATATATGCTGCTTCCCCATCCTTGTATATATACTGCTCCCCCATCCTTGTACATATGCTGCTCCCCCATCCTTGTATATATGCTGCTCCCCCATCCTTGTATATATGCTGCTCCCCCATCCTTGTATATATGCTGCTCCCCCATCCTTGTACATATGCTGCTCCCCCATCCTTGTATATATGCTGCTCCCCCATCCTTGTATATATGCTGCTCCCCCATCCTTGTATATATGCTGCTCCCCCATCCTTGTACATATGCTGCTCCCCCATCCTTGTATATATGCTGCTCCCCCATCCTTGTATATATGCTGCTCCCCCATCCTTGTATATATGCTGCTTCCCCATCCTTGTATATATACTGCTCCCCCATCCTTGTACATATGCTGCTCCCCCATCCTTGTATATATGCTGCTCCCCCATCCTTGTATATATGCTGCTCCCCCATCCTTGTATATATGCTGCTCCCCCATCCTTGTACATATGCTGCTCCCCCATCCTTGTATATATGCTGCACCCCCATCCTTGTATATTTGCTGCTCCGCCTTCCTTGTATATACAGTGGTGGCCAAAAGTATTGGCACCCCTGCAATTCTGTCAGATAATACTCAGTTTCTTCCTGAAAATGATTGCAATCACAAATTCTTTGGTATTATTATCTTCAATTATTTTGTCTTCAATGAAAAAACACAAAAAGAATTGTCCTAAAGCCAAATTGGATATAATTCCACACCAAACCTAAAAAAGGGGGTGGACAAAAGTATTGGCACCCTTTGAAAAATCATGTGATGCTTCTCTAATTCGTGTAATTAACAGCACCTGTAACTTACCTGTGGCACCTAACAGGTGTTGGCAATAACTAAATCACACTTGCAGCCAGTTAACATGGATTAAAGTTGACTCAACCTCTGTCCTGTGTCCTTGTGTGTACCACATTGAGCATGGAGAAAAGAAAGAAGACCAAAGAACTGTCTGAGAACTTGAGAAACCAAATTGTGAGGAAGCATGAGCAATCTCAAGGCTACAAGTCCATCTCCAAAGACCTGAATGTTCCTGTGTCTTCCGTGCGCAGTGTCATCAAGAAGTGTAAAGCCCATGGCACTGTGGCTAACCTCCCTAGATGTGGACAGAAATGAAAAATTGACGAGAGATTTCAACGCAAGATTGTGCGGATGGTGGATAAAGAACCTCGACTAACATCCAAACAAGTTCAAGCTGCCCTGCAGTCCGAGGGTACAACATTGTCAACCCGTACTATCCGTCGGCATCTGAATGAAAAGGGACTGTATGGTTGGATACCCAGGAAGACCCCACTTCTTACCCCGAGACATAAAAAAGCCAGGCTGGAGTTTGCCAAAACTTACCTGAGAAAGCCTAAAACGTTTTGGAAGAATGTTCTCTGATCAGATGAGACAAAAGTAGAGCTTTTTGGGAAAAAGCATCAACATAGAGTGTACAGGAAAAAAAAAGAGGCATTCAAAGAAAAGAACACGGTCCCTACAGTCAAACATGGCGGAGGTTCCCTGATGTTTTGGGGTTGCTTTGCTGCCTCTGGCACTGGACTGCTTGACCGTGTGCATGGCATTATGAAGTCTGAAGACTACCAACAAATTTTGCAGCATAATGTAGGGCCCAGTGTGAGAAAGCTGGGTCTCCCTCAGAGGTCATGGGTCTTCCAGCAGGACAATGACCCAAAACACACTTCCAAAAGCACTATAAAATGGTTTGAGAGAAAGCACTGGAGATTTCTAAGGTGGCCAGCAATGAGTCCAGACCTGAATCCCATAGAACACCTGTGGAGAGATCTCAAAATGGCAGTTTGGAGAAGGCACCCTTCAAATATCAGGGACCTGGAGCAGTTTGCCAAAGAAGAATGGTCTACAATTCCAGAAGAGCATTGTAAGAAACGCATTGATGGTTCCCGGAAGCGGTTGTTCGCAGTTAATTTGGCTAAAGGTTGTGCAACCAAGTATTAGGCTGAGGGTGCCAATACTTTTGTCCGGCCCTTTTTGGAGTTTTGTGTGAAATGATCAATGATTTGATTTTTGCTTCATTCTCTTTTGTGTTTTTTCCTTGCAAGCAAATTAAATGAAGATAATAAGACCAAAGAATTTGTGATTGCAATCATTTTCAGGAAGAAACTGAGTATTATCTGACAGAATTGCAGGGGTGCCAATACTTTTGCCACCACTGTATGCTGCTCCTCCATCCTTTTATATATCCTGCTCCCCCATCCTTGTATATATGTTGCTCCCCCATCCTTGTATATTTGCTGCTCCCCCATCCTTGTATATATCCTGCTCCCCCATCCTTGTATATATGCTGCTCCCCCATCCTTGTAGATATGCTGCTCCCCCATCCTTGTAGATATGCTGCTCCCCCATCCTTGTAGATATGCTGCTCCCCCATCCTTGTATATATGTTGCTCCCCCATCCTTGTATATATGCTGCTCCCCCATCCTTGTATATATACTGCTCCCCCATCCTTGTATATATGCTGCTCCCCCATCCTTGTATATATGTTGCTCCCCATCCTTGTATATATGCTGCTCCCCCATCCTTGTATATATGCTGCTCCCCCATCCTTGTATATATGCTGCTCCCCCATCCTTGTATATATGTTGCTTCCCCATCCTTGTATATATGCTGCTCCCCCATCCTTGTATATATGCTGCTCCCCCATCCTTGTATATATGCTGCTCCCCCATCCTTGTATATATGCTGCTTCCCATCCTTGTGTATATGCTGCTCCCCCATCCTTGTATATATACTGCTCCCCATCCTTGTATATATGCTGCTCCCCCATCCTTGTATATATGCTGCTCCCTATCCTTGTAGATATGTTGCTCCCCCATCCTTGTATATATGTTGCTCCCCATCCTTGTATATATGTTGCTCCCCCATCCTTGTATATATGCTGCTCCCCCAGCCTTAAATATATGCTGCTCCCCCATCCTTGTATATATGCTGCTCCCCATCCTTGTATATATGCTGCTCCCCCATCCTTGTATATATGTTGCTCCCTATCCTTGTAGATATGTTGCTCCCCCATCCTTGTATATATGTTGCTCCCCATCCTTGTATATATGTTGCTCCCCCATCCTTGTATATATGCTGCTCCCCCAGCCTTGAATATATGCTGCTCCCCCATCCTTGTATATATGCTGCTCCCCATCCTTGTATATATGCTGCTCCCCCATCCTTGTATATATGTTGCTTCTCCATCCTTGTATAAATGCTGCTCCCCCATCCTTGTATATATGTTGCTTCTCCATCCTTGTATATATGCTGCTCTCCCATCCTTGTATATATGCTGCTCCCCCATCCTTGTAGATATGCTGCTCCCCCATCCTTGTAGATATGCTGCTCCTCCATCCTTGTATATATGCTGCTCCCCATCCTTGTATATATGCTGCTCCTCCATCCTTGTATATATGCTGCTCCCCCATCCTTGTATATATGATGTTCCCCCATCCTTGTATATATGCTGCTCACCATCCTTGTATATATGCTGCTCCCCCATCCTTGTATATATGCTGCTCCCCCATCCTTGTATATATGCTGCTCCCCATCCTTGTATATATGCTGCTCCCCATCCTTGTATATATGCTGCTCCCCCATCCTTGTATATATGTTGCTCCCTATCCTTGTAGATATGTTGCTCCCCATCCTTGTATATATGTTGCTCCCCCATCCTTGTATATATGCTGCTCCCCCAGCCTTGAATATATGCTGCTCCCCCATCCTTGTATATATGCTGCTCCCCCATCCTTGTATATATGCTGCTCCCCCATCCTTGTATATATGTTGCTTCTCCATCCTTGTATAAATGCTGCTCCCCCATCCTTGTATATATGTTGCTTCTCCATCCTTGTATATATGCTGCTCTCCCATCCTTGTATATATGCTGCTCCCCCATCCTTGTAGATATGCTGCTCCCCCATCCTTGTAGATATGCTGCTCCTCCATCCTTGTATATATGCTGCTCCCCATCCTTGTATATATGCTGCTCCTCCATCCTTGTATATATGCTGCTCCCCCATCCTTGTATATATGATGTTCCCCCATCCTTGTATATATGCTGCTCCCCATCCTTGTATATATGCTGCTCCCCCATCCTTGTATATATGCTGCTCCCCCATCCTTGTATATATGTTGCTTCTCCATCCTTGTATAAATGCTGCTCCCCCATCCTTGTATATATGTTGCTTCTCCATCCTTGTATATATGCTGCTCTCCCATCCTTGTATATATGCTGCTCCCCCATCCTTGTATATATGCTGCTCCTCCATCCTTGTATATATGCTGCTCCCCCATCCTTGTATATATGATGTTCCCCCATCCTTGTATATATGCTGCTCCCCCATCCTTGTAGATATGCTGCTCCCCCATCCTTGTATACATGCTGCTCCCCCATCCTTGTAGATATGCTGCCCCCATCCTTGTACATATGCTGCTCCCCCATCCTTGTAGATATGCTGCTCCCCCATCCTTGTATACATGCTGCTCCCCCATCCTTGTAGATATGCTGCTCCCCCATCCTTGTACATATGCTGATCCCCCATCCTTGTAGATATGCTGCTCCCCCATCCTTGTATATATGCTGCTCCCCCATCCTTGTAGATATGCTGCCCCCATCCTTGTATATATGCTGCTCCCCCATCCTTTTATATATGCTGCTCCCCATCCTTGTATATATGTTGCTCCCCATCCTTGTATATACAGTACAGACCAAAAGTTTGGACACACCTTCTCATTTAAAGATTTTTCTGTATTTTCATGACTATGAAAATTGTACATTCACACTGAAGGCATGAAAACTATGAATTAACACATGGGAATTATATACTTAACAAAAAAGTGTGAAACAACTGAAAATATGTCTTATATTCTAGGTTCTTCAAAGTAGCCATCTTTTGCTTTGATGACTGCTTTGCACACTCTTGGCATTCTCTTGATGAGCTTCAAGAGGTAGTCACCAGAAATGGTTTTCACTTCACAGGTGTGCCCTGTCAGGTTTAATAAGTGGGATTTCTTGCCTTATAAATGGGGTTGGGACCATCAGTTGTGTTGTGCAGAAGTCTGGTGGATACACAGCTGATAGTCCTACTGAATAGACTGTTAGAATTTGTATTATGGCAAGAAAAAAGCAGCTAAGTAAAGAAAAACAAGTGGCCATCATTACTTTAAGAAATGAAGGTCAGTCAGTCTGAAAAATTGGGAAAACTTTGAAAAAGTGTCCCCAAATGCAGTTGCAAAAATCATCAAGCGCTACAAAGAAACTGGCTCACATGAGGACCGCCCCAGGAAAGGAAGACCAAGAGTCACCTCTGCTTCTGAGGATAAGTTTATCCGAGTCACCAGCCTCTTAAATCGCAGGTTAACAGCAGCTCAGATTAGAGACCAGGTCAATGCCACACAGAGTTCTAGCAGCAGACACATCTCTACAACAACTGTTAAGAGGAGACTTTGTGCAGCAGGCCTTCATGGTAAAATAGCTGCTAGGAAACCACTGCTAAGGACAGGCGACAAGCAGAAGAGACTTGTTTGGGCTAAAGAACACAAGGAATGGACATTAGACCAGTGGAAATCTGTGCTTTGGTCTGATGAGTCCAAATTTGAGATCTTTGGTTTCAACCACCGTGTCTTTGTGCGACGCAGAGAAGGTGAACGGATGGACTCTACATGCCTGGTTCCCACCGTGAAGCATGGAGGAGGAGGTGTGATGGTGTGGGGGTGCTTTGCTGGTGATACTGTTGGGGATTTATTCAAAATTGAAGGCATACTGAGCCAGCATGGCTACCACAGCATCTTGCAGCGGCATGCTATTCCATCTGATTTGTGTTTAGTTGGACCATCATTTATTTTTCAACAGGACAATGACCCCAAACACACCTTATAAGGCAAGAAATCCCACTTATTAAACCTGACAGGGCACACCTATGAAGTGAAAACCATTTCCGGTGACTACCTCTTGAAGCTCATCAAGAGAATGCCAAGAGTGTGCAAAGCAGTCATCAAAGCAAAAGGTGGCTACTTTGAAGAACCTAGAATATAAGACATATTTTCAGTTGTTTCACACTTTTTTGTTAAGTATATAATTCCACATGTGTTAATTCATAGTTTTGATGCCTTCAGTGTGAATGTACAATTTTCATAGTCATGAAAATACAGAAAAATCTTTAAATGAGAAGGTGTGTCCAAATTTCGGTCTGTACTCTATATATATCGATATATATAGCATCTCTTTCTTCCTTTTAGTTTCTCCTTCTCTGTAGCTATTTCTCGCTCTCTTTCATTTTGCCTATTACTCTCTTTTTTCGCTCTCTGATTTTCTCTACCTCTCATTTTCTTTTTTGCCTTCTTTTTCTCGCTTTCATTTTATTGCAGGCTTACTTTCTCTCTCTTTCGTTCTATATCTCTTTCTCTCATATTCTCCTTCTTGTCTTTTGTTCTCTTTCTCATTCTTTCTATCTGTCTTTATTTCTCTATCCTCCCTTTATTATGGTTTTCTCTCACATCCTCTCCATCTTTTTCTCTATTTTTTCTGTCTCTCTCTTTTTCGGGTCTCCCTTTCTCTCCCTCTTTCTTTCTCCCTCTCATACCTACCTAGAGCTAGCCTTGCTGCCATCCATAACTATGTGAAGCTCAATGGTCGTCCTACCACTGATTTTCTTGGTGTGGTGGCCATGGCATCTAGATGGAGAATGAATGGAGTGGTGGTCATAAATGTCGATAGCCAAGTGGTTCAGGGGAACCCATTTTCCACATGAGCGCATGTCCCACAGATGGCACCAGAGTGTGCCATATATGTGAATGAGGAATATCCCTTTAAGGCCCGGAGGATTTATATAAACCCCATCGTCCAGGTCCAGATTCCCATCTTGCACAGCTTTGCATGGACAATGCTGCGCTCATCCTGGATTTTGTGTTCAGTAAATATTATCATTTTTCATTCCAGTTTTGCCAACTGCTGCCGATCCCAGGAGGACGCGTCTTAATTGCCGCAGCAGATAATATCTATATTTAGCCCTAACGAGGAATATTTATACAACTCTCCCAGCGGCGTAGAAATCGCTGCCATCAGATCCACTCAATTAACCCCTTTACTATCAGATAAGGAAATAATGAATGACTCGGGGGTTACTGAACCTTCATGTCTAATCGCGTTATTCAGCCGTGTTTCGCATCCTCCACTTTGCTTTTTTCCATGTTGATGGGACGCGCACACTTCCAGAATCTGTTAACCCCTTAACTGCCATGGGGAAGGTTGGGGCTTTGTGGCCGCTTTTGAAGGTACAGTAAATCCAGTGTATGGAGCGGCATCCTGTTAATGACTATACAATGAAGCTGATTGTTTGGTGTTCGGACGCGGCTAACAAGGCTCCCTTACAGGAGTTGTGGGTTTCTTAATATAAACAACAAACATCTATTCTGGAGGCCTCCGGCTCGAGGGACAGATGTTCATTCCCAGATCTATGTGTGAATCGATGTATAGTAGTGGGAACATGGGAAACTGAGAAGTTGCAGAGTAAGGTCGCTTTCCGACCTTTATTTTTACCAATTACATCCTTCTCTTTTACTTTGCAGAATTTACATTGTTTCAGGGTCTTTATTAGGCTGACCAGGTGAGGTGGACCCTCAAAGTGCAAGGTGCGAGTGGGCATACAGGCCACGATTGTCGGTGCAGTAGGCAGATGACGCACTCAGAAACGGGTACCAAAGGTACAGGAGACCACAGACAGACAGGAGTCCCAAAACAGGTAGCAAAAGTCCTGGAAGCTGCAGGCGGACAGGAGACCGGGAACAGGCAGAAGAAGTCCTGTAAAACCGGGAACAGGTAGAAGAGCTCCTGTAAAACTTGGAACAGGTAGCAGAGGTCCTGGAAGCTGCAGGCGGAGAGGAGACCGGGAACAGGTAGCAGAGGTCCTGGAAGCAGCAGGCAGGCAGGAGACCCGGAGCAGGTAGAAGAGGTCCAGTAATAGCGGAAACAGGTAGCAGAGGTCCTGTAAAACCAGGAACAGGTAGCAGAGGTCCTGTAAAACCGGAAACAGATAGCAGAGGTCCTGGAAGCTGCAGGTGGACAGGAGACCGTGAACAGGTAGCAGAGGTCCTAGAAGTTGCAGGCGGACAGGAGATGTACTGGAAGCTGCAGGTGGACAGGAGACTGGGAACAGGTAGAAGAGGTCCTAGAAGCTGCAGGCAGACATGAGATGTACTGGAATCTGCAGGTGGACAGGAGACCGGGAACAGGTAGAAGAGGTCCTGTAAAACCGGGAACAGGTTGCAGAGGCCTGGAGGACTGGGAACAGGTAGTATAGATCCTGGAAGACTGGGAAAAGGTATCAGAGATCCTGGTAGATGCAGGCGGACAGGAAATGTCTTGGAAGCTGCAGGCAGACACGTAGCAGAGGTTCTGGAAACCAGAAACAGGTAGCAAAAGTCTTGGAAAGTGCAGGAAGACAGGAGATGTACTGGGAGCTGCAGACAGACAGGAGTCCCGAAACAGGCAGCAAAAGTCCTGGAAGCTGCAGGTGGACAGGAGACGTACTGGAAACTGCAAGTGGACAGGAGACCGGGAACAGGTAGCAGAGGGTCTGTAAAACCGGGAACAGGTAGCAGACGTTCTGGAAGCTGCAGGCAGACAGGAGACATCCTGTAACCCGCAGGAGGAGATGTAGTAGAGTTCCTGGAAGACTGGGAACAAGTTTCAGGGGTCCTGGAAGCTGCAGGCGGACAGGAGAATATCTCAACGTCGCTGACGGACACATAACAATGGTCCTGGAAGGCCAGGTACAGGTATCAGAGGTTTTGGAAGACTGGGAACAGATAGCAGAGGTCCTGGAAGACTGCAAACAGAACTCTGGAGCAACAAGATAGTCTTATTACCAAGACAGGTGCATGCCTTGATGAAGCCGTATATAGGCCCAGGCAGATGATCACATGGGAGCGCGCCAGGCCACCTGCAAAGCCTGACGTAGAGCACAACAGAGTTCAGTGGACCAGGGTGAGGGTACCAAAGTCCAGATTAGGGACAGGTTAACAGTCTTATTTTTCTATATATAAATTTGGTATCGGTTTATCTTATAATACATTAGAGATTCATTTTACTGTTAGACTGCGTCCAATCTGATGCATCCATTCATACAGTAATACAATCCCAATAACCTAAAGTCACCTCTAGGGGGAGCCCAATGAAGACAAAATTATAACTGAGTTTTATAAAGCTTTATACCATGGACACCCCCTAGTGGTAACTGCAGGAAGCCTAAATTTAGCTCCCACTGCAATATACATGACAGTTTAGGATGTTTTGTTTTTTTTAATCAGGATACAGATATTCCATTTTTTATTGACCATATACATTTCTGCATCAGGAACAAACTGAAGACAGGGCAGTCGAAATGTCCAATTTTACAATGTAGGTGAAAATTCACTTTAAAGGTGATGTCCAGAACTTAGAAAGATCAGATCAGTGGGCGTCCAAAATCTTTTACCCCCACCAATCAGCTGTTAGCAAGTAATGTGGCAGCAGGAAGACCACAGCTCTGTATACTGTGTAGTGGCTATTCTTGGGTACTGCAGCTTAGTTCCTATTGAAGTGAATGGGAGCCGAGAACACACCCATGCCTCAAACTTGACAACTGCTCACTTTTGAGTGAGGTTTACAAAACTTTCATCCCTTTTGGCACTAGGACAACCCCAAATTTGCTGGGACTGTTGCCAACTATGTAAGTTTAGTAGAGCTTTTGTTCCCGCCACTAAGGATTTTAACTATAGTCAGGAGAATGAGAAAATACCATGGGGCCCCATCGCTAGAATTGGGATGGGATCCCGATACTCTATGACCCCCGCTAGAAGCAAGTAAGTTGCTAGAGATGCATCACTATGGATATTTCTAGATCTAGATTTTTTTATATATATTTTTGGGTGTTTTTTTTTTTAAATGGTAGACGACCAGAATATTAATAAGATGTAAACTCCATGAATTTGATGACCCAGTTGGAACCTACCCAGATGCTGGAGGCAGTAACGCAATCCCCGGCGCTTGCCGTGACGGTGCTGATCTTAGTTTAATGGTGCCGCCTTTAAGTATCATTTTTTAATAAAGCTTTTATTGGCACATGTCGTAAATCAGAGGAGTCTATAAAAATGTCCAATGTATTGTTCGCTGAGCCATGAATCATGGGTTTCATCTAAAGGAGGCTACGCTGAACATGCAGTTACAATGCGAGAAAAACTACTGCAAAAATACTTTCCCCATCCTGTAATCTGCGTATAAAGTGGAGCTCCGCTTATTCTATACTGATCCTGTGATACATGATTGCTTTTGGTGCATTCTTCATAGTTCACATCTCATCAATATCCCATCCTGGTTCAGTGTCTTTAAAAAACTCACTGTCTATCAGCAGAATTCGCCAATTTGAGCTCGCCCTTATGGTAAATATTGGGGCCAGATGAGGATCGGGAAGTTGGATTTGCCACCATTTGCAATCAGAACTTCTTATGTGCTGCACCAATTCTCTGGAATGCGCTACCCTGGATAGTTTGACAAGTCTTGTTACATTTTAAGTCAAGTCACCTGATTGTCAAATAAGGTGCTGCTACCTGTCCTGGCTCTAGTCTTCCTCACCTGACGGCTGACTTCCTCTGTGTTAACCTTTGATATCATGCATCTAGGTCTTATAGATCAGCTCAGGCAGCAGTATATCGCTTGAGTATTCGGGTAGTTGGTGTCCTCAACACTACTTGCTCTCCATTGGACTCTGCTTCATTATTACTAAGCTATCTGATATACCCAGCTCTGCTGTTCCACGGGACTCTGCTACATTTCTACTTGTAAGTCTCCTGACATACCCAGCTCTGCTGTTCCACAGGACTCTGCTACATCTCTACTTGTAAGTCTCTTGACATACCCAGCTCTGCTGTTCCACAGGACTCTGCTGCATCTCTACTTGTAAGTCTCCTGACATACCCAGCTCTGCTGTTCCACAGGACTCTGCTACATCTCTACTTGTAAGTCTCCTGACATACCCAGCTCTGCTGTTCCACAGGACTCTGATACATCTCTACTTGTAAGTCTCCTGACATACCCAGCTCTGCTGTTCCACGGGACTCTGCTACATTTCTACTTGTAAGTCTCCTGACATACCCAGCTCTGCTGTTCCACAGGACTCTGCTACATCTCTACTTGTAAGTCTCTTGACATACCCAGCTCTGCTGTTCCACAGGACTCTGCTACATCTCTGCTTGTAAGTCTCCTGACATACCCAGCTCTGCTGTTCCACAGGACTCTGCTGCATCTCTACTTGTAAGTCTCCTTACATACCCAGCTCTGCTGTTCCACATGACTCTGCTACATCTCTCCTTGTAAGTCTCCTTACATACAAAGCTCTGCTGTTCCACCGGACTCTGCTACATCTCTACTTGTAAGTCTCTTGACATACCCAACTCTGCTTAACTGGTGGACTCTGCTTCATCACCACAAGGGAGCTTCTTGACATACCCTCTCTGCACCATTCCACTCCTCAAGTTGCCTCCCAACAAACCCGGCTCTGCTGTATTGTTTCACTCTGTTGCATTACTGCTTTGCCGCATCGCTGACCCACCATTTTGACTCTGCTTCATCTGTCTCCCTTTGCAGTATTTCCAGCTTCTTCGAAGTCTACTGCTCTTCACTTCTGTAAATATTGAATAATAGTCCGAGGAGCTCCTGTGAGTATGACGTCAGGCACATCAATGCATTTTTGTTTTCTATTTTATCCGAGAAACAGCGCCACTCTCTTGCACAGGCTGTATCTGGTATTGCAGCTTAGCTGCATTCACTTGACTAGGGCTGAGCGGCAATACCAGATATAGCCTGTGCACAAGAATGGCGCTGCTTCTGGGGATAAAAAGTAAGTGCAGTTATAGTCTTAGGGTGCAGTACCAGTCCTAGCCTCTTGGTGGAGCTATAGTAACTGGAGTGAAGTCTAAGGATGAGGCTGCAGGAAGATTGATATCTCTTCTTTAAAAATTCATAGCTGTATATAATTGAAAGACTCATATAGAGCAAAAGCCAAGAGCTGCGAGAGCGCAAACCTCCCCGGCGGATATTGTGGAAGACAAATAGTAATGGGCTCTGGACACATTCACTCAGCAGCTCAAGGCGGCAACGGAAATTGCTGCGTTCTTATATATGCTGAATCTGATGTAAATATCAATATACGTGAAGTGTGCACACACTGTCTGCTCTTCTTACACGTCTGGAGAATTCCAGAGCTCTGCCTTGTGCTGTCCCTCCGTTATTCCTCCTGGAAATAGCAATATCATCTACTTTGGCAGTCCAGTGTGTTCTTACACTTCTGATCCTCAACCTGTGGCTTTTCAACTGTTGCAAAACTGCAACTCCCAGCATGCTCTGTCAGCCAATACATAGCTCAGAATTGTGCTGTCCCTCTGTTGTTCCTCCTGGAAATGGCAATATCATCTACTGTGTGACCGTAGACTAGTGATCCTCAACTAATGACTCTCCAACTTCAACTCGGCATGCCCTGACAGCCAGTGCATGACTCAACATTGTACTGCCCCCATGTTGTTCCTCTTGGAAATAACGTCACTATCGACTCTGGTAATAGGATGTGACCCTACAATAGTGATCCTTAACTAGTGGCGCTCAGGCTACTGCCAAATTATTATTCCCAGCATGGCCTGACAATCATTACATAATTAAGCATTATACTATCTCTCTGTTGTTCCTCCTGGAAATGGCATAGCCATCTACTTTGGCAGTGTCCTACATGTGTCTGCCATTGGGGACATATTTTTTCTATACTTAAATGCATGTATTTAGGGCTAAAAATCATTTTTGCAACCGTATTTCATTAAAAAGTAAAAATTTTGGGCTTTTACGGGCTCTTTGTTTCACTGTTCATTTATCTTGGAAGTGGTCTGTGGTCATAAATCAGCTGAAAGGAGCTAAAAAAAGACAGATAAAATAGGTATAAAGGCTCCTATCGGAACAGCTCACTAACCAATTCTCAGTTGCCTCATTCTGCAGCCAGAGGCTATAGAAGGCAAACGGTGCGAAATTTTTAATAAAACCCAATTGCAAAAATGATTTTTAGCACCAAATGCCTGCATCTAAGTAACACACACATATATATATATAATTGTTCCCCAGGGTTCCGCTTATCGTAGAATATTTGTAAGTATGTAAAGACATGAAGATTACAATGTTGCATTGCGACATCAGATCTAATGACCGAAGCTGTAATACAGCGGTATCAATGGTTTCTGGTTGTGCCGCGTAATCTCAGCCTGAATGTGGACAATCTAGCGGCTGCTCCCTACTGCCCCCTGTGGTCAGAATAGCTCACTACAACTGACCACAACTTTATTACAACTTGACCACAGTCCTATATTTCACCCGTATTGAGTTGCATACATCGATGTCTGCGGTTGCTGCCTATGCGCAGCCTTGTTAAGCCCCCTAGATCAGAATGGCCTCTTCCCGGCTGGTCATCGCGGTAATGTGAAATCTGGTTAGTGAACTGTTTAATCACTGACAGATGCATAAAAATGGCCGTGGCCCTCACTGCAGGAGCCAATCATGGTGTGCATTGTGTCTTAGCTAGACGGGGAATGGAGAAGACGGATTCTGTCCGTCACAGGCAATTTATTGTGCTGGCACCGCGCTGGCTGACGACCAATTCCTCTCCTGGCAAAATTGATTGTTTGTTTCCCTGTCGCTGCGCTCTGTGGAGGTGTCACATCCATTTGTTTCCACTCTTCTGAATTAACCTCTGGACGTCTGCGGAGACAACGAAGCCGCTTTCTGCTCTGCCCATTACCGGCCAATCAAACAGCTTCGTGTCATCCCTTCAGAAATCGCAGTCGGGTGTAATTATGTGAATGATTCCAGAGGAAACACAATTAGGGAATACAGTTTATTTTCGGACCAGCAGAAGGTGAGTCCCAAAAATGAAAAAATTCCATAATAAATACAAATCATCATCCTCATCTGTCAAGTTGCATCTGTTTCTGGGAAAGCGGATTGACAACTAATACGATTGTCATGAGGGTCACAGCTTTCCCCTCCAACGTATTTAAAAAAAAAAAAAAACCACCATGTCTTAGCAATCTTTCCATTCTGGACTCTAGGAAAGCTGGGTGACAGCCTCTGTAAATAACGACCGCCATAGTCCAGAGTAGATACAGTGGTGTGAAAAAGTGTTTGCCCCCTTGCTGATTTCTTATTCTTTTGCAGGTTTGTCAAACTTAAATGTTTCAGATCACAAAACAAATGTAAATATTAGATAAAGATAACACAAGTAACCACAAAATGCAGTTTTTAAATGAAGGTCTTTATTATTAAGGGAAAAAGAAATCCAAACCTACAGGGCCCTGTGTGAAAAAGTGATTGCCACCCCTTCCTTAAAACATAAATTAAAGTCAATGTTCATGACTCCACCAAAAGAAAGAGACTAGGCAAAAAATAGCATACATGGCAGAGTTCCAAGACGAAAACCACTGCTGAGCAAAAAGAATATAAAGGCTAGTCTCAATTTTGCCAGAAAACATCTTGATGATCACCAAGACTTTTGGGAGAATACTCTGTGGACTGACGAGACAAAAGTTTAACTTGTTTCGAAGGTGTATGTCCCATTACATCTGGCGTAGAAGTAACACAGCATTTCAGAAAAGGAACATCATACCAACAGTAAAATATGGTGGTGGTAGTCTGATGGTTTCAGGCTGTTTTGCTGCTTCAGGACCTGGAAGACTTGCTGTAGTAAATGGAACCATGAATTTTGCTGTCTACCAAAAAATCCTGAAGGAGAATGTCTGGCCATCTGGTTACTGCAGTGAGGAAAAAACCCTCTAAGAATTCTATAACCTGTTTTATTTCACTACTGTCTCTATGCACTAGGAGGGTCTATATGTGGGTTCAACCTCTGTAACTATTGAGCGCCAGAATCCAGAATCGAGTGTGCATGTGTAAGGAGAAGTCTGAAGGAGCCGTTATCAAGTGTGGCTAACAACTGGATACTGCACTAGGAAAAAAAACTCCAAGAATTCTATAATCCCTTTAATTGCAAAACTGTCTCTATACACTAGGAGGGACAATGTGTGGGCATTTTCTAATTTCTGTATTAGGTGCCAAAAATATTTAAAAGGGTTTTCCATTACTTAAGTATTGATGCCCAATGATAGGATTGGTTATCGATATCAAATCGATGGGGATCTAACTCCTGGCACCCTCACCCATTAGTTGGTAAAACTGGCACAGATCCATGTATTATGTAGCACTGCAAGAGCTCCCCCCATACAAGTGACTAGGAAAGAACTGCAGTAACATTTATAGCCACTACCCAATGCACGGCGCTGTAGCACTCCTTTAATTAGCGGATCATTGAGTTTACCTGGATTTGGGCCCTCAACAATCTGGAGTTGATTACTTATCCTTGGGATATTGAAGTCCTAGAAAACATTGCATGGCATAGTTTGCATGATGCTCCGAGCACCCCGAGTCTCTTATCTACCCTTCCGCCCTATAATCTGTCAATAACGTAGCATGCTTTGTGGGGCCACAGGAACAACCTGCGGAGTGACGCTACTTCTTGGCAGCAGGACATTTTTACATTGGAGGAGCTTCTACTGTATGGAGAGCTCAGTGCTGGCAGCGATCTGCGCCGCTCCAGATCAGCATTTGGAGGAAATGTATTTCATTGCTGCAAAGTACATAATGAAGGCTGTAATTGCTGCCGTCAATATAATAATCGTCTACACTCATCGTCTATTATATTATTTATGATCATTATATAAGAAATGGGTGATGTAGGGTCTTTACTCTAGAGGCTGTCTGTACTAGTGAGTATATAAGAAGGAGGTGCAGCCGGACCCCGATCCCTTAGAAGGTACGACACTGGTATTATAGGGGAGGGGTACTGTTATGTAGAATGTCAAGTACTTGGGATTGCTCTAAATGCCGGTCGGTCACCGCACCAACACTTCCATGGTCACAGTGCTTGATTGACCTCATCACTTGCCAAGTCATTGCTCATGCTCCCGAAATCTTGCGCATGCGCAATACCTTATCTTTCTGCATGTGAAATGTTCTAAAGAAGTCGGGGGGGTGCGTGGGGTATATAGAGTTTCAGTGCTCATGCTCAATGAAGAATGAAGTATTGCGCATGCGCAATATTTCAGGTGCGTCTGAAATTACGTGGCAAGTGAAGAGGATGTCAATCATGCCAAGGGGGATGTGGCCTCTACCCAAATTTTTCCTGACCCAATCCATATGCATGCATGTCCAGTTCAACTAAGCGTGCATGTACTTTTAATAGTGAAAAAATAATAAGACGCTGCCAGACAGCCTCGCTTGTTAAAACTCAGCCTGCCGAATCTAACTTTTGGGCAAGAGTTGGAAGGCTGCCAGACATATAAGCATACGTACCAACGTTTGCAGATACAAAGAGATGTACAAGCCTATAGACGTTCCCAATTTGAGAGGCCACATCCCCCTGGGCATGATTAACATCCTTTTCAATTGCCAAGTCATTGAAATTTTGCGCATGCGCAACACTTCATTCCTCTTTGTGCATGTGCCAATGAAGTCGGGGAGCGTACACCCAACTTCATTTCGCATGTTCAGTGAGGGATGAAGTATCGCGCATGCGCAAAATTTCAATGACTTGGCAAGTGAAGAAGATGTCAGTTATGCCCAGGGGGAATGCGACCTTTATGGGCCTGTATCTCCCAGTGTAGCAGCTGCAAAAGTAGCCGCGCATGCTTAACGCTCTCATAGTTGAGGTCTACCTATGATGTCAATTACAGGCCTCTCTCACCTTTTTAAGTGGGAGAACTTGCACAATTGATGGCTGACTAAATACTTTTTTTCCCACTGTATATGTATGGGTGTCTTCTGACTCCAGCCCAAAAGAAAATATTGAATTTCAACACTGGACCCTTTTCTTCTAAACAGAGCTCTCTGGTTGTGACTTATTCCCTTTTCCCTATTGAAAACACATGCATACCTGTTCGAATTGGGCATGCATGTGTATGGAGGGGGGTGGAAAGAATAACTATTTGGCCACATTCCTCTTGGCATCTTTTTTACTTGCCGAGTCATTTCAGATATACCTGAAATCTTGCGCATGCGCAAAACGTAATTTCTCCTTGCGCATGTGCAGTGTGTCAATGAAGCTGGGGAGAGTACAACCAGCTTCATTGCGTATGCTTAGTGAGGAAAGAAGTCTGGCGCATGCACAAGATTTCAAGCGTATCTGAAATGACTTGGAAAGTAAAGAACATGTCATCCTGGTGGATGTGGCCTTTCCAATGGGGTATGGCTATGGGCCTGCAAATCCCAGAGTAAGTATGCTTATATATACTGTATGTGTTACACTTGGGCTCTGGTCTATTAGATTTTCTTGTGCTCCATGTTGGCCTTTGCAAGCAGCCTAGCGTGCTCCCATATATTTCCTGGGCTAGTAACTCTTTTAGTTGTCTGTACAGTTACAGGCCACAATCATCGTGATGTCTCCTGGCTATCTGTGGTTTCCCGTCCACGAGTTACTTGTCTGAGGTTTCCAGTAACCTTGTTACGTGTCAATGAATGACTTCACCTGCTTGTCTATGGTTTCCAGTAACCCAGCTACCTGCCAGTGATCTTCAGGACTTCACCTGCTTGCGTGTGGTCTCTTGGATGTCTACTGCTTGCCAGCGGTTTCCAGCATCCTGCCTATAGTCTCTTTGACATTTCCCATATGCTGGCGGTTCCCAGCATCCTGCCTGCTTACCTGTGCTCTCCTGGACTTCTCCAGCCTGTCAGCGGTTACCAGTATCCTGCGTGCTTGCCTGGGATCTCCTAGATATTTCCTGCTTGCCAGTAATTTCCAGCATCCTACCAGCTTGCCCTTGGTTTCCAGCATCCCGTCTGCAGTCTCCCGGACGATTCCCACCTGTCTGTGGTTTCTAGTCTCCCACTTGCTTGCCAGCAGGGTCCTGGACATTTTCCCACCTGCCAATGGTTTCCAGCATCCCGCCTGCTTACCTGTGGTCTGCTGGACGTCCCCGCCTACCAGCGGTTTCCAGCATTCCACCTGCTTGCCTGCGATCTCTTGGATGTTTCCTGCTTGCCTGCAATTTCCAGCATCCTGCCTGCAGTCTCCTGGACATTTCCAACCTGCCTGCAGTTTCCAGCCTCCTGCCTGCTTGTCTGTGGTTTCTAAGACTTTATTATACTTTTAGTTTGATTTTTACTTGTCCGCCTGTTGCTTTCAGGACGTCTCCCATTTTCCAGGACTTTATTAAAACTTTTAGTTTGCCTTCTACATGTCCATCTGAATGCCTGTGGTCTCCTGGACGTCTCCCGCTTGCCTACGGTTCCCAGCATTTCACCTGTCTACCTGCAGTTTACAGTCCCTCAGTTGTCCGTGCTCCACCTTCCTGCTGCACCGCCACCCGTGGTCCATGTGCCCACCTGGATCCGGGGCTTAGGGGATCCACCTCACCCAGTGAACCCTCATTATGTAACAATATGCAATGCTTCTGCCTCTCACCCAAAATATAGAGTTGGCATGTTGAAGTCCAACAAGTGATCTATGGGATCGCCGGGAAGAATAGCCGCTAAGAAAGCTTTAGGGCAGCAACTTATTCCCCAATTTCTATTGAAAGCACATGCATGTGACTCGCCCCCTGGACCGTGGGGCACTCGGAACCGGGCGATAGGGAGACGATGGGAGTAGTAGTGGCAACCCGGTTCCGTGGCTCAGGGTGGTCAGGCCAGTGGTGGTCTGTTATGCGCTTCAGATAATGTCCGACTACGCCACCCGTGGATTGCGGTTATTAGGAACCGCCGCTGCAAGGCAGTCCGCTGGGGCTGATGATGTGTGCAGCTGGGATGGTGTGATTCCCCACGGGAAGAGTGTGGCCCCAGGGCAGTGTAGTGGATGGTGGGAGTGATGGTGGTGAGAGTCCCAGTACCGTTAGTGCCGGAGGAGTGAAAAAGCACAAAGACAACGTACTGCAGTCCAATGTCGTTTACTCACAGTTCAGGTACTCCAGGTCACCTCTGTACAGGTGGTGACCGCCCGAGCCGTGCTGCGTCCACCAGGTGTGGGGCTCTGTCAGCTCCCAGGCAGTTCAGGAGCATGGCACAGGACCCCCTTTAATCCTTTCTCTGGCCTGCCTCACTAGTGACCCACTTTTGTCCAGCTGCCGCGGACTTGTGCGGTTAAACGTGGGCCCCGTCCTCCGCTATCCTATATGGTGCCTTCCTAGCAGGTTTAATGAGGTGTCGCACCAATAAATGATCACGACGACCGGTCTTTGGCTGAGGGTAGTTTCTCCTCCACCAACTTGGGATCCGGTACCCTTAATCTGCCTGACCCTTCACCCTGGATTCTCGTGGGTTCTTAGGGTCCCTTCCACCTTCTTGTTCCTGAGCCCTTCTGTTTCTCTGTCTCTCCTTCTCTTTCTCTGTTCCTTTCTGTTCCTTTCTCGTGGAGCTGGGATGAGACTTAATCACAGCTCCCTTTCACCTCCTCTCTCTCTCTTCTCCGGCCTCTCTCAAAGCCCGCTCCTGAGTGGAGCTCCTACAGAGCCTCCACTCCCGGTCTTCTCCTCTGACTGAACGAACCTAGATCTAAGATGGTGCCCACCTTTTATACCTCCCTCTGACCATGAGCCCAGGTGACCAGCAACCAATGAGCTCCTTCCTATGCTCAGGAACCAACCCCTATCTGCCCCTACAGCACTGGGTGTTCCACCCCCCTCCCCACTCCAGGCAGGGACATAGTCGGTCGTGCCTGCACTTCTGTCTAGTGGGAGCACCGTTGAGCTGTCCCTCGGAAATGGGGTGTGTGTGCTGTATGCAGCTAACTGAGCACTGGTCCATACTCCATCCTTACCTGGGAGTGGAATATCACACCTCTGGTCTGAGGTGCAATACCCCTGTAGCGGCCGAACCCTCAGGGCGCTACATTCCCCCCTGGTAAAGCACAGCACGTCCTCGGGCTGGAAAAGAGCAAAAACAGTTAATTACAGGACATGCAAACTTTTTAAAACTTTTCACATCAGAAAACAGGCAACATGGTTCAATTCCCTTTATGGGAAACGCTTTTCTTTTCTTGTCACACTATTATAAAACACATACTAATACTTCTGGAACTCTTTTGACATATAAACACTATTAGAAAACATTCACATTACTATCTAGCAGCATATAAAAACTTTTCATATAAAACATTTGCAGGAAAACATTTTTACAACACATTCTTGGATCCTGGCGGCGGTGCAACTTGCGACCAGATGTGCACTTTTCTTGTAAGTGCAGGAACTTTGGCAAACTTGTAAACATGAGGGACTTGCTGTCCCGAGGTAGACGTGGTAGTCTTTTTATAAAACCAGTAGGGGGCGCTTTAGGAAGCGCAACTATATGCAAGGGATTGACTGCTCTCTGTCCTCTGCCAGTTTTGGGAAGGGAATGGCTGCTCACAGTCCTCAGCCTGTTAGGGGAAGAGGGATGGCTGCTCTCAGTCCTCAGCCAGGTTACTTAGGGGATAGGGCAACAATCACACAGCCCTATATCAGTCCCAACGGGGACCACACTCATTTTATGAAACAGTCCCAAACAGTTCCTTTGTACCCAGACGGGTAACTATTTACACTGGTATGCTACTGTTTACTGGTAGCGATATCCTCCAGCCGCTCCTTGCTCCTCATAATCTTCAGGCCCATCCGGGTCCTCTTGGTACTCAACGTCCGAGTAGTGCTGTTCTTCCTCCTCTACTACTCTGTGGACGTGGAGGGCGTACCATCCCTTCACGCCTTGGTGTCGGGTGTAAGACACCACATCACCTGGAAATAGATCCCGCCCTCGATGGCCTTCCGGCAGGTGGCTCTCCACATCTCTCCTCGTCACGAATATATCGCTGATGGTCTCAGGGTCTCGGATGAAACCCCAGCCGCGCTCCATCTGGAACTTCACAACAGTTCCGGTGACTCGGGGACTGCGGGCAGTTCGGGGATCTCGCCGGGCCTTCATTTTCTGCTCCACGCTCTGGACCTGCAGCTTCTCTTGCTTCACCCGCCGCTCTCGCTGCTCTCTCTCAAACATTTCCAGCTGTTGGCGGCAGGCCTCCTGCCGTTCGGCTGCGCCCGCTCGTGTTTCCTTTGTGAACCCCATTAGGTCCTCCCCGGTGGGGTCCCATTCGAACTGGGCGTCCTCCAATGGCAGCTGGGGGATTTCCTGAAGCGTCGGAGCAGGTATGAGGGGCTCAGATGGTACTTCAACCTCCGCGGGCGGGCTCCTCCGGAAGCGGGGGTTAACATACTCGGGGGGCCAGATAAAAGGAAGCCCATCCAGACTGATATGTTGGGCGAAGAGGTCTGCGCCCAGCGGTAGTACTGCAGAGGTAGGGGGCGCGAGTGGGTTGGCGGCGCCCGGGGGCACGTGGCCTTGCGACCAGGCCCGTGCTGGTCGTTTCCTAGTTGCTCCCAGGGGTGGTACAGCGGGTGCAGGGGGTTCCGTCGGGGCAGCGGCGCCCGGGGGCGCTAGGCCTTGCGGCCGGGCCTGCGATGGCGGTTGGCTGAGCACGCCCGGGGTCAGAGGGCACAGCGTGGGGCGGGGCTCATTGGCAGCGTCGACGGCCTGGGGGCCGGTTGATGGCGGTGGAGGCACAGTGTCGACGGCGGGTCCAGGTGCGTTGGGCTCCGCAACGGGGTGCAGGGGCAGGTCGGCGGCCCCAGGGTTCGGGGTAGGGGCGTCTCCGTTACCTGCCTCTGCTGTCGCGGCCTCCTCCGCGGCGTCGTCTTCAGCCTCCGCTCCCTCTTCACTGCCCTCGGTGGCTGGTGTGCCGCTGGATGTCGTTGGCGCCTCCCGCTGCAGGGTCACAGCCCGCCGGGCCACTTCTTCTTTCCACTCGGCGATCACGTCCTGCTGCGCCCGGACCATCCTCCGGTCCAGCTCCTCCAGCGCCGCAAGCGTATACTCGGGGTCCTCCTTGGGGAGATGGGCTAGCAGCTCGGTGAGGCTGCATGATGGTGTAGCTTGCAGCAGGCCCCTTGCCAAAGTACTGGAGCTGATTTCTTTCTCCATCTCCGGGTGCGGCCTGGCCAAACTGATCCAGACCACCCCCTGCCCCGCAGTTTTCTTCTCTTTCCGCCCCCATGGGGGGTGGTCCTGGGGCATTCTGCTGACAATCACTCTCAGGGGCAGCCCCCCCACGTTGACGGACATTTCTACCGCCATGCTCATGGTTGTTGGGGGCGGGCTTCCTCTTTGGCGCCATTCTGGGACCCGGCCCACGATGGGAGGTGGCCTCCTGTGGTCTTTTGGCGCGCACATTATGGCGCTCGTTCTTCTGGGGCGGGCGCCATCTTTAGTACAATGAAACAGTCTCTTTTCAGGCGCGCAGTACCCGTGGTTAGCGGGCACGAAATCCTGCCGACTACGCCAAAGCTGACTAGCCCCCTGGGCCGTGGGGCACTCGGAACCGGGCGATAGGGAGACGATGGGAGTAGTAGTGGCAACCCGGTTCCGTGGCTCAGGGTGGTCAGGCCGGTGGTGGTCTGTTATGCGCTTCAGATAATGTCCGACTACGCCACCTGTGGATTGCGGTTATTAGGAACCGCCGCTGCAAGGCAGTCCGCTGGGGCTGATGATGTGTGCAGCTGGGATGGTGTGACTCCCCACGGGAAGAGTGCGGCCCCAGGGCAGTGTAGTGGATGGTGGGAGTGATGGTGGTGAGAGTCCCAGTACCGGTAGTGCCGGAGGAGTGAAAAAGCACAAAGACAACGTACTGCAGTCCAATGTCGTTTACTCACAGTTCAGGTACTCCAGGTCACCTCTGTACAGGTGGTGACCGCCCGAGCCGTGCTGCGTCCACCAGGTGTGGGGCTCGGTCAGCTCCCAGGCAGTTCAGGAGCATGGCACAGGACCCCCTTTAATCCTTTCTCTGGCCTGCCTCACCAGTGACCCACTTTTGTCCAGCTGCCGCGGATTTGTGCGGTTAAACGTGGGCCCCGTCCTCCGCTGTCCTATATGGTGCCTTCCTAGCAGGTTTGATGAGGTGTTGCACCAATAAATGATCACGACGACCGGTCTTTGGCTGAGGGTAGTTTCTCCTCCACCAACTTGGGATCCGGTACCCTTAATCTGCCCGACCCTTCACCCTGGATTCTCGTGGGTTCTTAGGGTCCCTTCCACCTTCTTGTTCCTGAGCCCTTCTGTTTCTCTGTCTCTCCTTCTCTTTCTCTGTTCCTTTCTGTTCCTTTCTCATGGAGCTGGGATGAGACTTAATCACAGCTCCCTTTCACCTCCTCTCTCTCTCTTCTCCGGCCTCTCTCTAGGCCCGCTCCTGAGTGGAGCTCCTACAGAGCCTCCACTCCCGGTCTTCTCCTCTGACTGAACGAACCTAGATCTAAGATGGTGCTCACCTTTTATACCTCCCTCTGACCATGAGCCCAGGTGACCAGCAACCAATGAGCTCTTTCCTATGCTCAGGAACCAACCCCTATCTGCCCCTACAGCACTGGGTGTTCCACCCCCCTCCCCACTCCAGCCAGGGACATGGTCGGTCGTGCCTGCACTTCTGTCTAGTGGGAGCACCGTTGAACTGTCCCTCGGAAATGGGGTGTGTGTGCTGTATGCAGCTATCTGAGCCCTGGTCCATACTCCATCCTTACCCGGGAGTGGAATATCACACCTCTGGTCTGAGGTGCAATACCCCTGTAGCGGCTGAACCCTCGGGGCGCTACACATGCTCAGTCGAGGTGGTCATGCATGTGTATGGAGGGCATCGGGATCTTTTTTGAAGCTATAAGGGGACTTTTAGTACAATACAGGGGTTGTTATATAGCTCGTTGCCCAACTTTCCTACAATTTTTGGCTCCTTGATAGAAAAGGACGACTCCAGGGTTTCCAGATACCAGTGAATTATATTTTAATTCCATTGCGAAATTCTTTTCATATTTGCCAGAAAATGAAGAATTCATCATCCCAGTGATGTATAAAAAGCCCAGATCACAGGGCGACCTTCAGAAAAGATCAAGAGCCGGCCTTCTCCGCTGTTTATGTGGAATTAGCCGATAAGGAGGATGGAGCCACGGGAAGTCTTTTCTGCTGCGGAAAATGATTTGCCGTTAGATGTCTGAGCCGCAGGTATTTGTCACTTGGGCTTGTAGCAGGAGAAGAGATAAATGGCTGAAGATGTAAGATGATCCCTGCATGTGTCCGCCGTCCATAAATCCCGCACAAATGACACTGAGTCACCAACAGCGCGATAGACTCAGGTATAGAGGAATGAGTAATTCTAGACGGGGTTCAAAAGACCTTGCTTAAAGGGGAACTCCACCCTTGTGATGGGTCACAGAGACATTGGAAGAAGTAACATAGATGGGATTTCATGACTGAGACCCCTCTCCTAAGGCTTCCCAGTACAAAGGGGTCTCACCGTACACTGATCCCATTCCATCAACATAAAATTACTTTTCTAGAGTTGAATATGATGAATATTTTGGAATGATTCTGTAGAAAAACTGCCAGAATGTGTTACTTTGCTTTGTGGACCTGACAAGAACCTGATGAGGCATTAACGTAATAAACCGCACACAACAAACAAATCCATAATAAATCTTATAAAGCTCCAAAGCACAGAAATGAAGAAAACCATCTAAGTGCAGCGCGAGGCTGGAAGAAATCCTGCAAAGAGAAGAAGAAGAGGAAAAACTCCCAGATAGAAGACATGGCACATCTGATATTCTGTACACAGAGCCAGGGGCCCCGACGCATGCCGGAAATGTATATCCAAAAGATAAAGCTTCAGATTGACTTCTACATGTGTGAGATCAGTATATCATCCTACATGATTTTCTTTCTTTCCTTCTTTCTTATTCTCCCTTTCTCCTTTTTCTTTATTTTCTTTTCCTTTATTTTTTCTTTTCTTTTTTTACTTTTTTTTGCTTTGCTCTTTTTTCCTCTCGTGCTTTCCTTCTTTCTCTTTTTTCCTCTTTTGTTCTTTCCTTCTTTCTTTTTCTCCCTTTCTCCTTTTTTTTAAATTTATTTTCTTTCCCTTTATTTTTTCTCTCTCTTTCTTTCTCTTTCTTTCTCTTTTTTCCTCTTTTTTCCCCTTTTGTCCTTTCCTTCTTTATTAACTTTCTCTTTTTTTCCTCTTTTGTCCTTTCCTTGTTTCTTTCTTTGTCTCCTTTTCTCCTTTTTTCCTTTATTTTCTTTTCCTTTATTTTTTCTTTCTTACTTTTTTCTTTTTTCTTCTCTTTGTTTTTTTTTCCCTCCTCTTTTGTCCTTTCCTTCTTTATTTTTCCCCTTGTCCTTTTTCTTTCCTTTCTTTTCTTTTTCTTTCTTTTTTTCTTTCTTCCTTTGTTTCATTTGCTTTTTTTTCTCTTTTTGTTCTTCACCCTTCTTTCCTTTTCATGTTTTTTTCTATGTTCTTTTTTCCCTTTTTTTCTTTCTCGTTCTCTCATTCTTTCTCTTTCTTTCCTTCATCTCTCATTCTTTCTCTTTCTCTTCTTCCTTTCATGTACTTGCCTTTTCTTTCCTTTCTCCCTCTTTCTCT
Source organism: Phyllobates terribilis (assembly GCF_046119375.1). NCBI lineage: Eukaryota > Metazoa > Chordata > Amphibia > Anura > Dendrobatidae > Phyllobates > Phyllobates terribilis. The sequence continues at coordinate 362,838,654 of NW_027362768.1, forward strand.
TACATTTCATACTTATGTCTAATTAAGGTTATTCTTATGAAGGTAAATTAAACCTTCTTTAAAGGGAACATTTCACCAAATGTTTCATGTTGCGCTGGACACACAATGTAATAATGGCTGCAGCCCAGAATAAAACATTTTTTTTTTATTTCACCTCTCTGTTGTGGATATATTAGCAACCAGAATATTTGGCACCTAATGAGTTAAGTTTAGTTAAGTCAAGTGGGCGGTATTAGATAATTTTCTCTGGGGGCGTGTACTTATTTTCCTTGTATAAGTTGATATCTGATAACAACCACTTGGACTTAACATAAGTTAACTCATTAGGTGCCAAACACTTTGATTGCCAATATCTCCGCAACAGAGAGGCAAAATAAAAAAATATATAAAAAGAGTTTTATTCCTCTCTGCAGCCGCTATTACATCATGTGTCCAGTTCAACATGAAAAATGTGATCTTCTTTAAGGCCTACAGAACAGTTACTAAGGCAGACATTTAATCTGGGAATTGTAGTCCCAGAACAGTAAAGATTGATAACCACTTATCTAGAGTCAATGTAAAAAGTTCAATGTGAGGGCGCCTTCTTCTATTTTCTTTAGGTTGGGGAACACATTGCAAATGAGGCGACCTTTCTTTATTTATAGGGAGGCTACATAGGGTACTTCTTGCTCTGGAGGACTTTGTACAGTTACTTTTAGTTGGATAGACTGTTGATTTCAATAGGCAACGTGTAATACCTCATTTGCCCTTTAGGAGTGCTGTGGAGGAATTTAATACTTGCTTGCAGATTTCATGCAGAGCACAAGTGATCTTTAAAAATCCCAGCAACAGGACACCGTGATATAAAATTATTATCAGGGGACCCTTCTAAGAAAGAAATAGTTCAAGCTGAGAACCTATTTAACCATTGCCCAAAATTTATTTCTTAAATGCAAATATTACAAAATAATCAACACGGTGAGATTGTAACGACATGACCTTGCTGACGAGGTTTTATGTCGTGCGTGACAAATGCCGGGTTAAGAAAATAAAATGGAAAAATGTTTTTCCTGAGTCTCGCTGGAGTTACCGGAGTTTTGAAAAGTCGTCTTTGTTACTCCGCGTTTTGCATGTTGACTTAGGCTTGTCTTGCTAATGTTTCAAGGGAAACATGCCAGAGGAAAAGAAGGGGCTTGCATGTTAATGAGATCCAACAAAAGAGGTGTCATTCGTCAGGCCGGCCAACATTGACCTTAACTATGCACACACCTGCTTAAAATTCACAGTTTGTCAGCAAGGGCTTCCAATGTTTGGTGTCAATCTCATGTAGACCAGGCGTGAACTGACTCTACCAGGAGAGAGAATGACGGCATCTGATACATTGTGGCAAGTTCTATCCATCAATTATCATTGCTCATTATTACACACCAGATATACGGATACGGTCGTGGCGTACACAAGAACTCTCGCAAATCAGAAAATATCACATAATATAAAGTTTGGAAGTTTCTACTTGGAGCAAAAGTCGAACTCAGATGCCCACAAGCTATTAAACTTTTAATAGACTCTATATAATTTATATATAAATATCACATGCATTAATAAAAATGTATCAGAAATGTCTGAATAAAGTTTAATTTATGTTTTTTTGTTTGTTTTTTATTTATTTATCATGACATTTTATGATGTCTGCAGCTTATTTTCCAGCTTTACTGTATAGACCAGGACAGAGTAAACAGAGGAGGGAAAGGGATTAAATGGTGGGTGTCAGACCTATTTCCTATTTCTAGGATAGTAACGCTGCATACTATACTCATAGATAAGGTGTTGTATGTAGATCCTCTTTTGTTTTATGGGGGATTGGGTGTACTGTATCACTTCAATGAGACTTTATAAAAGGGGGTGTTCATTATAATTTTGGGTCCATGGTGGTCTGAAAATAAATAAATATACTCACCTACTGGATCAACACTGTTACTCCACACTGTTGTCCATGTCACCCACTGGTCTCCTCATTCCCCCCCCCGTGGAGTACGTCACGTGACTCTAGTAGCCAATCAATGGCCACAGATAGGCTGCAGCCTTAACAGTCCACCATTAGCAGGAAGAAACCATCTCCGGGCTCTCTTTTCCGGCTCGGATGGCCACAGTTGAGCAAACAGCTTTCTGCAGTTGATACTTTGTCCTATCTGAAATGGTAGAGTAGGCAAATTAAGCTCCACCTCTCTGACCAGACCCCGCCCCCGAGGTGCAACGCCTGGTCCCTAAACAGTCTATACCCAATTTTGGTATTTTCTCTGATAGATTTATGAAGACCTGAGTGTTTTAAGACTTTGCTGTCTTCAATATTAACAAACAAGAATTGTATCTTTTGTGTTGTTTATTCATTTTGAGGGGTATTTGTGTCCCTTTAAATTTTACTTTGTTTCTTTGCTTCTCTATTTAGTCTCCAGAGCCTTATAGTGATTTTGACCCAAACTAAAACAGGCGTCTAGTAATTGAGCATATGTTTCTTTCTCTGTTATTGTAGATTATAGAATATCCGTAACCCAGTGACGTACGTCGCACACAGACAGACGTGTCCCCTGTACAAGAACAGTACATGGGACCTTTGCTGTCCAATAGCTCCTCATAATCCATAATTCCACCTGCTTTGAAAGTAGAAGTGGGCCCCCTTAAATCTTGGGCCCCTTTTGTGGCAGCTCAGGTTGCATCAAGGGTTTATGCATCCCTCAAGTAACCCCAAGTCTCAGCGAAGTGATAGAGCACAGCCCTTCCACCATTGAAGGAAAGAGTATCAGCAAACAGCGCCTTATCTATGTGTATAGTATATAGTATTACTATTCTGGCTTATTTTGGAACTCAGAAGAACAAATCTGACATTTGGAATTTCAGCTCTCTGCTGGCTCTGTCCCAGTCTACACAGTAAAGTTGACAACTTAGCTGCAGAAAACAGAAAATGTCAGCCTACTCCGTGCTCTGCAGTGTGAAAACCGGTGTATCAAAGCCGTCCTTCTTCCAGTGAGCCTTAATATGTCAAGGAGCCAAACTACCTCAAGTCCCATAATTCCAAGGTGCAGGAAGGAATTTGTATGAAGGAAAATCGTACTTATTCCAAGTTGTACTTCTTGAGTGCAAAATGTCTTTCGACCCAAGTACTTCGAGACAATGGTGCTAATGACTGAGTCACCGCGAGAGTCTCCTCTCTATTAAAGGGCATTATGAAGACAAACATTCATTAAATGTAACCGCGGAAAGCGCTCGTCATCTAATACAAGCAAGACGCAACACACGGAGGACTCAGAATAGACAGACTAAAAATATACATCTTATCGGCACCTTTATCTGAGACTCTTTCAATGGCCTCTCCAATTGTCTCATCTCCTAAGAAGTGCTCGTTTTTGGGCGGTGTGAGTCATATTGTGTAGACTTTGCAGAATGTTTTACATTGAAACATAAATGAATATTAATTAAAAAGACAGTTATGTAACAATTCTCAACAATGGCTAATAACTTCAGAAGTTCTGCTCATTCTGGTTCACTTATTGCAGGTTTAGTTGCTATAAAGTTTCAAAAAAGGGACCGGTCCGTAGAGCGATGAGTCCGCAGAACCCTGGCTTTCCTTGGAACTTTTTTTCTTGGGTTTTGTCTGTGAAATAGCCATAGTGTGAACATACTCTTACACTTTGCGCATATACCAAAGTGTCTGCCAGGGAGATGCGGAAACGCTCAGGAATAAATCCGGAACATTTCCGCATCGTGGGCACATAGCCTTAAAGGGTTTGTCCAGTGAAAACAAGCAATCAGATATCCACAAGATAGGTGCCGGTGGGGGTCTGACCACTGGAACCTGCACTCATCGTCAGAACAGAGTTTTTGTATGCACAGCGCTGAACTTTTATCCTCGTTACAAAATGGTACAGCACATTGGACGCCAGTGGTGTAACTTGAAGCTCATGAGTCCCCAATGCAAAATCTCCAGTAAGGCCCCCAACTATCTCTGATCTTTAATAGTAATAGTATTTTCTTATGGGGCAAAGTGACCTTTGGGGCCCTCCTAATCTCTAGGGCCCGGGTGAGATTGCAACCCCTGCACCTATTATACTTACGCCCCTGTTGGATACCCAACTGCTGCTCCATTCATTCTCTGTGGGACTTCCAGAAAAAGCTGAGCCCAGAGTTCAGCAGCCTCATAGGGAATTAATGGAGCACAGGTTGAGCATGGACACTGCTGCTCAATTTTAAAGGGTTTGTCCATAACTTGGACAACCACTTCTGCATCCCTATGTTTCTCCTCAGTAAAATAATAACACTTATACTCACCTCCGGTGGCGATGCCGTTTCAGCAGTGTCGGCACTGGCTCTCCCGGGAATCTCTTGACATTGTTATGCCATGCGATCCCTGAGGCCAATCAGCGTTGGCTTCACTCTCCTCTCCTACGGACGCAATTGACATCCAGTGGAAGCGACAGCTGCGGCTGGTCTGTCATTTCCTCCAGATGTCTTCATTTGTCCGAAAAACCAAGCAATGTGAACTGAGGTCTAAGATGGTAGACATGCAAGAAATAGGAGCATGTTCACACTAGCAAAAAGAAGCAAAACCTACAAAAGACAAAAATATATCTCATACCCTACCATCATTATATATAAATGTAAAGCAAAGTTGCATAATAAATATAGGGTACTTAGTGAACTATTTTTGATCAAAAAAAGTATACAAGCCGTCCCACCAGCGGCAAGGTGACCCTAAATTGGGACGGTACCTATGCTGCCTATATTAAAAACCTTACTGTATATCAAAGTTGAAGTAATGCATATAAAAGGGTAGACAAATAGGACCGGGTCCCAACTCCAGACCACCTAGGCCCGTGGTAAGCTACATATATACCAATCAGCTCAACAAAGGGGATGCCACACCCTTAAATTGCACATAATGCAAACAAGACAAAAAACCAAGCAATGTGAACTGAGGTCTAAGATGGTAGACATGCAAGAAATAGGAGCATGTTTTTAATATAGGCAGTATAGGTACCGTCCCAATTTAGGGTCACCTTGCCGCTGGTGGGACGGCTTGTATACTTTTTTTGATCAAAAATAGTTCACTAAGTACCCTATATTTATTATGCAACTTTGCTTTACATTTATATATAATGATGGTAGGGTATGAGATATATTTTTGTCTTTTGTAGATTTGTCCGAAGGAGAGGAGAGTAAAGCCAGCGCTGACTGGCCCCAGGGATCGCATGACATAATATAAAGCAATCCCCGGGAGAGCCAGTGCAGACACCGCTCGAACAGTGCCGGCATCGAAAGTGAGTATAGGTGTTAATGTTTTACTGGGGGGAAACCTAGTGATTTAGAAGGGGTTGTCCGATTAGTGGACAACTCCTTTAACAAGTTATCACCTATCCTGATGATAGGAGATAACTTGTTTTCACAGGACAACCCCTTTAACTATAGAGGTTTCAGTCATACCTGGTGTACATACTCTATAACTGCTGTCCACTCTTATGATATGGGGGTCCTGATAGAAACCCCTGTCTAATGTCTGTAGGGTAGCAAGAACTATCCGGTGGAAGAGAGAGGCATATGACTGAAGGATCTGACTACACAGGGTTTGTTTGTAGTCTGTAACCATGGAGACACATACATTTGCATTGCAGCTTTATACACAAACAGTAGAAAATTTATAATCAAACCTATTTGCAAAACTGCTATATTTTTTGATATGTAACTATGTAATGAGTTGTCAGTTTGGGTTTCACTTCCACTTTTCTTTTCCTGAACACCACAATGATGTCTGTCCTGTTGTCTCTGAAGCGGAACAATCGGCAAGAAAAATGAAAAACAAGATCAGGTGAGCGGACAGCAGATGATGTTTGTGAAGTGCGGCTGCATCGTTCAGCATAGCAATGTATTGTGGGGAGGTTGTACTGTGATAGATGTCAGTGTCTCATCCTGAGCCTCCTGGTTCATAAATACAAAATCAATGTTACCCCCTGGGCTTCCATGACGCTTTGTGCCCAATTCTATAGATAGAAACCTTTATACATATATATTCATTTTATAAGCATATGGGAAATCAATGGATGAAATAACATGGAGACGTTGGTAAAACACTTGGATATGAGTTAGGTTGTCAGGTTTATTGTAGCATTAGCGTCATGCATATTACGGTTTCTGTAATAATGTGACCGTATGAATTTTACTGCACTCAGATTAATAACATTGACAGCAGAGTAAGTGACAGATGTTATTTTATTACATTTGACCTAAAAGAACGTTCTTTATGAATTTCACGTTCTTTTCACAATGGGAGTTTTTTTTCTTGTGCTCATTATCGCCCTCTGCTGAGTAACTGATTGTGATGCGAGTAGAGTGTGGGGACGGATGTGACACCCTGACTAGTTAGATACTGACCTGACTGACCACAATCAAAATTTATAAAGATTTAAATATCCCTGATGGCATAAAAAGCCATATTTTTAAAGCCCCAAAACATTTTTTGGTTTTTTGTTTTTGCCAGTGCCTGACACAGTATGGATTACTGGTTACATAGAGTGCAATTAATATACTTCAGTTTTCTAACACATTTCCCATCAGAGAACTGACAAACCAGAAGTGCAACTTAGTCTTGAATAGTAATTACCAAAACATGAATAGTATTTCTATAATACTGCCATCCTTCTATGTTAAGAATATAACTGCTATAATACTGCCCCCTATGTACAAGAATATAACTACTATAATACTGCCCCCTATGTACAAGAATATAACTACTATAATACTGCCTCTATGTACAAGAATATAACTACTATAATACTGCCCCTATGTACAAGAATATAACTACTATAATACTGCCCCCTATGTACAAGAATATAACTACTATAATACTGCCCCTATGTACAAGAATATAACTACTATAATACTGCTCCCTATTTACAAGAATATAACTACTATAATACTGCTCCTATGTACAAGAATATAACTACTATAATACTGCCCCTATGTACAAGAATATAACTACTATAATACTACTCCTATGTACAAGAATATAACTACTATAATACTGCCCCGTATGTACAAGAATATAAATACTATAATACTGTCTCTATGTACAAGAATATAACTACTATAATAGTGCCCCTATGTACAAGAATATAAATACTATAATACTGTCTCTATGCACAAGAATATAACTACTATAATACTGCCCCTATGTACAAGAATATAACTACTATAATACTGCCCCCTATGTACAAGAATATAACTACCATAATACTGCCCCCTATGTACAAGAATATAAATACTATAATACTGTCTCTATGTACAAGAATATAACTACTATAATACTGCCCCTATGTACAAGAATATAACTACTATAATACTGCCCCTATGTACAAGAATATAACTACTATAATACTGCCCCTGTGTACAAGAATATAACTACTATAATACTGCCCCATATGTACAAGAATATAACTACTATAATACTGCTCCTATGTACAAGAATATAACTACTATAATACTGCCCCCTATGTACAAGAATATAACTACTATAATACTGCCCCCTATGTACAAGAATATAACTACTATAATACTGACCCTATGTACAAGAATATAACTACTATAATACTGCCCCCTATGTACAAGAATATAACTACTATAATACTGCCCCTATGTACAAGAATATAACTACTATAATACTACTCCTATGTACAAGAATATAACTACTATAATACTGCCCCCTATGTACAAGAATATAAATACTATAATACTGTCTCTATGTACAAGAATATAACTACTATAATACTGCCCCTATGTACAAGAATATAACTACTATAATACTGCCTCCTATGTACAAGAATATAACTACTATAATACTGCCCCCTATGTACAAGAATATAACTCCTATAATACTGCTCCTATGTACAAGAATATAACTACTATAATACTGCTCCTATGTATAAGAATATAACTACTATAGTACTGCCGCTATGTACAAGAATATATCTACTATAATACTGCCCCCTATGTACAAGAATATAACTACTATAATACTGCCCCTGTGTACAAGAATATAACTACTATAATACTGCCCCATATGTACAAGAATATAACTACTATAATACTGCTCCTATGTACAAGAATATAACTACTATAATACTGCCCCCTATGTACAAGAATATAACTACTATAATGCTGCCCCCTATGTACAAGAATATAACTACTATAATACTGTCCCCTATGTACAAGAATATAACTACTATAATACTGCCCCTATGTACAAGAATATAACTACTATAATACTACTCCTATGTACAAGAATATAACTACTATAATACTGCCCCCTATGTACAAGAATATAAATACTATAATACTGTCTCTATGTACAAGAATATAACTACTATAATACTGCCCCTATGTACAAGAATATAACTACTATAATACTGCCCCCTATGTACAAGAATATAACTACTATAATACTGCCCCTGTGTACAAGAATATAACTACTATAATACTGCTCCTATGTACAGGAATATAACTACTATAATACTGTCCCCTATGTACAAGAATATAACTACTATAATACTGCCCCCTATGTACAAGAATATAACTACTATAATACTGCTCCTATGTACAGGAATATAACTACTATAATACTGCTCCTATGTACAAGAATATAACTACTATATTACTGTCCCCTATGTACAAGAATATAACTACTATAATACTGCCCCTATGTACAAGAATATAACTACTATAATACTGCCCCCTATGTACAAGAATATAACTCCTATAATACTGCTCCTATGTACAAGAATATAACTACTATAATACTGCTCCTATGTACAGGAATATAACTACTATAATACTGCTCCTATGTACAAGAATATAACTACTATAATACTGCCCCCTATGTATAAGAATATAACTACTATAATACTGCTCCTATGTACAGGAATATAACTACTATAATACTGCTCCTATGTACAAGAATATAACTACTATATTACTGTCCCCTATGTACAAGAATATAACTACTATAATACTGCTCCTATGTACAGGAATATAACTACTATAATACTGCTCCTATGTACAAGAATATAACTACTATAATACTGCCCCCTATGTACAAGAATATAACTACTATAATACTGCCCCGATGTACAAGACTATAACTACTATATTACTGCCTTTGTACTACTCTAGGGTCAGGGCATGGGCAGCCCTGTAGGTGGGAAGTCAGTATGTTACAGTACAGACTGTGCGGTTGGAGGTGACGCTGCTCCTGGTCTCCCCAGGTCTCTGTGTATCTGGGGCTTTCAAGGGGCGTGGCTACTGTGGGAACATTATCTGGGCGTGGTTATGCAGATTTCCCAGCGCTGGCTGCTGCGGCAGGGGGCGTGTCTGGGGGCGTGGATTCCGTCCATTGAGTTTGGGACGTCTGCTCGGAGGCAGATTGAAATCCGGAGGGGGCCGAGCAGCATGGGACCGTGCAGAGTGGTGCTGAGGACGGGATGAGACGCTCCGCGCTCGGTCTGACCCCCGCAGGACTCTGTACCGGGGCCGGCAACTCTCTGGGATGCATTAAAACACAAGAGGAGGAAAGTCCTTGAAATCTTAAAGAATTAAAGAATCCCATAAAATGCAGAACTGCACAGAGAGCCAGTGACTGGAGCATGGAGAGCTACTCCGGGGGCCAAGGGGAGATGTGAGGAGCCTGCTCACAGCCACAAGAGGGGGAGGCACCCTGAGAACCCTGCACCCTGCAGCTTGTGAAGGGTTAAACCTCCAGAGTGGTCCCTGGACCCTACATTGTGATTAGTGGGATTGTGAGTGGCATCCATGGATTACTAAAGCCCCAGCTACAGGGAGAGGCTGGCACTCAGGTAAGTGGAGTGCTGAGTGCACTGAGCTGCTGTCAGCGACTTCAGGGTTTATTTTCCTACCTGCTTCACTGCTGAAAAGCTCCTTGTTACAGATGTGGTGTCACTGCAGCCCCCCACTACAGCACAGCAGGGTCCAGCAAGTGTGCAGAGAAGTGGGGGCTGCACTGCACAATCATCAGCTTGTGCTGGTTAATGGGAAACCGCATGTGACCTGTGTGTGCACATTGCACAATTTTACAAACCTCCCTGTACTCATCCCCATAGAGGCAATGCAAAGAAAACTGCCCAGACTGACTCCTGCATAGGGACTGTGGAGGCGAGCAAAGGGTTAATCTGCTGTAAAGTGTATGCACAGCCTGGCACTATGGTCCCTGGGGGGCCAGTGCTTCTGTTTGTTTTATCAGGGGCTTGAAACAGTTCAGCAATTTTTTGTAATTTTCAGAATAAGTCCCAGGAGGGGGCGAAAAAATTAAATTAGGAAATGTCTGGTGAAAAGATAATGAACAGGACCCGGACGGTAGTGATGTATGAGATCCCATAGCGATATTAATATGGTTATCAGTCATTGTCCCAAGCTGAACCTCCCTGATTTCCAGAGGTTGCATTCCATCATTGCGCAGACAGCTCTTCCTTCGAGAGTGTATGTGTGTGTATATATATATATATCACCTTAAATGCAGATGTGACTGCAACCAGTGGCGTAACTTTAAGCTCAGGGGTCCCAATGGAAATCCCCAACAGGGCACCCAACTATCACAGATCTTTATAGTACTAGCCTTTTCCTATGGGGCCCCCTATCCTCAAGGGCCCTTGTGTAAATGCAAGCCCTGCACCTATTAGTTAAGCCCCTGACTGCAGCTCACACCAGTATCACCCCATGTCACATTCACTTTGGTCTATGAAGCTGAGATATAGAGCGCTGTTAGTCAGGGTGCTGACGCAGGAGGAGCTGATTTCCTTTCCTGAATAGTAAGGGCTCATTCAGACATCCGTTTTTCCCAAATAAGTTTCATCCTTCTTTTTCACTGATGGAATTCTTACTCATTATCGTTTATGTGGCTATTCACATGTCTTGAGTTTTTTTTTTCCGGATCAAGTTGTTGGCACCAAAACCCAGAAACATGATCGATTTTTGATTGGAGTCTCAGATCAGTCTGGCCGATGTAAGTCTATGGCTTTATGAAAAAAATGGGACAGCACTTGTAGGTTTCTCAAGCCTCTTCTTAAACGTCCTTTTTTATTTGTATTTTGCATAAGAAAAAACTGATGAAACTTCTGTGTGCCCACAATGAGCTTTTGGTGAGTTTTTGATGTTGCAGATTTTCTGCATCCATTAAGTGAAATGGGTTACTTGCATTTTTTCAAAAATACGCAGCTTAGAAAACTCCCCAAAAACTCATTTTGGGAACGTAGCTTCATGGTAAAAACTGAAACACTAAACGAAAATCTAATCCAAAACACTGCTGAAAATCAGTCAGTTTTCTTGCATGAGAAAAATTACTGACGTCAGGATGAGGCCTTAGTTGTGGTTTTTAATCAGGCATTTCATTGCCCTGAATTTGGCTGTGAGACAATCCTTTGGTCCAAGTCATCTGTGTTGGTGGCTTTGTTGCAGATTCCTTCCTAAACAAATGCGCAATTTTTTTCCAGTAAATGTACCAGAACCATAGCAGAAACCTGATGGATCCCCATTATGGTCAATGAGATCTGTAAGGTGACATCCCCTTTTTGAACTTCCATTCTGTTCTGATAATGGGAAAGAAAAAATGACCGCCCAAGGCTAATGTGAACATATCTGGCTCAGGGGTTCGCACACAGTGGCTCAGTGGTTAGCACTGTTAGTTTGCAGCGCTGGGGTCCTTGATTCAAATCCCACCAAGGACAACATCTGCAAGGAGTTTGTATGTTCTCCCGTGTTTGCATGGGTTTTCTCCAGTTTCCCCCCACACTCCAAAGACATACTGATAGGGAATGTAAATTGTGAGCCCCGATGGGGACAGTGATGATATCTGTAAAGCGCTGCAGATTATGATGGGGCTATATAAATAAGCATAATCAATGTCTTCTTGTATAACCCATGCCCCATACTATAGTCACTAATATATCACTGTAAGAATTCTGCAAACAGCTCTTATATCTCAGCTTCTGGCACCTTGTGTTTGCAACAAGGAGTGGATATTGGAGCTAATCCAAGTTTTTTAGCTTTTGAGTGCTGCAAATTCACTCCAGTATCAAAGTAACACAATGTAACAGAAATGTATCTTCTTCTATTTGGTATTTACTATTATTGTATAACAACACAATTGTATCCGTGTGATGTGCGGTTATGATTTGTATGATCCAGTCATATTTGGACGGGATCCATCCTGACGATCAGCAGTTTATCCAAGAACTTTGCAAAGTACTTTTATTGTGGAATCAGTTTCTTATTTCCAGGTTGTGTAATGATTTGTTTGTGTGTTGGTTATATGGCATTTTGGGTGAGGTGCCACCTATTGTAAGAGAGACTCCCTTTCTGTTCCCATGGGATATCATTCATAGTCATCATTGGGGTAAGCAACATTTGCCAACAAGTTACTTTAACATTAGATTTCTTGGTCATCGTAACTTAATTCTTCTTTTATTTAATGTAATAAGAGGGGAGGGGGCTGGGATTTATGATATAAATTGTGGATTTTTGGAAAGACCTATAAATCAAGCTGCATTTTCCGATTTGTATCTGGAGAAATGTACCTTTCTTCTTTACTTTGTGGTGCAGAAAATAGGGTCTGGAGTATTTTGGATGACTTTTTGTCCTGATTCATAGAGCGAATCGGAGGAATGGGGGCTGTCAATAAGGCTGTTTGTGTGTTGTGGTGGAAAGGAGACTATTGATGTACAGCTAAACAATTCATTTTAACCCCTGTAGATGACAGACGTAATGAACCTTTTGCATAATAGAGGCCAGCTCTTAGCATGAAGGCTTTGTCTGCGGATCCGGGAGAAATATGGAATAATATATCACTATGATGTAGTGTACAGAGGTCATGTTGTAACATTGGCCTTCTATGTAGATCTATCTGAAGGTCACTTAGAAGAGCAAGACCATGAGTGATGGATCTACAGAATATAGGGAAATGGAGAGCAGAGGTAGGAACATATAGGGCTGATATATTGTTATAATGTTATGATATTTGTGAATCATCACCTAAGAAATAGACCACAGGATCAAGTGTTTGGCTCCAAAGTTGCTCCCAAATGTGGTTATTTTAAGTTGGACCATTGCCATGTCCGAACCCGTGCTCATCAGAGGATCTCCCCTCAACTGGCCATTCTAAACACCAGAAGTTTAAGAAACCTAAAGAAGCAGAGAAAACAGCCACCATACACCATGCTTCTTACACCAGTAAAAAAAAATCTTTTGGAGTACATTGCACCAAATTTATTAAAATATGCACGCCTCTTAAACATTTGGACTGTCCTTAACTCAGAATGGGAAGTTTTGCAGGTGTAGTTTTGTGCCAAATTTACTCCATTTTTTATACTCTAGGCTTAATAAATCTAACCTCTGATAGCCGTGTAAACCAGACTTATTTTTCAACTTTTACCAAAGTGAAAACTTTTTGGGTAAATTGCATTTTGGTGGCGGGAAGGGGAGGGTAGAGGAGGCTCAGTTTTCTTTCAAAACAGGCACAAACTGACAGGTAAATTTAAAAGTAGTTGCACTTTTCAAAAACTTTTAGCATGTCACAGAGGAGAGTTGTGTTGTGTTGCCCCTTTGTGTTAGTGATTGGTGAAGGTCTTAGCACCCAGACCCCCAACCAATAAAATCTTCTGCCGTGTTTTCTAAAAGTGTAAAATTAAAACCATAACGTTGCCAGCCAAGTAATGATAATTAACCGAAAGAGCTAATCATTGCCCTTCTTGCCATGTTCAGCTAATCCACCCCTGCCTAAAGCCTTCATTCGTGAGACTTGGTTGACCATAGCCTCAACCTTCTAGGATATGTTTTGATGATTGATCTACAATCTAGGGACCTTGTAGTTAGAAATGCCGGGGTGGATGGAAAGAGTTAAGGAATGAACAACAGGCTGTCCCTTTGGCGCAATGGAAGTTTTTTTTGGTGGTGCCTTCTCTTCTGGAATGTCCCATTGTGTCATCCCTATGACATCTTCTTGCAGGACGAATGCAACCCCCCCTTCTCCACATTACTATTCCATCTCCTCAGCTGGGTCTCAGCATTTGTGATGAGCATTGTCTACTAAGCTTGAAGGTCATGGCAGGGGTTGAGTGTAGACATTTGAATAAAACTGTGAGCACTTTCAAGGTAACTGGGGGTTAATAAGACACTGTGACTAGTTAACCGGGCGCTTGCGGATATTGCCAGGCAAGTAACACTGGGGTGCCCTGCGGCCAAACCACATGGCTTTTACAGATGCCAATCTACTCGGTAATGAGTTGTGCTAGTGGCGGTCTGCATTAAAAAGAAAAAAAAGATGCTCCATCATGGTAGGTTGGAGAAGGAGGCATGAGATTCCTTTGTTCCCATTGTTATGGGGTGGTGAATGAGCTGGGGGTTGGGGGAGGGTGCTGGACTTGCTTATCATCTATTCAGGAACAGCTGCTGTCTGAATACCTTATCTGCCACCCTCCATGGGGAAAGGCTGGGGAGGGATGGAGTCCTGGATGTGGCACTGAACTGGAAAATAAAGCTTGGGCATGGTCTTTTTTTATTTTCAGCAGTACCTGTGTTTCTTTGGCGCAACTTGTCATAACTGGCACCTGCTGAAGATGGAGCTGTCGCCCCTTATGGCGGACGATTGATTAATATTTGAGAAAAATTGTAACATGTAGAGCAGGAGAATTACTAATGAACATGCAGAAGAATTCTGCTGAGGAACGGAGAACATGGCACGCGCCAGACTTATGTGCCTGTGACCTAAAATTGCTAAAACTGCTGCATGTAAAGAAGCGATACATGGAGTGATTTGCCAAAAAACTGTTACAAATGTGGAGCTTTATACTATTAGAAAAGCGTTGTGTTGTAAAATTTGGCAAAATTATAAAGTGCACCATTTTTTTTTGTAACAAAAATTGACATAGATGCCAAAGAGTCTGAAAAGTCTAAAGTGCACCAAATTTTTTTGTTGTGAGAACCATGTTGATACATTTAGGGCAATTGCAACAAATTTGACCCTAATGATAAATGTATCAGAATTTATCCTATATACATGTGTGCATGAGTATATGATAATATAATTAGTTTTTTTTGTTTTTGCAGTGGGTAAAGTTAAGAGTGCCTGCTTTATTTACATATAGGTTGGATAAAAACTTAGGTCTATCAAGTTCAACCTTTCTCCTTATTTAAAGGACACGAAAACCTAAACTTTGCAGCTAAAATAATGCAGAAGTGACATATTTATTTATATATATCTCTGGATGCTGATATCAGCCACATCGATGCATGGATAGGAGATAAAGTGGTGGCTGTGAAGTGGGCATTCTTCTTGCGTTCCTCAATCTTAATTGATTGATAGAATAAAAAAAATAGGTGGAAGAACCTGTGTAGCAATACTATATGCAATAGATTTTATCTCCTTTTATATTCCTTCTTCTTTGCATATGAGATGAAATGTCTACTGTTATGTGATTTTAAAGTTTTTGAAACTTTTCTGCATATAGAAGTAATGTGCAATGGTAAAAGACCAAGCTATGGCTCCCTCCCATATTATGGCAGTGTGCAGCAGTTGCTCACATGGTGCTGTGGTGGGGGTGAGTGTTTCTGTAGGCAGGGTTACCAGACCAGTCATGTGAATCCAAACACATCCAAATTACCTATGCATGGCTGCATTGCAATTAGTTCACATGGATATTGCATGTCTCCTTCCATATGCAGTTTGCATACAAGCGAATAGCACTGGAACAATCCATGATGCATATTTTATGTGTGGTTCTGAAATTATGTAGACTTATATTGATGGAATGGTCTCCACAGAGAGCAATGGTAAATGCACAGACCAAAATCTTTTCCATTCTGTGGGGAGAGAGGATTTCTTATGTTGAATCCATTAGTTCCATATTTTGTGGCTTCCACTTTTACAAGGGTCAGAGGGGCGGAGCACAGGAATTAAGATTCTTGTGTCATGCTCCGCCCCTCTGACCCTTGTAAAAGTGCAACGTTTATCAGTATTGTCCAGCATGTGCTTTTTAAGTAATTTTTTCCAATTTATTACAGCGTGTTGTATATATGGAGAAAAAAAACAGTCCTTAACCAGAAATGTCACTTGATGGCCCTTTGCCCTAATGCAAAATTTGTAACAGGGCCCCCCGGTGTACCATGAGACTTGTTAGTGGTATTTTTATTTAATTTATTTATTTTAGTTCATAGCGCCATTAATTCCACGGCGGTTTACAGACATCATCACTGTCTTTGAAGTGTGGGGGGAGAAACCGGAGAACCTGGAGGAAACCCTCGAAAACACGGGAATAAAAAACAAACTCCTTGCAGTATAGATTTCATTGAGCTTCCTCAGGGGCTGGCCTCAACCTCTGATAGCCCTCTTGAAGATGCCCTCTTCTGTCCAGCTATTTCTTACTACTTGGTACTGTGAAAACTGGCCATTACTAGCATGGCTGCCATTTAAGTTTCTACTGCAGTTGGCACCCACATTTCTAGAGTCTGTAGGTGCCATGCACATTAGATAAATATTGGCCAAACCCTCCAATCATCTAATATGTATGAGGGTTCCCTTTAACATCTGCTGATGGGGTGGGAGAGTAAAGATGATGATGATTATTATTATTATGCTTTGCTTATACAGCGCCATCATATTCCACAGTACTTTTATAATCATGATCCTGTCCCCATTGGGGCTCGAAATCTACATTTCCTATCAGTATGCCTTAGGAGTGTGAGAAAATAAAGGAGAATCTGGAGGAAACCCATGGGGAGAACATACAAACTCCTTGCAGTGTTGTCCTTGTTGGTAATTGAACGCAGGACCCCAGCGCTACAAAGCAACAGTGCTAACCACTGAGCCACCAGATCGGGCATGTTGGATTGTAATGTGTCCGATCGCTTGCTCTTACTGGAGATAAGTCACCAGTGTTATTTGGCAGTGGTTTATTCTCCTATATCCATTGAGAACACAAGCACACTCATCTGAGCGTCGATGGGAGATAGAAGTAAGAGCTCAAAGTACATTGGGTTGTCCGCTATCTAAGGTGTCTAGTCGCTGTAGCTCTACGTATTCTGATTGCACTAAGTTGATTTTTTTTCTTTAGAAGTTCTCCCAAGCACAGTTCTCGGGATTTGCCGGAAAATGTGGTTAAAGGGTTGACTGAGATTGTTAAAGTGTTTTTTTCTTTCTCCCCAAAACACCACCACTCTTGTCTATAGGCTATGGCCGGTATTGCAATTCAGCCCCAATGAGGAGACTCAATGGGGTGAGCATTGGTAGTATAATCCCCAAATGCTAATTTCATGTTGCATCACATTTACAAGTCCTTTAAATTTGATAAGACAACACAAGTTGGTTCTTCTTGTTACATTAATTTTTACTTACATCACCTCTTCCCCCAAAGAGCAGTGATTTAGTGTCCGCAGACTTCTGAATTTAGGATGGGATGAAAGCCATTTGTAGAGCTTCTGTCCTACGACTTGCCTCCTCGGCTTGAGTAATGATCATTCTGTGCACACACAAGTCATAAGTCATGGCGAGCAGCTCTGCTAAAACAAACCCCGGGTGTCCATTTTCTTGGTAAGAATCCAAAATATGCCCAGCACTTCTCTTCAGTTGGAGGTCACATTCCTTCCTGCAATTAACCTGAAGCACAGCTGAGGGTCTTTAAACAGGTGCTCCTCCTATAATGTTATGGTGGCATGCTTTCTTCAAAGGACTCCCATTTCATTTTGGCTACATGGAGCTGGCTGCAAGAGAGTTATAGGGTAGTGGTCACGGGAAACATACTAAAGAAGTAGGATTATGGCCAATATATCTAGGTGGCCTTTCTACAATGACAATAGGTGAACCTCAGGAGGCAGCATGTTAACAGTTTTTGTTTCAAGTTTTTGCCTCTGATGTCTTCTTGAGACATCTTATTACGTCATATAGTTGCAGTACACTCTACAGTATACTTATTGCATGAGTAAGAGCTTGGCTGTATTCTTTCGTCTGTTCACAGAGTAAATAAATGGCAGCGTGAGAAGAGTTTTGCCAGGTGCAGGGTGGAAGCACCTGACTCCATTAATGAAATGACCACTCCTAGAAGGTAAAAACTTTCTAAAATGTTAGAAGCGGTGGTTATTAAAAACCCAATATTTTGGCATATCTTTGTCTAATGTATAATGTTTTTTGTTGGTTCATTGAGTAGTTGAGAGTAGGACGTGCTCTTTGATCAATGTGGAAAGACAAAGTTCTGTTCACAACTTTCAGAACCTGGACTTATCTTTTTTATAATCTCCTTGGTAGGAGTTTGATGGGGGACCATGTGGCTTGAGGATTTGGATCTGACCATGTCAGTAGAGTGGCCAAAATTGGTTTAACAAAAAAAAAAATATCATAGAATTCAAATTTTTGATGATGGGCCTTGCCAATTCCAATTGTCCTAAGCAGGTAGAAATAAATAGTTAGGCATCTTTCTCTTTTGCATCCCTGGCAAGTTTTTGTAGGTCTCTCCTCTCTACAAGAGTTTGATAGGTCTTGCATCTTTGCTAGGGTATGCTACAGTAGGTCTTGCGTCTTTGCTAGGGTATGCTACAGTAGGTCTTGCGTCTTTGCTAGGGTATGCTACAGTAGGTCTTGCGTCTTTGCTAGGGTATGCTACAGTAGGTCTTGCGTCTTTGCTAGGGTATGCTACAGTAGGTCTTGCATCTTTGCTAGGGTATGCTACAGTAGGTCTTGCGTCTTTGCTGGGGTTTGGTAGGTCTTGCGTCTTTGCTGGGGTTTGGTAGGTCTTGCGTCTTTGCTGGGGTTTTGTAGGTCTTGCGTCTTTGGGGTTTTGTAGGTCTTGCGTCTTTGCTGGGGTTTGGTAGGTCTTGCGTCTTTGCTAGTGTTTGGTAGGTGTTGTGTCTTTGCTGGGGTATGCTACTTTAGGTCTTGCGTCTTTGCTAGGGTATGCTACAGCAGGTCTTGCGTCTTTGCTGGGGTTTGGTAGGTCTTGCGTCTTTGTTGGGGTTTGGTAGGTCTTGCGTCTTTGCTGGGGTTTGGTAGGTCTTGCGTCTTTGCTGGGGTTTGGTAGGTATTGCGTCTTTGCTAGTGTTTGGTAGGTCTTGTGTCTTTGCTGGGGTATGCTACTTTAGGTCTTGCGTCTTTGCTAGGGTATGCTACAGCAGGTCTTGCGTCTTTGCTGGGGTTTGGTAGGTCTTGCGTCTTTGCTGGGGTTTGGTAGGTCTTGCGTCTTTGCTAGGGTATGCTACAGCAGGTCTTGCGTCTTTGCTGGGGTTTAGTAGGTCTTGCGTCTTTGCTGGGGTTTGGTAGGTCTTGCGTCTTTGCTGGGCTTTGGTAGGTCTTGCGTCTTTGCTGGGGTTTTGTAGGTCTTGCGTCTTTGCTGGGGTTTGGTAGGTCTTGCGTCTTTGCTAGTGTTTGGTAGGTCTTGCGTCTTTGCTGGGGTTTGGTAGGTCTTGCATCTTTGCTAGGGTATGCTACAGCAGGTCTTGCGTCTTTGCTGGGGTTTGGTAGGTCTTGCGTCTTTGCTGGGGTTTGGTAGGTCTTGCGTCTTTGCTGGGGTTTGGTAGGTCTTGCGTCTTTGAGGGGGTTTGGTAGGTCTTGCGTCTTTGAGGGGGTTTGGTAGGTCTTGCGTCTTTGCTAGGGTATGCTACAGCAGGTCTTGCGTCTTTGCTGGGGTTTGGTAGGTCTTGCGTCTTTGCTGGGGTTTGGTAGGTCTTGCGTCTTTGCTGGGGTTTGGTAGGTCTTGCGTCTTTGCTAGGGTTTGGTAGGTCTTGCGTCTTTGCTAGGGTTTGGTAGGTCTTGCGTCTTTGCTAGTGTTTGGTAGGTCTTGTGTCTTTGCTGGGGTATGCTACTTTAGGTCTTGCGTCTTTGCTAGGGTATGCTACTTTAGGTCTTGCGTCTTTGCTAGGGTATGCTACTTTAGGTCTTTTTTCTTTGCTGGGGTTTGGTAGGTCTTGCGGCTTTGCTGGAGTTTGGTAGGTCTTGCGGCTTTGCTGGGGTTTGGTAGGTCTTGCGTCTTTGCTGGGGTTTGGTAGGTCTTGCGTCTTTGCTGGGGTTTGGTAGGTCTTGCGTCTTTGCTGGGGTTTGGTAGGTCTTGCGTCTTTGCTGGGGTTTGGTAGGTCTTGCGTCTTTGCTGGGGTTTGGTAGGTCTTGCGTCTTTGCTGGGGTTTGGTAGGTCTTGCGTCTTTGCTGGGGTTTGGTAGGTCTTGCGTCTTTGTTGGGGTTTGGTAGGTCTTGCGTCTTTGCTGGGGTTTGGTAGGTCTTGCGTCTTTGCTGGGGTTTGGTAGGTCTTGCGTCTTTGCTGGGGTTTGGTAGGTCTTGCGTCTTTGCTGGGGTTTGGTAGGTCTTGCGTCTTTGCTGGGGTTTGGTAGGTCTTGCGCCTTTGCTGGGGTTTGGTAGGTCTTGTGTCTTTGCTGGGGTATGCTACTTTAGGTCTTGCGTCTTTGCTGGGGTTCGGTAGGTCTTGCGTCTTTGCTGGGGTTTGCGTCTTTGCTGGTGTTGCACAGGTCTTGCTCTTCTGGAATGATATTGGTCTTCTATCCATAGTAGGTTCTTAAAGATTTATAACTGTCTCAGCCATGCCTTGGATTTGTAGATTCCCAGGAAATGAACAGCTAAGTCGACAGGAAAGGTGCAGTCCTCATTCTTTGCTTGCACAAGCTACTTTTAGCTCCCAAGTCTCATTTCACACATCACTGCCAGTGTCATGTCAATATTTGGGCACCATTAAACCCCTCCATTGCCTGGGGTCTTGTAAATTATCGCTCATGCTGAATGTGTGAGTTCCTGTCTGCATTGCACAACAGGAAGAAAAGCAAATCCAGGGACATTTTTTTTTTTTGGTATTTCGTTTTATTTGCGCTGGTCCGCCAGAGCACAACCCACTCTGTTTGCCGGGGTTTTTCTTTATTAATCCAAAAATAAGCAGCTAAGTTGTTTAGGAGTCCTGGAAGCTTCGGGCAGATCCAGATGTCAAGGCAGCCATATTAGTTTTCACTCAACTTTCCCAGAAAAAAATCTAGTTGCAAAAATAGACAATTAGAGGACTATGTACAGAATTATACAACTGCTACAATGATGAGCAAAAAGAAAAGAATCTGTAGTATTTGGCTATGTCGCCTTATTCTCAAGCTACAAGAGGAAATTACTGCCGGTTATAGATGCAACCAGACCCCAAGTGAAGCTTGTAAACACTTGACCTCAATGGAGAACTGCCAGAAATGAGATGCTTTCTGTAGTGCGATTGTTAGGGGTGAATTAGAAACGTTTAACTGATGCTAAAAGCCTAAAGCAAAGCAATAACTTTGTGAAAATAAATCGTGTACACAGCAAATGTTACCTTTTACGATAAAGTCAATGGGCTATTCTCCATATCGTAGGGCTCCCGACCATTAACTTTACATGTTGCTTTAGCCAATGATGATGGATTATAAAAAATCTGTATATTAAATTTGCTCATCAGGAGTTTTAGAAAAACTTGCACTACTTTCTAGCATGCAGACTCATTCTGATAAAGAAGCTGCAGTTGCATCTCCCTCCTCCCCGCCACTCCTGTCTTCTATTTACCGTCTTACACTAGATAAATTGGTGACTACAGCTTTTGTACTATTGTTTTATGCCTTTAAATTGATATTAGATGGGTTCTTGATGGTTTCATGATCTTGCCAGAAGATGGTATCTGGGAAAAGAGTGAGCTGTAGCCAGGTATCCCTTTACCCAAAGGTTCCATGCTCTGCCATCACCCTACATCTAAATACCTCATCTAGAAAAGTGGCTTTTTGGCGCCCTGGTGACTCACTCACCAGTCACACTTCTACCTCCAAGATCTAGTTTTCCATTCTTCACGGGTCGTATGTTCAGTATCATTGTTGATAAATCAATGGATAACCAGTTGGAGGGTCACACCATTCCTCAGTCCAATGGGTTGGGATTTGGCATAAACTTGCTCAAGAAGAGCGGTTATGTTGATTTTTTTTTTTTTATATATATGTTTGCTGCGTCCATGGTTCTCAATGTTCCATTCCTATACGAAGGAAGGGCTGTCACATTGTGGAGGGATCATTCTTATTCTCATTTGCACAAAGAAAGACTAGAAGCAATGGGATGAAACTGAATGGGAGAAGATACAGATTAGATATTAGAAAAAACTTTTTGACAGTGAGGAGATCAATGAGTGGAACAGGCGACCACGAGAGGTGGTGAGTTCTCCTTCACTGGAAGACTTCAGAGGCTGGACAGACATCTGTCTGAGATGGTTTAGTGGATCCTGCATTGAGCAGGGGGTTGGACACGAGGACCCTGGAGGTCCCCTCCAGCTCTAACATTCTATGAAGGTCCATGAGACTAGTCGTAAGGTCCATGTGACCAGTCATCCTTGAGTTGGCCACTAAATGTCTATGGACGGACACTACTGCAAATCCTTGTATGATGCACTTTATCTCAGGTGACATAATCATTGTGTGGCTTGTTAGATCCATCTGACCCCAAGGGCAGAGAACCATCCAGAAGGTCAGTCCTTGCTTTACACTTCTCCTAATCTCTTGAAGGCCTCTCTGTTGATTTTAACGCTATTTGTCAGCAGGTTTCCGCCTGTGGACTCTCACATCTGGCCTCTCCTAATCTATCATTGCATTGGGCTGTAGCGCTCTTTGTCTTTTTCGGCCTTGGAACGTCTAATGATTAAACGCCGCTCCATTAAGGGCCGTCCAGTGACGTCCAGCGGCGGCTAATGCTGAGCAGGCGAGAACTGGGGGTACTAATTCAGGAGATCCATGTCACACCTTACATAACAAAGAAAAAACACTGCTAGTCCGGTTGTATAATGCATGAAATAATCCGCTTGGAATGCAAGAGAGGCAGAAATCTCCGGCTCAAGGACATCCGCAGAGTTTACAGCTTAGCTGATGATTTTTTTGGGGTATTTTATATATATATATATATATATATATATGTGTATTTGCAATTTTTTGTTCCTCTCACCTCCGAGTTAAATTTTTAAGGCATAAATGTACGTTTGCAACCTTTTTTTTTTCAATTAAAAATAATTTTGCATCTACAGCTCCTATGCAGACTTATGCGTCTCCATGGTAACAACCCATAAATTTCTATCTGTCATCTTTTCTATTCTTACATTCGGTTGAGCAGCAAGAATAATCAGGTGGGCAAATGGAAGACTGCAGGGTCAGACTAAACTAGCCTTGTTTTGCTGACTGTTACCATAGCTACACATGAGTATGCCTATGAGCTGTAGACACAAAATAAGATATTGTTCTTCGAATATGCAAATTTGCACAATTTTTTATTTTAGATGTATTGGGATAATAATTGGAAATGAGTTGCAATGGTATCCATCACCTACTATCAGGGGCGTAACTTGAAGCTTGTGGATCCCCAATGCAAAAGCTCCAACGGGACCCCCAATTATTGCAAGTCTTTAATAGTAATGGTCTTTTCATATGGGCCAAAGGCACCTTTTGGGCCCCTTAGGCTCCGGGGCCCGGGTGCGATTTTAACCCCTGCATCTATCATAGTTACATCCCTGCCTACTATATTATATTCATGACCTTGTCGTGTCCCTTCCCCCTTTTTTTCCCATATGATTGTATTTTGGGTCTGCTCAGAATTCGGGGGTGGAGATGTCATAATCCGAGCAGTGGATGCTTTACATATTCACATACGTCTTTTAGGTTCAAACCCTGATAAAAGGGCCCCAGAAAAATGGCGTCCATAAGTTACACCACAGCTTGTGACACAATTACAGGGGTAATTAACTTGGTGAGACTAAGGTCGTCCATCACTACCACATAAAGGGGTAGATTTATAAATCTTTCTAAAAGCTAAAAATTGTTTGTTACCCATAGCAACCAATCACAGCACAGCTTTCCTTATTAAAGGACAGAATATAAAATGAAAGCTGCACTGTGATTGGTTGCTATGGACAGCAATAATACAAATCTCAGCATTATCTGACAATCGAAGTGCGACTCTGTATTTTATAGATACAGTACGGCTTGGGGTCTGGGCCCTTGTCCGTCCGTCTCTTATAATATTAGATGCACAATGTTCAATTTATACCTCAGCGACCCATGGAAATCAATGGTGACATGGAAAAAGAAAGAGATAAATTGCCTGACCTACACGGGTCATAATTGATTTTTTTTTTTTTCCGGAATCTACGGAGAATATTTCTATTATTTTCTATACATTAATCTATCATGCCACCATAGTATTTACAAAGCTCATTACTGATTACAAAATGGTGGATATTGAGGTGTTGCCCATAGCAACCAACCAGATTCCAGCTATTATATTCACGAAAGAAAAGCTGCGACCTGATTGGTTGCCTCATGAAGACGGTCCCTGTCTAGGACCCCCTTTACGTGCCAAAACATGGTAGATCCAGACCATCCATGTATTACTAGGTTGGATGTTCATTTTTATAACTGGCATGTAATAATTCTGGTCTCCAGTAGTGGCCGCTGTAGGGGGAGTGTACAGCCAGACGGAGCTGTCTCCAGCGATCACCACTGATCCAGGGGGATTAGCATGGCTGGTTTCTACTTAAAATACGAGTTGTCTTTAAAAGATAACCCATTCAGGCCTCATTCAGACAGCCAATTCTGACCCAACCTAACAGTACCATAGGAATATCATGTAGGTAGAATTATAATCATGTCGGGGCATTGTGAGAACCGGAGAGCGGTATTTTTAGGTCACGTGACTGTAAGGTGGGCGGAGCTAAGCTGCTGTTTGTCTCCAGGGACGAATTGTAGAATTAAAAAAAAATAATAATAATTCTATGGATATAAATAGAGAACTCAGTGTGAAATATATTAAAAGTTGTACAAAGTCAGTTATAAAGTTGCTCAACTTTTTATGCAGATTTACCCCTGTAAAATTTTGAAAAAAGTGTAATTACAATTTAATTTAACACTATGTAGTTCTGCCGTCCTTATTATAGTGAGGGAAAAATCTTTTCCTAAAACTTTTGTTTAAACTAGTTTTGTACATAAAAAAAAAAATTTATTCGTTCTGCAGCTTTATAAATTTATACTTTTTTGACATTTTATGACTTCAGGTGGCGATGGCGAATTAAACTAATTTCACCTTTAAAGGGGACATTTTTTTTTACTTACCTGCATGTAATTGGAGCTAAAATTATCTATTTTTTTTTTTTTCATTAAAAATTGTTCACCATTTTGCCTTCTATAGTCTCTGTATTGTATGATCTATTGCTGCCTGCAGGATGGGTTAACTGGAAATCCGTCAGTGAGCTCATTCTGACCTTACCACAGGGAGTTTGTAACTCTTCTCTGTCATTTTCTGAGCAAAGTTGAATGCACTTAGAAACAGTCAGTAAAAGCCAAATGATGCAAAAATTTTAATGAAACCCAATTGCAAAAATTATTTTTTTTAGCCTCAAATACCTGCATTTACCGTACGTAAAAAAAAAATGTCCCCAAGGGCAAACAACACTTTTGGAACAATTTAGCGTTCTTTGCCTTACCAATTAAGTTTCTCCTCTAAAAAAGAGTATTTTCAGTCTGTTGGTATAGTAGATGCGGTTGGGACTGGCGAGATGAGTCACTGCAGATTGGCATCCATCCTCCCATGCCTACCAATTAAAAAAAATTTGACGTGTTTGCTGTATTAGCTGTAATAAACGAAGAAGCCCCCCGATGTCAGCCCTCTGACACATCAAATAATATCCCTGGATATGCATTCCTAGACCGACTCCCAGGCACATACCACGCAACTCCTATAAACTGCAGAGCTGGCATCTTCCAGACGGGATGAATATGTATTAGAGACGAATCTACATTTTATTAAAATATAGCAATGCAAATAAAAAATGAAGTGCGGTTATAAGTTTGACTTCCCTTCTACTCGCGGAGGTTATCTAAAGTTAGAGAAAACTTCTAGTAGAAGAGAGTTTTTCCTGACAGTCCTCATCCTCCCCATGCCCTCCATGGGTGTCTACTTGGATTCCAAAGCAGCTGGGGTTGCAGGGTAGTCACTCACTGGCAGGAAGTAGGCCGAGGCAGAAAGTTAATTTACTACCTAACAAACAGAATGCAGGTAAATCAAAGTTTAAAAAGACTTCCTTATGACTATATTTTATGAGTTCCCCCTTAAACTGGACCCTTCTCATTTGGGAGTGACCCAATAATACTCTGTGATAGAGATCCCTGATGTCTGCAGGTTCTGTGCAGTTAGGAGTTGTCAAAGGTTAGAAAAATACTGCAGCACTTGGCTAATTTTGATTATCTTCAATGTTATTGACTTAAAGGGGTTCTCTACTCAATTTGTTAAAATTTGCAAGTGGGGAGCCAGGGTGGTAAAACAATAAAAAAAAAAAAAAAAAGATAAATTCTCCTCTAGACTTGGCTCCCATCTACAGCACTGCCTCTCCAGCGCTCTCTCTGCTTGGTTGGAAGTGATGATGTCACCAATTACCTGTCTGCTGATCATCTGCAGTGGTCATGTCAATAGTGATCAGTGACGTCATTGTTCTAATGCGGTGGAGAACAATGGTGCTGAGTTCATGGGTGAGTATATCTTTTTTTTTATTGTTTTAGCAGCCTTGCTCCAAATGTAACAATTGAGTGGAGAACCCCTTTAAATAGAGTGGTGGGGCACCTGCTGCACCACTCAAACCCTCAGCCAGGCGAGAACAGGGACACCTGTATTGATGATAGGTGGAGGTACCAACATTGTAATCCTAACCGATTTAACAGTTACCACCTATCCAGTAGGTGAGGCTGGGATACCCCTTTAAATGCTGCAATACCACTAGCAACCTGTAGACCAGTGTGGTGCAGTTTTCGGAAAAAGAAAAATCCTTGTTTCTCTAGCCCCTTTAAATGTAATTTAATATTCCCTGTTCTCAGCCTTTTTAGTGCTGCAAAAAGTTTTGCTGACTACTTTTATGGCATATTTCCACTTTTGACAACTTCATGAAAGCTGAATTATAATAGCGGCTCGTCTTTGATTGCTGCTTTTTTAATTATCTGCGGACATTTAGTTTCCTGCTCCTTTAAGATCTTTTGGAGGAAGCATCAGAGCTGGCCTGCGTGACTCTTGTTCACCTTTTTTCCGCTTTGTTCCCCTTGAAAGCAGCCATCAAGCCCTCTCGCACCTTCCAGTGGGAGGCTGTGCTGCTACCATCTGTTTGACAGAAGAGGTGGGGGGAGGCAGGGAATTGGGGGAGGGCTGGGAGCCAAAGAATATGTGGCCAAGTAGAAATATTGGCTGGTGGGGGAGGAGGGAGGAGGAGCGCGGTGAGTTTAGGATGTGTAGATGGGGGGCACTTTGCTTGTTACATTATGAAACTCTTTTTGTATCTTTTTTTTGAATGTTTACATTATTTGAAAATAGATTCTGGAACATAAATGGAAACATTCTTCCTATGAAAGAATTGTAGAAATATTCCTATAAGTGGGAACTGTATGTGTAGGGTCAGTTATTGTCACCCTGTACTTACGGGTTTCCATCAGGTGTTTTTAATAACTTTTGCAACAACTAATCAATGGCATATTTATATGACTAATACTCCGTCCGCCACCTTCCATCTATATCGACCATATTGCACAGTAAACGTTACTGTTCATTATACCCCCCCAGACATATCACTAATAGATTACTTGCGAATCAGTCCTTAAAAGTAGACCCTAGAGGCGAACGATCTACTTCACATGGGGATATCTCCAATACCGTTTCTATATGGGCCGACTATTCTGCCAAAACATGGGCTTGTCTAAGGACCCCCAGCTCTCCTGACATGTCTGTTGTATTAAGTGACTTTATTCCCTATGTAACAGCAATTTGGGAGCATCTTTTTTTTTTTTTTTTTTTTTTAAACTATGCATTTTGTTGTTCCTCTGTTATTCCTCCTGGAAATGTATTATTAATTTACAGCTGTGTGTTACAATACCCCTTATTAATAAGATGTCTGTACATAGACTGGCATTCTAATTTTTTTTTTTTAAACACTGGTTGGATTGTTCTCAATAGTCAAAAAAAAGGGGATGTTCTCCAGCACCAAAGTAAAGTAGTTAAAGCTTAGCCTTTAATCTTACAGAATAAAAAAAAAAAGGCACATAATTAATAAGAACAATGTTACATGTTTTGGGTAGAATTAGAAAAAGTATGGAAAAGGATTTTAAATGTTAATGTGTCAATTTTAACCATAGAACCTATATATAGGACACATAAACTAAATATAATATAAAATATAACATTTATTAGTGATAATTTTAAAAATACATAATAAAAATAAAAAGAATAGGGAAAGGAATCACAAAAAAGAAAAAAGGAGGTTCAGGAAAGTATCAATAATGCCAAGAGAAGACATTACCAAAATAAATACATCAACCAATATACCACATGAAATGTTAAAGTGTTATGTATGCAAGTAATAAAGTGAGATAGTGATAAAGGATAAGCTCCGGCGAAACGCGCGTTGGATCCAGGTCTCACGGGTCAGTACCAGCCTCAATATGTAACACATGCCTTATTCCTATTTATCATTCCCACTTTTATGTTATCTTGATATACATCTAGTATTGTGAGAAGTATACCAGCACTTGCACTTTATCACTATCTCACTTTATTACTTGCATACATAACACTTTAACATTTCATGTGGTATATTGGTTGATGTATTTATTTTGTGCATGTCTTCTCTTGGCATTATTGATACTTTCCTTTGTGAACCTCCTTTTTTCTTTTTTGTGATTCCTTTCCCTATTCTTTTTATTTTTATTATGTATTTTTAAAATTATCACTAATAAATGTTATATTTTATATTATATTTAGTTTATGTGTCCTATATATAGGTTCTATGTTTTGGGTAGAAAAACCCTTAAATCGTAGTTGGATAGTGTGGGGTAAAGTTCCAATGTGTGTCATGTAAACCTAGATCACGACCAGCTGTGGGAGTGAATGAGTACAGAGTTTGTGGTAAAGCTGCACTCATTAGTCCTTGTTTGTATGGACGGACCCTAAAACATATACCCTGTTGATAAAGGGACCACTAACACCCTAGTGCCAGATTGTTCCTATTCCAGGAGGGATAACAAAGGGACTGCACAAGTTTTAAGCAAAGTTTGCTCTAGGATTGGTATTTCATGAGGAATGCATGAATTTGCTAAAACAAATATGTCGAGAGTAGGGTCAGTACAAAGCATGGTGGCTCAGTGGTTAGCACACGGTGGCTCAGTGGTTAGCACTGTTGCTTTGCAGCACTGGGGTCTGGGTTCAAATCCCACCAAGGACAACACTGCAGGTTTTTTTTTTCTTCTCGTATTTGTGTGCGTTTCCTCCCACACTCCAAAGACATTGGGAACATAGTGATAATGTCTATGAAATATTGTGGTGTTATATAAGCTAAGCATAATAAATGTGGTAATTATGGGGCTGAGCTGCAATACCAGACACAGCCTATGGACAGAAGTGGCGCTGTTTCTTTGCTAAATGTTGGACCATGATTGCAAACTTGGCTAATTAATATGGTCAGAATTAATTGGCTCACATTCAAAACTGTAAAATTAAAAGTCACTTCCACCTTTTTATAAAGCCATTTAATTGCTCCGGTGCATTTTAAAGAAAAAATAAAGCAACTTTGCTTAAAAAAAAAAAAAAAAAAAAGTGTTAGCTAAAAATGTATTTTTTTTTTGTTTTGTTTTGTGTTACAGCTTCTATGCAAACCTATGTGTCCCCATGGTAACAGACACCCTGCAAACAAACCCTGATCCTGCAGTCCTACTTCTTTCCATCAGTCCCCTACTTTCTGGTAATATATAAGTATGGGGAGGGAATATGGGGCTTTGTTTGTTGTCTGTTACCATGGAGAAGCATAAATTAGCATAAAACATGCAATAAATTTTTAACGAAGACTATATGCAAAATTGCTTCTTTCCTCGTGAAGGTGGCTAAAGCCGTAACGCTGCGATATATGGGACCTGGGCTGCTTCCTGCAGCCACCAGAAAGCTCCAGTGACCGGTGAATATTTGCAGTCACCTCTTTCCAGAACCGTCTAGAACAAGCAGCGGCTGAAATGTCATTGACAGCTGCAAAATTAACCGATAAATGATGAGCCGAGCGCAGGATCAACTCGCACAAAAGGTTTTGTCTGCGCACAAAAGAGGTCGAAATAATAGACATTTAGGTTTGTGAGTGGAGAGGGACATGTAAAATGCATCCTGTGGTCTACAGAGGACAGAGGTGTGGAGGTGGGGTGAGGAGGCCCCCTTTAAATATTCGCTGTGGAGCAGTAATGCACAGCGGAGTTGCGGTAAAAGAGACCAATTTGCCGATAAAAGCCTTTTTTTTTTTCCCCCTGCTTGTGTCATACAGCTCCTGGGAGCCCGGCAGAGCTTTGTTCAAGCAAACGGCCTCGGATACATTTTTATAGGTTTACAGCCGAGACCACAGACTGGAATCTAAAATGAACCTTCTGACTGTCCGATATCTCCATGTCTCACTGTCTGCCTGATATCTTCATGTTTCACTCCCTGGCAATGCTCCTCCGGGGGCAAACTGTTATATGAGTATGTGATTTAATGCGCTTAGTTATTTAATTTGATTTAATGCGCTTAGTTATTTACTAACGTTATCATAAACCATTGGGTCTGCAGAACATTAACTGGCCAGAGGATGTGCCGTAAAAAGCCGATGGGCAAGGCAAGTTTTTTTTTTAATAAAATAATTTTGTGGGATTGACCATGATAGTCCAAGGTCATGCACCATTGAAGGGTGTGAGTCAGTGTGACAGTAATAGTATGATAGATTAGAAGATCGGGGGCAAATGGGAAAACAAGGCAGCCCACTAGAACTCTTATTGGTGACATTAGGACCATGAAGTGTCTCTGGTATCATGGTTCCTCATCTCTGATGTTCCTAGGCAGAATGGTGGCTCAGTGGTTAACACTGTTGCACGTAGGTTTGGATCCATGCATGGAGTTCTCTTGTTCTACCCATGATTTCCTGGGTCCACCACCTCATCGGTTTTATGTGTTTTTTTATGGGGAGAGTCACTTACCTCCATCAGCGACTTATCTCCTGGAGGAAGAAAGGATGGGGTGTTGTTACATTACATGGTCCACTCGTCCACGCTGAAATCGGTGGGTTCAGCTAACATTAAGTATGGGAGGGTAGTGGAGATCCAGTTGGTGTTTGGAGTCTCTCAAACAATGCTCCAGAGGAATAATGCATGCAAATTAGCTCTCCTCCAGGAAAAAGTAAACTGTCTCTAGTGCAACCTATAGGTTTCTTTTCCTTTTTGAAGGAGAGTTTACTTTCATAGATTATGTAACTTCTTCCATGATAGTTGTCATATAATTACTGATAACTTTTGAATGTCTATGATCAGTGTGAAATTTTGGGGTCTTCCTCGCCTGGAGATCTCCTAGTTCTAGAAGTGCAGAAGAAGAATGATGCATCACAAATCCCACCTCGCCAACAGAACAGGAGGTTAGAGATGTCTTCATTACTGGAGCCTACACTAAGCATTGACTGCCCTAATAAAAATGGAGGTCTTCCGATGGGTGCTACACGTCTAGAGATTAAGAAACACACTCATGGGCATCTCTAGCAAAACTAGCTCTTCCTTCCCATCCATGTACCCCTCAATTCTGCCAATTCCATCTCCACCCACCCTTGGGATAAGACCCATTAGTAGACTCTCTATACACTGTCCTAATTTGGTGGCAGGTAGCTTTGTAATCGTATGCTTCTTCAGGAGACTTTTGTCCACTTGTGTGACATTTTTACATTTCCTTCTCTTTTGTATATGGGAATATTCATGAGATTGTCAAATTCCCAAGTCGTAGGAGAAGCCACTGAAGGCTCCTCATGAGCACAGCGAGCATCATCAAGATGCTGATCTCAGTAAATCGATGCCAAGTCATCACACATGATTAGTATCACAAAATCCTTTGTCTACACCGGGAGTAAATTTAAATATTGTTTAATGAGCCGTTATTTAAAAATATCAGCCATTAGTGCAATCTGTAGTGTTATCAGCCATGGGAACAGCTTAACTAGAGTCACCTCCAAAGGAAGGGGGGAACCTAAAATAGCGTCTGCCCCATGAACTCTATTAAAGCAGATGTTCAGGGTTCCTCCATGTTGAGGTTCATTTGCTTTCAGGAAATTCTTCTTTGTCTTCTACTCTCGATATGATCACAGAGAGGTTTCTGTCATAGTGGCCACCACAAAGATAAAAGCTGTCTCAAACTCCAAGGTGTTAAGAATTTTTGGATCAATAGAGAAAGGGTCCTCCTTTCAGGACCTTAATCTATAAGCTGTTACAAAGAGTGTCTCTAACTTTGAGGGACCTAGCATGTTCATACATTACATGGACCGCACATTGACTTCAATAGGAATTCTGTAATGCTTTACATCACCTGTGGAGGCGCTGCAGGAAAGCGAATACTTGTTGCCAGGTTCCAAATTTTCCCTAGTCCTCCCAACATCAGGTGGCCACTTTGACATCATTAAAAAGAAATTGTCCACAGTGAACAATAAACATTAGAGAAAAGTTGATTCAACTTACCGATTTCAACCATCAACATTAACAGAAATAAACACGTGAAATAGATCACTCTGTTTGTAATGACGCTATATAATATAGGAGTTTCACTTTTTGTATTGAAGAATTGAAATAAATGAACTTTTTGATGATATTCTAATTTTGTGAGAGGCACCTGTATCTACCAGCTTCTTTCCCTTTTCCCACATGCACACCCATCAGGAATGCTTGATGGCTGCAAACCCCTTTAGCCAGCCTACAATCAGAAATATTGGAACACTTTGGGGAAACTTGACCAGTTCAACAGATTAACATTTCGACTGACCTAGGGGCGGACACACCATTGGTGTAACCTGTACAGCAGCACATGGGCCCAAAAGCAGCGGAGGTCCACCTCCAAAGCAGGTGGCATTGTGCATTATGAGGAGCTATTGGGCTGCAAAGGGCCCATATACTGTTCTTGCCCAGGGGCCTCTTCTGTCTGGATTGACCATTGCATTATATCTCCCACTTCTCAGCCTTGGGAGTACATTTAGCTAATATAACCCCCAATAGTCCTCTGACTATACCATTAACTGCATTTACCACAAATGTAATGTGAGAATGAACCTCCGGAGGCTCCACTGTATCTACGTAATTACAGTGTTTTCCCACATAGACTAATGCACTTCCATTTCACATGATACATTGCAAATTGGCTTTATGTCTTCCTGACTCAAAGTGTCTGATGGGGCTTTAGTGTAAAAGCAATTAACATTTTTTATTTTTTGGGGGTCTTTAAATATGTAGCTTTGGAGCGTATGCTTGATTAATCTCCTCTTGTTTTTAGCCCCCTTGTCTGTTACATACACAAATGGAAACCCAGGAAAATTGGCCAATCAGACCTCTAGCTCCTGACCTTGTAAGATCATCCCCACTCCCCCGAAGAGGTTTCTGCCTGAGAATACAGTTCAGTCATGGATTATTTGAGTTGCTTTTAAAATATTTGCCCTTTTTAAGTAATATTTGTAATTTATTGATCTTGTTTCAAGACCCGGGGAATCCTCGTGATTCATGCAATAAAGTCCTAGAATAAAGGAATTGGTAAAGTATTCGCACTTGCCACAAGGACATTATTTTCGGCGGGCTTGTTGTGGTCGCTTTCATGTCTGTTCCCATTTTTGTTTTTGGTTTATGGTTTCAGAATGACGCGTTTAATAAGTGTTCCTTAATTCCCCTTATGAAGACAAGAATGAAAAATATAATTTGAGCACTTTTACGCACCGTAGAGGGGGAACCTTTTACCTTTTTTCATACTTTTAATATTGATTTACTATTTTTGGCTTTGGATTCTCCAGTGGATCAGAATAGGAGCCGTCTTTTATTCTACTACAACCCCTAACTGCAGGGTCTGATTAACTCACTAAAGTACCCAGTACTTTACTCAGTAAAGTAAAGGTGGGCTCAGACTCTTACATTTATAATACTATAATTCAAGACTGCTATTGGTTCCTTAGAGTTAGGGTTTTTTATTATTAGTTATTCTAACTTTGCTTCATTGACTACAGCAAAACCTTCGACTATGTTGATCACCGGAAACTTTAGAAGACCATGAAGGGTATGGGTGTGCCGAACCATCTGATTAGGAAGCTTTACATCGACCAAGAAGCAACAGTCCGACCACGACACGGCATGGTTCAAAGTAGAGCGAGGCGTCAGACTAGATTGCATCCTGTCACCATTTCTGTTCAATTTATATGCAGAAGTTATTTTCAGGGAGGCTGGACTTGCCAAAAAAGAAGAAGGAATTAAAATTGGTGGACGAATCATCACCAATCTTAAATACACAAAATATACAACATTGATCGTAACAAGCGTAGATGGAATGAAGGACTTATTATGGAGAGTCAAGATGGAAAGCTCCAACATGAGACTCCTACTCAACACAGAGAAGACAAAGATATTGACTACTACCAGGTACGACTCATTTGAGATGGACGGCGATGAACTGGAAGTTGTAAAGGACTTCAGTCTACTCAAATCAATGATCACTCAAGATGCAGCGACGACACCGGAAGTCAATAGGAGAATAGCTATAGGCAAATCAACAATGAAGTCACTGGACGAGGTCTTCAAATCGAGGAACATTTCACTAGTGATGAAGACACGGCTCTTACATTTTTTATAACAAGGAGAAAAATGGAGCCTTCAATAGCTTAGAACGATTATTCAAATTTTATTACATATAAAGATTAAAATCAGTAACAAGAAACATACCATATAACATTTATGCGCAAAAAAAGTGATCAACACAGACCTCAAGCTGTGAGTAGCCAGTGGCGCCAATTACAATGTGGTTTCATGAATAGTGACTATGCCACAAGGGCATTCCTATACGTAGTACATACTAATAGTATCTAATGAGTCTATAAGTTAAACCCTGAGCCAAAGGGAAGGTATAGTACCTAGTACATCTTGGTAGTTATCAATAGGCTCAAGCGAGAATACATATTAAATAATTGGACTCATGAACATACCCAGCAGTTGGAGATGGACGCCAATGGGACCGTCAACCTGGTGAGAAGATTACGCACTTTTCATATTCCCCCATGATGTAGCGGTCATTTATACAAGCGAAACGTGCGTAGGGGACGTGGGGAGTCTCCTCACCACGTTGACGGTCCCATTGGCGTCCATCTCCAACTGCTGGGTATGTTCATGAGTCCAATTATTTAATATGTATTCTCCCTTGAACCTATTGATAACTACCAAGATGTACTAGGTACTATACCTTCCCTTTGGCTCAGGGTTTAACTTATGGACTCATTAGATACTATCAGTATGTACTACGTATAGGAATGCCCTTGTGGCATAGTCACTATTCTTGATACCACATTGTAATTGGCGCCACTGGCTACTCACAGCTTGAGGTCTGTGTTGATCACTTTTTTTGTGCATAAATGTTATATGGTATGTTTCTTCTTACTGATTTTAATCTTTATATGTAATAAAATTTGAATAATCGTTCTAAGCTATTGAAGGCTCCATTTTTCTCCTTGTTATAAATTATGGCATGTATATGGAGTTGTTTTTGGTGGACAAAAGGGGCACTGTTCCCACTTTTGAACCTCTAATCATTTATGTTTGTGATCCAAATGGGTTGTTGTATAATACGGCTCTTACATTGTCTGGTCTCTTCTGTGGTAACATATGGATGCGAAACCTGGACGATAAAGAAACAAGACAGAAGAGGAATCAACGCCTTTGAAATGTGGAGCTGGAGAAGGATGTTATCAATACCATGGATGGAAAGAAGAAGAAGCAAATCAATTTTGGAACAAATCAAGCCAGACATGTCACTGGAAGCAAGGATCACCAAGCTACGACTTGCCTAATTTGGACACATCATACGAAGAGAGCAATCACCGGAGAAGGACATCGTGATC
The DNA here is from genome assembly GCF_046119375.1 of Phyllobates terribilis. Taxonomy (NCBI): domain Eukaryota; kingdom Metazoa; phylum Chordata; class Amphibia; order Anura; family Dendrobatidae; genus Phyllobates; species Phyllobates terribilis. Next base: position 362,874,632 of record NW_027362768.1, read on the forward strand.
GGAAGAATAGAAGGAACAAAGTGAAGAGGAAGAAAAGCAACCTGATGGCTTGATACAATCAAGATAACGGCGCAGAAGACCCTGGTGGACCTATCTAGCCTTCCACAAGATCAATCTTTTTACAGAGCGTTAATCCATCAAGTCGTCATAGCCCGAGATCGAGCCGAAACTAAGGCCGTTAAAAAAAAAAGTTAGTTTAGCCTAATGGCAGCCAAAAATGTGTCCCTTTCATGTAATTATGGCCAATAAATGGCAACATATTCCAATAAAAAAAAAAGTATGGTAAAGGGCAATAGATCACGCCATTCACTAAAAAGACAGCTAATAAAAAAAAAACAACTATTGCACTAAATGGCATCCATTTAATGAATGTGTGAACAGAACCTTATATGTATGGGGGACATAGTACATATTTTGCAGCCTACCCTCTTTCCCAATTTCTGGACCTAGTCCCATGCTCTACCTGTATTGTATCTCCAGTGTACACATCGCTATGGCTAACACCTCCCAGAGGCAGTACACAACAGCTATAATCCGGCTTTAGACCTGCTACCCCCAACATGACATGGAGTATAAGCGCCGGACCAGTATGTTTGGATGATTGGTGCTCTCCAGATTTTTTTTTAATGGGTGTTAATCAAGGGGTTAATGCAACCTGCTGTCTTTGGGTGGATGTCAGCATTGTGAATTTGGTGGAATGTCCGCCCCACGGTCTGCGGTGTGATTCCATATTACACCCACTCTGCCCGTTCACTGGAGATAGGCGGCCCAAAATAAACACTGATAATACAGCTCAGCTGGACCGTGACGTACAGAGTTCACCCGGACGAAAAACTTTTCTGTTGGCCGCAGTATTAACCACGAGGGCCACTTGTTCGACTATTAATCTGTCAGCGCATGGAAAATCCTCATCCTCACAGTTTTGGCAATAGATGGATGTGATTTGGGGAAAATGGGTAAAGTTGCCCCTACAGCCCTGTCCTCAGTCCAGGAAAGGAGCATATCCGCCTGTAGTAAACTGGTCATAGACCTAAGCCAACTGTTGGCCGAAGGATCATTTGATTGACAGATATCAACCCAAGTGACACAAGCAATTCTGTGCCAGGCAACTTTGGTGCCACTTATCTAAGATGCTTTGTAAATATCAGGATATATGGCTGCCGGATTACAGGAAGACGCCCTTGTGATACTGCTGAGTTTTGTGTCATCGGCAGGTTCACTGGACAATGAGGGGTTAACTGGGCTTTTATAAAAGTGAGAAAAGCGTTTGGTTATGTAAGGAGTCACGGGCCGGGTTTCAGAATTGCTTCACCTTCTTCCACGTCTTGTAAGTTTACACCCTGGGCCCCAGGGATCAGAGCTGCGTAATAACTACAGATTTGTACGATACACAAGCTTTTCTGGCTCGTCGGGGGGTGAAATCCGCGGAGTCCTAGTCACAAGGACAGTATACTGCGGCTCTACGGGGTCTTAGTCACAAGGACAGTATACTGCGGCTCTACGGGGTCCTAGTCACAAGGACAGTATACTGCGGCTCTACGGGGTCTTAGTCACAAGGACAGTATACTGCGGCTCTACGGGGTCCTAGTCACAAGGACAGTATACTGCGGCTCTACGGGGTCCTAGTCACAAGGACAGTATACTGCGGCTCTACGGGGTCCTAGTCACAAGGACAGTATACTGCGTCTCTACGGGGTCCTAGTCACAAGGACAGTATACTGCGTCTCTACGGGGTCCTAGTCACAAGGACAGTATACTGCGGCTCTACGGGCTCCTAGTCACAAGGACAGTATGCTGCGGCTCTACGGGCTCCTAGTCACAAGGACAGTATGCTGCGGCTCTACGGGGTCCTAGTCACAAGGACAGTATACTGCGGCTCTACGGGGTCCTAGTCACAAGGACAGTATACTGCGGCTCTACGGGGTCCTAGTCACAAGGACAGTATGCTGCAGCTCTACGGGGTCCTAGTCACAAGGACAGTATACTGCTCCTCTACGGGGTCCTAGTCACAAGGACAGTATACTGCGGCTCTACGGGGTCCTAGTCACAGGGACAATATAATGCGGCTCTGTGGGGTCCTAGTCACAGGGGACAGTATACTGCGGCTCTGCGGGGTCCTAGTCACAGGGGACAGTATACTGCGGCTCTGCTGGGTCCTAGTCACAGGGGACAGTATACTGCGGCTCTGCGGGGTCCTAGTCACAGGGGACAGTATACTGCGGCTCTGCGGGGTCCTAGTCAAAGGGGACAGTATACTGCGGCTCTGCGGGGTCCTAGTCACAGGGGACAGTATACTGCGGCTCTGCGGGGTCCTAGTCACAGGGGACAGTATACTGCGGCTCTGCGGGGTCCTAGTCACAGGGGACAGTATACTGCGGCTCTGCGGGGTCCTAGTCACAGGGGACAGTATACTGCGGCTCTGCGGGGTCCTAGTCACAGGGGACAGTATACTGCGGCTCTACGGGGTCCTAGTCACAGGGGACAGTATACTGCGGCTCTGCGGGGTCCTAGTCACAGGGGACAGTATACTGCGGCTCTGCGGGGTCTTAGTCACAGGGGACAGTATACTGCAGCAGATAAGTCGCTGCGGCTGACAATTCATTTCAGCGGAAAAATCCACCGCTCTGCGCGCCCGTATCCTGACTGCTCTCCGGTATCGGTCACATCAGATTAATATTATATATAGAAATGGCGGAGGAAGCCGGTAATACCAGCATGGCTTGTGTACGTCTGCAGTGTCACACCCGCGGCACAGTTGTTTCTTATATGCCCCCTGTGCACATGCCCAGTCTCCTTAGAACAGTGTCGGCCTCGGTGCCCACAATGACAGTGCCAGTCACAGCTCATCTTAAAAGTGCCCACATAACAAAGTCTGGCACCAACAGTGTCAGCCTTAGTGCCCTCATAAGTGCCCCTATAATATGAGCAGCCTTGGTGTTTTATCAGTGCGAGCCATAGTGCCCCCATAAGTGCCACCACTGTTTCCTTTATAGCAGTGTGAGCAGCTCTGCCACCATTACTGTATGCCACAGTGTCCCAAGATCATGATCACTCACAATTTCTTCATAGTTATTACAGCGGCCTCAGCACACCCACAACAATGACGCCACTGCCTCCGTAACGGAATCAACCACAGTGCCTCCATGAGAATAGCAATCTCAAAGACGTTTACACTGACAGCCTCATAATAATGTAAGTCTAAGTGCCGTCATAACAGTGTCATCTTCAGGGCCTCCATAAATGTCATCTTTATTGATTTCATCAGTGTCTTCATCATCAGTGCCTTCATAACAGGGTCTGCTTCTGTGCTTTCTTAACAATACTCCATACAGGTGTGGCCTTCTGTGGCTCCATACAGGTGTGGCCTTCTGTGGCTCCATACAGGTGAAGGCCTTCTGTGGCTCCATACAGGTGAAGGCCTTCTGTGGCTCCATACAGGTGAAGGCCTTCTGTGGCTCCATACAGGTGAAGGCCTTCTGTGGCTCCATACAGGTGAAGGCCTTCTGTGGCTCCATACAGGTGAAGGCCTTCTGTGGCTCCATACAGCTGAAGGCCTTCTGTGGCTCCATACAGGTGAAGGCCTTCTGTGGCTCCATACAGGTGAAGGCCTTCTGTGGCTCCATACAGGTGAAGGCCTTCTGTGGCTCCATACAGGTGAAGGCCTTTTGTGGCTCCATACAGGTGAAGGCCTTTTGTGGCTCCATACAGGTGAAGGCCTTCTGTGGCTCCATACAGGTGAAGGCCTTCTGTGGCTCCATACAGGTGAAGGCCTTCTGTGGCTCCATACAGGTGAAAGCCTTTTGTGGCTCCATACAGGTGAAGGCCTTTTGTGGCTCCATACAGGTGAAGGCCTTTTGTGGCTCCATACAGGTGAAGGCCTTTTGTGGCTCCATACAGGTGAAGGCCTTTTGTGGCTCCATACAGGTGAAGGCCTTTTGTGGCTCCATACAGGTGAAGGCCTTTTGTGGCTCCATACAGGTGAAGGCCTTTTGTGGCTCCATACAGGTGAAGGCCTTCTGTGGCTCCATACAGGTGAAGGCCTTCTGTGGCTCCATACAGGTGAAGGCCTTTTGTGGCTCCATACAGGTGAAGGCCTTTTGTGGCTCCATACAGGTGAAGGCCTTCTGTGGCTCTATACAGGTGAAGGCCTTTTGTGGCTCCATACAGGTGAAGGCCTTTTGTGGCTCCATACAGGTGAAGGCCTTTTGTGGCTCCATACAGGTGAAGGCCTTCTGTGGCTCCATACAGGTGAAGGCCTTCTGTGGCTCCATACAGGTGAAGGCCTTCTGTGGCTCCATACAGGTGAAGGCCTTCTGTGGCTCTATACAAAAGTCAACCACTGTTCCCCCTACAACAGTGGTTCTCAACTCCAGTCCTCAAGGCCCACCAACAGATCAGGTTTTCAGGATTATCTTAGTTTTGCACAGGTGATGGAATTATTACCTGTGCAATACTAAGGAAATCCTGAAAACATGATCTGTTGGTGGGCCTTGAGGACTGGAGTTGAGAACCACTGCCCTACAACAATGGCAACCTCAAAACCACTGCTAACACTGACCACCTCATAAGTGTTAGCCTTAATACCCCATAATAGTATCAGCCTCTACACCCTCCTAATAATCCCCTCCTCAGTGCTCACATATTAGTGTCTGCAGTGACGGCACCATCCACTTTGCCTTTTTTCCTCCATGATGATTCCCTCTTCCTCCTTGAGGTGATAATTATCTGCAGCTTCTCACATGTGACGAACTTTTCCTGGAGTCTCCAGTCCCCCGTACCCGGTCTGCGGCTCCCCCGTACCCGTTCTGCGGCTCCCCCGTACCCGGTCTGCGGCTCCCCCGTACCCGGTCTGCGGCTCCCCCGTACCCGGTCTGCGGCTCCCCCGTACGCTCAGTCTGTAGCTACGCTGTTTGTACCCAAGTCTATTTGTGCAGATTGTATGTGAATGTGGCCATGAATTGGGGCTAATTTTACAAAGTTGCAATTTAAACTTTTTATTTAGTTTTAGTATTTATCCTTTTCTGTGTTTTTTAGAGCATTATGTACCATCTGCACAGACGTATATGAATTGTGATATTTTGGCCCCAGTCACCCACCCTGAAGCCCACCCCATTAAGACTATTTACACGGCATTAACCGTAGGGATTATTGTGTAGTGCGCTCTTTATAGAGGGGCTTTGTATGGTGGGTTACACTCCCTGCTCTTCGGGCTCTGCCTTCTCTCATCTGGATCAAGGCTAATGCAGACATAAGGCACGATGGGGCATAATTGTGTATTCATTCTCCCTCCGGGGAGTATATGGAAATTGACACGTTTCTGACTCATTACACCAATATGATGGGTCCAGTCTGTAAATGGTTCATGTTCAGAGGATGAATGGGCGGCCTCTGTCTGCATGTGCTGCGCTGACTACCAAGGTGACCTTCAGGGCCTGGGGAATAATTACTGGGGCTGACTGTAAAAGCTGGGAATTAAAAGCATCCCTTATACAACTGGCCTAAATCACACATCAGGGGGCATTAAAAAATGCTAAATGTAATATATGTAACAGCGTGTGTGTAAACATAATTGCTATGTGTAGCATAAATGCTATGTGTATATATATGACATATTAATATTGCGCAAAAAAGTAAAACTTCCTTCTATAATATTGTTTTCCTCTTCGCTAGATGTGCTGTCTTACGGCTACTTCTGTCTTGTCTCAATAAGTGGGAGCTCCGTCATCCTATATTGGGCCTGTGTCCTTTGATCATCGTATTGCCACGTTTAGGGTCTGTAATATGGCTGCAATACAAGAGTGGGGTAAAAGTGCGCAAATATGTCCTTTCCATGGGCCCCGTAACACAAGATGGTATTCTCAGTGTTTGTGTGTGAAGGGGGCTGGCTGACTGGCTCATTTCAATAGCTCGGCCAGCCCCCTTCTCGGTCTATGAAGAGCAGGGACGGCATTAGAGAGTGAAAAATTGCCCAAGACCCCTACTCCCTTAGGGGCCCCCAGCATTTACTGCATTCACTGAATCCTGCTTCAGGACCAGTGGTGACATCACAGTCATGTGACTATGGTATCACCACTGGTCCTCTGCCCTGCAGGAGTTTAGAAGAACTGAGGAAGAGAAGACAGACTGGTAAGAATTATACAGTGTGTGTCTATCTATCCTTCCATCTCTCATATCTATCTATATCTCAGTCCGTCTTTCTATACATCTCTCTATCTCTGTGTCTGTCTGTTATCTGTTTGTATGTATGTACTCTGTATATAGCATGTCTCTGTATGTATGTGCTCTGTGTATACATATATACTGTCATTTCTGTATGATAACAGCAGAAAGTACCTGGAAACCCTAGGGACTTACTTAGATGGAACATTGTTTTTTTGCTGGATTATTCCTTTTAATATTTATACACAGAGCACATACATATATATCTGTATGTATGTGCTCTGTGTATACATGCGTGCGCTATGTGTATATACATACAGTATGTGTGTGTCGCATATGGTGTATGTATATTGCATCCATATTTATAAATACCAGCAGTGCATACGAGAGTTGATAAGAGTGAACATGTCAACAATCACCCAATAAACGAGCAAAATGCTGCTCATCCATGGGGTGACTAGATTCTTTATGCCGGAACAAAAATCATTGTTCTCGGCAGCACATCACCCTGTGAAAACTACAGATGTGCTGCTGATAACATGATGTGTATGGGGACAGATTGATCTGCTAGTCATTGTTCTGTTCCCATCATTCTTCCTCATCCTGTGTAAAGAGGCCGGGAAACAAGCGCCGAAGGACTTGAATGTTGTCGATTGCGCTCATTTAACAGCCTGAACTCAGCGCCTGTAAATACAACCAAAATGTTTCTGTGTGATGGTGCAATATGTCAGCATTTGGGGCCCCACTTTAAACTTTTGCCCAGGCCCCCACTTTGTCTAAAACCGGCCCTGAAGAAGAATAGGGGTCTAGCTTAGCTTCTGAAATCAGCAGTCAGCCAGCCCCCTTCATGTACTGCACTGATGCCATGTTAACCCCTTCACAACCTATGACGTATAAATAAGTCATAGGTCGTGTATCCCCCCTTTGGTGCGGGCTCCTGCGCTGAGCCCGCATCTTTTCCGGCACATGACAGCTGATCTGATCTTACTTTCTTTACCACCAGTATAAAAAAAAATCCCTAAAAATTATTTTTTTCTATCCCGGACGAGACCCCAGTTTCAAACCATGATGCAATTTTGCAAATATACTTTGGTCTTTCACTCAGGGCTGTGGAGTCGGTAAGCCTGGCCTCCGACTCCCTCATACATGGCTCATGTGTAAGTGATAAATTCACTGTAGCACAGATTCATCTCAGCTAAAAGTCTAGACCCTTAGATCAGGAATAGGACAGACATTTATAGGACATTTCATAACTTTACCAAATTCTTATGAAAAATTATTCCCCACAAACTGCATTGAACTACTGTACCCAATTTATTATATATTTTAGGAGTTGGAGTCGGTCCATTTTATACGGACTCCGACTCCACCAAAATGGGGTCCGACTCCACAGCCCTGCTTTCAGTGAGATATAGAAGTGAAGTAAAACCAATCATGGCCCAGGCCATGTTCCCTGTACCCTCCCTGCCCACCGTCTTTACCCACCGCACACCTCACACACGCACGCCATCGTCTCTGTGCCGCACATTTAGCCGTCTGATGGGATTTGTCATCTAAGCAGACAACCGCTCGGGTCTCCCGCTGGCTGAACAGATTGCTGTTTGCAGAGATAATAAAGGCTCAGGTGGCGGAGGAGAGCAAAAAGATTCGTCCCGCGACAGGATCCTTCCTATTATATTTCTGCGGAAGAAAATAAAAGAGCGCGACAGGTTTCGTCTTAATTACTGTTTAACGTTTAACCCCTCGATTGCCGGCGGCTGTTGCTTACACGTATGATGAATTCATTAGCGACGGTGATTTATCTGCCACATCCACAGAGGAGGATAAAAGTGACGGCAATGTCCTTTGAAATAACTTTAATTAAGGCCCTTTTCACACATCCGTGTTTCTGGTACATTTGGCACATACGCACACATACCCATTATAATATATGGGGTTGCGCACATGTCCGTGTTTTCACACTGTGTCCGTGTGACCTATACGTAGACATTTTTTTTTCCCGACAGACTGGATGACAATACTTCTCGCAAACACACACACTACATACGTGTGTCATCCGTGTGCCAGAATAGAAATTAAAGATTTTTACGTGGTTAAAGATGTGCAAAGATAGATATCTGTGAGATATATAGTGTGTAGTTTACTGTACATGTATTAACCTAATAAATAAATGAAAAAATACATAATTTTTGGTAACCAGCAAAGGTAAAGCAGACAGCTGTGGGCTGATATTATCAGGCTGGGAAGTTCCATGGTTATTGGGCCCTTCCCAACCTAAAAATACCAGTCTGCAGCCGCCCTAGAAGTGTCGCATCACATTAGATTCTCCAATTCTGGCTTCTTACCCTTCTCTTCCCGATTGCTCTGATTGCCCTGGTGCACTGGCAATGGGGCTTGGGGTTGATGACAGCTGTGAATTGTCCAAAAACACATCTGACATCAAGCCCTGGTGATAGTAATGGAGAGGTGTCTATCAGACACCCCCATTACTAACCCAGTAATACAAAAAGAAAACACACACACACAAAAAAAAGGCCAACAGAAAACCACACGGATAGTAAAAACGGACCGTCTCGCTCTTACGTTTTTTTAAGCAGACGTGTGAAAGGGAGCCTCAAGGTCATTTTTGCTATTGAAATGAAGTAAAAAAAATCACTTTTCATCCTGTTTTGTTTGGCTGTGGGCAATATATGAACGGCCAAAAATTTGGCCGCCATTGGAGTTGGAGGCCCTATAGAGATTCTTACTTGGCTTTCCCAGACTCTGCAAGGGTAAATCTATCTACTTATGCAATAATACATTTCTCATTTATGTATTTTTAGGCAGATTTGACAGTTGTAGTGGTTGCTGTGTTCTTTTTTCACTGCTACATGGTGTTAGGATACAGCCTCCTTCCACATGCCTTATCCGGGCATTTAGCCATCATACAAACGTCCATTAGCAGACCAGTGAAATTCTCCCTTCCTTTAAATGCCTGACTTGTAATACTTCATTTGCCCAGTAGTGGCCGCTGCAGGGAAAACGCACAATTGTTTCTGCTGCAGTTAAATCTGTAACGATCATCTGATCATTGATCCAGTTTTAATCCGAAAAGAAGCTGACTTAAGCAGAAATTGAAATTTCCTCCAAACTTCTCACCTTCTCTAATTTATATTATTATATTCATGAACTAAGAAGCCATAAATGCCCTTCCATGCGGCAAAAGCTGCATGGAATTTTCAAAGACCGCTGGGAAAAAAAAGTGAATTTAAATAATAAAATAAATGCATTTTCCAAAGTAAAACATCACATTATCATCCGTTAATCATGCAGAATCTATGGTTACAATCTCAATATTCTGTGGAATATCCCTTTTAAATGAGTCTGTTAGTTCCCCTGTATGAAGCTAGGGGAAGAGGATAAGGGGAATCCGTAACTAGATGTCACATTGACATTGGGCAGTGTTAAGTAGGATCCTATGATTGCTTCTTGCTGATGTGTTAACTGCTCATGCCACTTGTCATGTTACATTTCTATAAGTGTCATTGTGGGGGAACTGCAGAATGATGACGGAGAATTTTCTTGACCGATTTACCCAGATTAAAAAGAGTGAAATTTCCATGCAGAATTCAGCAGCAGGCGCTCATTTACATGTGGCACGTAGCCTCCTGCAGTTTGCGGCAGCTGTCGAGCTCAGCGGGCTGCAGATGTGACCTCCCCCATTATAGCCTGGCATTATAGTATGATACAGTACAGGGTGATACACTGTGTCTGCTGAATGGCCGGGCTGTGCTATAAATTAATGCTGACACCCCTATATGCTGTGCCAACACCTTTTTATATTAGATGACACATAGACTTTTCCATTAGGCACGTTGGAGAAAGATCCCATGCCAAGTGTATTTTTTTATTTTTATGGGCCAGCAAAAAAACATTTTTCTTTTAAATGCCCCGCTGGTGATAGGGATCGCCTACAGCTTCCAGTTGCCATCCTATGGTGATGATGTCACATAATGCTGAATGACACGTCATTGCTGTATTATAGCAGCAGAAAGTACCTGGAGACCCTGGGGACTTGCTTATATGGAACATTTGTTCTTTTTTTTTTTTTGCTGGATTACTCGTTTTAATATTTGTCAATCTCTGGATTTTCAGTACAAAAGATTGGTAGAGGTCTAGGTGCTATAACCCACATAATCATTAGAATGGGGGTGTTTAGATTATACTTTGGCGCTCTTGGCTACATAGAACGACCAATATTCGATGACTATTACTCCCAATCATCTGAGAAGGCTAAAATGTAGAGTGTGAAACTGAGGTTAGTTTGGCACAGTGATGGGATCTCCGGAGATGCCTTGGAGTAGCACCAAGCACTAGAATACAGTACCATGGGTATCTGCATAACACCCATGTTTGATTACTACTATTACTACTACTCCCAATCAGCTGAGAATTTTGTAGAAGGACTAAAGAGGGTAGCTGAGAGATTGTTTATTGGGGGTAAGTTTGGCACAGCGATGGGATCTCCACAGATGCCTGGGTAAGGTTATGAACTGTCACTGTAGCTGCAGAATTGTGCTGGACAAAGAGCAAGTGTTAGGGGCTGAGACACAGACGGAGCTGGAGGATGTTCCCATTTAGTGTCCTGGGTCTGTGCCAACATCTCTGCTGACCCATCTCATGTTTCTGCTTCCACTCTGTATCTTGTATCCTCTGTGTATCAGTGGGGTATTTATGGCACTTACAATGTGAAATCTAGTGAGACAAGATTTCCAGGTTTTATGTAAATTAAGCAGGTGTTTTGCAGTATTTTTATTCTTTCTCACCATTTTGCAGATCCTTGTTTACTGTCAGTGAATGGTAACACTTTTTTTTTCATATGAGCAGAATTTCACAATTTGTTACAAATGCATCCAGTCTGAGCTAATTATACCAGTAGCACATATCTCTCCTGTCTGGATAGTTTGCTACCATGTGTCCATGACGGTAAGTAAAGTGTATCAGTCTGAAGTGCAGGCTGCTTAGATCACAGATGATGGTCTAGGCTGGGTACAATTGTATCAGACCCTCAGATGTGAGAAGTATTGGGCCTTAAAGAGGTTATCTCGTCAATAACATTTATCATCTTTCTGACCACTGGGACCTCTACTGATCCCAAGAACGGGGGTCCGGCATCCCCAATGGGAATGCAGGGGTGGTGCACATGCATAACCACATTTTCATGTTCATGTGAGAGATAGTTAGGATGGGTAACCATCTTCATAATTGGAGTGGTGGTCACACATGGATACAGGAACCTCATTGTGCGGGATCAGCCCGTTGGGACCCTAGAATCATCCATGTATCACCTATCCTGTGGATAGCATCATACTCCTGTTTCATTCACCGTTGTATGGTTAGGCAGAATTTCCAGACCTGATACCTGACAACCTTCTTGGGAATTGTGTCACATGGTTTGTCTCCATACTTGCCAACTCTTTCAGAACTTCCAGGAGATTCCCAAAGAAAGGGGACACCTTCCAGGTTCCTAGAAGAGTTGGCCAATCTCCTTTGAGCAGCAGAAACCTCCCTGGAAGTGGCACCCAATGATTTTTTTCTGTGTACGGTGCCAGGAGGCCCCCTCGCTTGGCCTTTGACTCTCCTGGGGTTCATGAATCCTATGATTTCCCCAATCAGGAATGAAGAGTGAAGCATAAAACGATTGTTGTGCTGTGGATTACTCCTGTGTATGTGGGTCACCCGGATTACAAATCATTATTCGCAGCCTATATGTATTAGAGCAGATTAGCCCGGTGGTTGGCACTTCGCCGCTCATTCAGCATGTATAGGGTTATGTGTATATAATATATATCTCCCCGACTTCCAGAATTGGGACTCCTCTCGTATAGATAAACTCTCCTGAGGGTCTCGCAGCCTCCGCTGCCTTATTGAAATGTATTTGGTTCATCGGCGTCTTTGTGTGACTCAGACATACTAACGCGTTTCAATCTGTAGGGATTTTCAGGATTGTAAATGTCACCTTCAAAGCAACATCTGACTCTTGGATGTGACTGGGGGGCTGTGCAGTACATGTCGGGGCGCTGTTCTCATATGTCTTTATATGCAAAGATACAGTCGGGAGAAAGCAGAGCAGACAAGATACACGTCTTCATTTCACTTTGGGCATTTCCTAATAAAAGAAACTTGTAAGCAGATAAGGTGGGTGGAAGAAGGCACAAAATGTTCAGTTGTGTGTCCCACCCCTTAAAATATCAACCAAGCCTTTGGAAAGACTTCAGCTTCATACATCCGAATCTTGAGTAGAGAAATTGACTGCTACAGTGACCCCATAAGAGTAACATCCACAGTGCGCTCATAATGGCATACGTACAGTGCCCCTTGAGAGTGACAGCCACAGGGTCCCTTTTAAAAGCCCTTCCCTCTTAGAGGTGCACTATGGTGGTCGTTCTTGTGAGTGAAGTGTCCTATGAGAGTGAGAGCTGCAGTACCCCCTTAATAGTAAATGTGCAGCTTCTCCATGGGAGTGACGGCCCCAGTTCCCCCATAATAGCACATGCAAAGTGCTCCCTATGAGTGACAGCACAGCGCCCCCTTAATAGCACCTGTGCAGCTTCTTTATGGGAGGGACGAACCCAGTGTCCCCATAATAGCACATGCACAGTGCCCCCAAGAGAGTGGCCGCCACACTGACCCCATGTGAGTAACGGCCAAAGCACCACCATAATACCACCTCCAGTTTCCTCATAAGAGTGATAGCCACAGTGACCCCTTAAGAGTAGCAGCCCCAGTTGTCGAGTACGAGAGCCGGCCACAAGTACTCCCATAGGAATAGCAACCGCAATGCCACCATAGGAATGGTGGCCCTAGTGCCTTCATAATAGCACCTGGAGTTTCCCCATTAAAGTGGCGGCCCCAGGAGAGTGGCGGCCCCTGAGCACCCATAGGAGTGACAACCACAGGACCCCCGTAAGAGTAGCAGTCCTATTAGTCACATACGAGGGGCGGCCACAAGTGCTCCCATTGAAGTGGTGGCCCCAGTGCTCTCATAATAGCACCTGCACAGCTCGCTGTATTATCAGTTCTCCATGGGTCTTCCAGGGTATAGCCACAATGGGAGCTGTATACAGCGATCTGTAATGAGACGTGCCGGGCACATTACCACTTACTCATCGTGTACCGGGGAGATGATGATAAACAGTGTTGGGTTTCATACGGAATGTGCCTGGCATGTCATTGTGTTTGAGGAGGTGAAATCATAATTGGCGTTTAACTCCATGTATACCTCGGAGCCCAGGGGCTCAGGAGTAATCCAGGACTACCTGCCGCTACCTGCCCACTGCTGCTACTGCTGCCTTCTACTTATAGACATCATCTGTTTACTTTTTTAGGATCCAATGTATAGATTGTAGACCGGCAAAATCACCTCCTTATTTTTTTATAAAACATATCAGCATTATTGCCAGGTCTTTTGTGGTCCATTCATGGGACGAGTCCACCTAAATAGGGACTGTTCAAAGGGGCAGCAATGCTTCGCTGAGCTATATGCTCCCTTTCTGCTTTGCTTGGTTATCTTTGGTTTGCGGAGTGCCAAACGAATGAACTGTTATGCCATCTATGGACTTATATACCGCACTATTGACTCTACAATAGTAGCCAGTCAAGGCCATAGGGGCTCCTTACTTAGCAGAGCACATTTGCCCCATTGTTTCAATGTGTGGTGGGTGTCCGAGTATAGTGACCTCAACAATCAAAACTTTTAAAATGTCACTATAACATATCAAAAGTTTGACAAAGTTTCCCAGATTTTAAGAGTTATTCCCAACACTGCAAGTTATCACCTATCCATAGAATAGGTGATAAGTTGCAGATCGACAGTGGTCTGGTTGCTAGAATCGATCCCAAGAATGGGGCTCTGAAATGCCCCATCAGAACGGAGTGGTGGCCGCGCCTGTGTGCCTCTACTCCATTTATCGTCTTTGGGACTGGTCGTCTATCTCGCGTATTCCCATAGACAGTGAATGGAGTGGTGCTGCATGTACACGGCTTTCACTTCATTCCAACGGGTAATTTCAGAGACCCCCCTTCTCAGGATTGGTGGGGGTCCCAGTAACTTACAGTGTTAGGAATAACCCTTTAAGAATGCTGAGTGACAACCAAGAGTTCATGTCCTGTAGAGGTGGTGCTAGATAGAACCATCCGCTTTAATATAAGTTGGCGAGAACTTGCGCAGGACTCCCCTCCCCGGATGAATGACATTTTTAGAAAAGGAGGAGAAATTGACAGTCGGAAGGGATTGGAAATCAGCAACGTTCTTTCTGTCCTGACAAAAGCCAGTGCCACAATTGGAGGATGGCTAATATGATCTGTCCTTTCCTCACCCATACATGCCCCCCAGTTGACGACCCACCTGGTCACAATGCCACATTGGCACCCAACTTGCCATCCAACTGTCCCAGAAACAGAACATCCAATTAACTTCAAAGACTAGGATGATTTAGGACTTGTTTTTTTATTTTTTATTGAGGGGTGTGGACTTTTTGTGTCTGGATTGTAGAACTTTCATCTCTGGACATAGAAGGATACAATGGACCCTTGTGTCAAAACATCAAATCTTGCTTTTCTGGGTGAAAAAAAAAAAGTAATTTGCGCAAAATCCACAAACCTCAACTTTAGTCTTGTTTTATTTGCCAAAGTCCTAAGTCAAAAATACAAACACTTTCTTCCTGAACCCAGCCCCACGTAATCCACGACTAACCGTAAAATCCTTTATAATCTCCAGGTATTTCCGTGAAATTCTCAAAATTTCCAAGACGGTAACGTGGATCTTCAGTTTAGCTGACCACACACATTAGGTGCATATCTGCCGAAACCGCCAATTTGGACAAACCAAGCCACCATTCAGTGTGTATGTGCTGCCATAAAACCCTCTTCTAAATGAAGGATTGGGCATGTCAGCTTTCAGCTGCCCAGTCCCTTTCTTCTCACAGAGGTAAGCTGCTGCCAGAAGATGTTTTTTCTATTTGAGAATACGTGCATGCTCGGTCAAGATGAGCATACATGGGTATGGGGAGTCAGAGGAGAGAGCTTAATATAAATGTCCACTGGTGCAATGCCCATGACATTTCCACCCTCATTTTCCAGTTACGTCCGTTACATAATGGATTCATATAGTAGCAACTCAAATTAGGAATGGTGTATTTGCTCCCGGTTGTTCCCTACCTGCCGCCTCACCCCTTCCCACACCTCTGTGTCAGGCCACTTGTAAATGAAGCTTTTCTTCGGTAGAGCCAGGACTTAGTGGAAAGTGCCCACCCTGCTGTGGTCGGGTGATGCAGCCTTTCTGGTGGGGGCGACAGAGATCTGTGTGTACTTTGGCGCAGCAAACTGCAACTGCAGCCCTGGTGATTTCTCATCATACTGAGGCTTGTGTGTACAGGACACTGACCCTCCAAATGACCCGATTCTTCTGCAGTCTGAACACAGTGTCTATTTTCCTTCCTTCATCAGCCATCGCTGGATTTCCTATTCGGGTACACAAAGACGTCTCGCAGAAGAAATCTCACACATCAAATGTGCTTGTAATTAGCACTTCATCCATCGTGGCTCGCTACCCGGCTGTGCACACAGGGGCAGGGTCACTAGCAAATTCTAATTATATTTTACAAAAAAATCATTAGATATCGGAAGTTGTATGTCCTAATCTGTTCTCCCTAATCTGCAATTAGGACTCGTGTTCCAGATTGTCAAGAAACAGATATAAGTGGGGGCATACATAAAAAAGAGAGGGGATTGATGCCCCGCTCTTCCTCCGCCTCTCCCCCCTTTTGCGACTGTCCCACTCTCCCCATTTCGCTCCTCTCCCTCTCTCTCCCCTTTCGAACCTCTCCCGCTCTCTTCCCTCTCGCGCCTCTCCCGCTCTCTCCCCTCTCGTACCTCTCCTGCTCTCTCTCCTCACGTGCCTCTCCCGCTCTCCCCCCTTCCGCGCCTCTTTCCCCTACCGCGCCTCTTTCCCCTACTGCGCCTCTTTCCCCTACTGCGCCTCTTTCCCCTTCAGCGCCTCTTTCCCCTTTAGCCCCTTTTTCCCCGTTGGCTCCTTTTTCCCCTTTGGCTCCTTTCCCCTCTTTTGCTCCTTTCCCCTCTTTTGCTCCTCTCCCCCCTTTTGCTCCTTTCCCCCCTTTGCTCCTCTCTCCCCTTTTGCTCCTCTCCTCCCTTTCGCGCCTCTGCCCCCTTTCGCGTCTCTCTCCCCTTTTGCCCCTCTCCCGTTCTCCCCCTCTCCCGTTCTCCCCTCCTTTGCCCCTCTCCCCTCCTTTGCCCCTCTCCCCTCCTTTGCCCTTCTCCCCTCCTTTGCCCCTCCCCCTTGACCCTCTCCCCCTTGACCCTCTCCCGCTCTCTCCCCTTTGGCGCCTCTTCCGCTCTCTCCCCTCTCGCGCCTCTCCCGCTCTCTCCCCTCTAGCGCCTCTCCCCCCTCTCGCGCTTCTCCCCCCCTTTCGCGCCTCTCCCCCCCTTTCGCGCCTCTCCCCCCCTTTCGCGCCTCTCCCCCCTTTCGCGCCTCTCCTGCTCTCCCCCCTTTTGCCCCTCTCCCGCTCTCCCCCCTTTTGCCCCTCTCCCCCCCTTTTGCACCTCTCCCGCTCTCCCCCCTTTTGCCCCTCTCCTGCTCTCTCCCCTTTTGCCCCTCTTCCGCTCCCCCCCCCTTTTGCCCCTCTCCCCTCTCGCCCCTCTCCCACTCTCCCCTCTCGCCCCTCTCCCACTCTCCCCTCTCGCCCCTCTCCCACTCTCCCCCCTTTCGTATCTCTGCCTGAAGCAGCTTTGTCAGGGGTAGTCTGTATGAGTTGCTGTCTCAGTACTTGAAGGCATGGTGCTAAGATAAGGAACTGGTGTACAGTTGTGTTAATGAGGGAGTATGTAGTGCCGGCGTCCCTGCCCTCTGCTAGGCAGGGACGCTGCTCCCCTCACCGCTCTGCCCCGTGCCCGGCGTCCCTCTCCCGCTCTGCTGTCAGCGCGCGCTCCTTCCCGGCGTCCTCCTCCCGCTCTGCTGTCAGCGCGCGCTCCTTCCCGGCCCCTGTGCTTAGGGCGCGCGCGCGCGCGCTCCCCTCCTCTTAAAGGGGCCGCGCGCGTCGTCCTAAGGAGTCCCCGGCCAATGGCCGGAGGACTTCATCATATATAAGGCACCTCCTCCAAAATGGAGGTGCCCGAGCAATGTTGTTTGCACCTGTGTCTCACCTGTGCTTCAGCCCTCAGGTCCCGTTGCCAGTTACCTGCCAGTTACCTGTCAGATTCCTGCCTGATTACTTGCTACCTGTCTGCTAGTCTGAGGTCCGACGGTCTGCCTTACTACTCCTGTCAGTCTGTCTAAGGACCAGCCTGCCCGCTCACCTGGGAGCGCTTCTCCGCTACCTGCCTGCTTGCCTGCCCGGAGGCTCCGCTGTCACGTGCTGTGACCACCAGCTATTCCAGAGACTCTTGCCCGCTCACCTGGGAGCGCACATCAGCTACCTGCCTGCCTGCCTGAGGTCCGACGGTCTGCCTACCAACTCCTGTCAGTCTGTCTATGGACCAGCTTGCCCGCTCACCTGGGAGCGCACATCTGCTATCTGCCTGCTAGCCTACCTGGAGGCTCCGCCGTCACGTGCTGTGACCACCTGCCTGTCCAGTGACTCCTGCCCGCTCACCTGGGAGCGCTCATCTGCTACCTGTCTGTTTGCCTACCCGGAGGCTCTGCCGTCACGTGCTGTGACCACCCGCCTGTCCAGAGACTTCTGCCCGCTCACCTGGGAGCGCTCATCTGTCGCCTGTCCGCTGGTCTTCCTGGAGGCTCCGCCGTCACATGCTGTGACCACCCGTTCATCCAGAGACTCTCGCCTGCTCACCTGGGAGCTCTCGTCTATCTTCAGCCGCCACAGGTCGTACCAACCCTATACCTAGAGACTGCCCCGGTCACTTGCCGTGACCTCCAGCCCTGTTCACTCAGAGACTGTCCCGTTCACTCAGAGACTGTCCCGTTCACTCAGAGACTGTCCAGGTCACCTCCTGTGACTGCCTGCCTGGTCGCCACCCGCTCCCTTACAAGGACCGCCC
Organism: Phyllobates terribilis; assembly: GCF_046119375.1. Classification (NCBI taxonomy): domain Eukaryota; kingdom Metazoa; phylum Chordata; class Amphibia; order Anura; family Dendrobatidae; genus Phyllobates; species Phyllobates terribilis. Next base: position 362,892,845 of record NW_027362768.1, read on the forward strand.
CCTTGTATTGTAGCCCAGAGGTTCCGCCTCCCAGACCCGTTACAGAGTACTTCATATTCAACACATGGAGGCCGTGAGCATGCGTTCCGCCCATAGAAATAAGATGGAACGCAAAAGGAATTCGGAAATGCTGCTACTGAGACAGCACCTCATACAGACTACCCCTGATGAAGCTGCTTCAGGCAGCGATACGCGTTGGACCTTCCTCTGCTGGCACAGTGCTTTGGTCTACATGGTGAGATATGACATCTCTGACCAATATTTGGGACTCATCATGACTGCCTTGTGAGAGTGGTGCTTATGATTTCTGATATGTCTTATACCTATCTGGTGATGTACAGTACAGACCAAAAGTTTGGACACACCTTCTCATTTAAAGATTTTTCTGTATTTTCATGACTTTGAAAATTGTACATTCACACTGAAGTCATCAAAACTATGAATTAACACAAGTGGAATTATATACTTAACAAAAAAGTGTGAAACAACTGAAAATATGTCTTATATTCTAGGTTCTTCAAAGTAGCCACCTTTTGCTTTGATGACTGCTTTGCACACTCTTGGCATTCTCTTGATGAGCTTCAAGAGGTAGTCACCGGAAATGGTTTTCACTTCACAGGTGTGTCCTGTCAGGTTTAATAAGTGGGATTTCTTGCCTTATAAATGGGGTTGGGACCATCAGTTGTGTTGTGCAGAAGTCGAGTGGATACACAGTTGATAGTCCTACTGAATAGACTGTTAGCTGCTTTTTTCTTGCCATAATACAAATTCAGAGTAAAGAAAAACGAGTGGCCATCATTATTTTAAGAAATGAAGCTCAGTCAGTCTGAAAAATTGGGCAAACTTTGAAAGTGTCCCCAAGTGCAGTTGGAAAAACCATCAAGCGCTACAAAGAAACTGGCTCACATGAGGACCGCTCCAGGAAAGGAAGACCAAGAGTCACCTCTGCTTCTGAGGATAAGTTTATCCGAGTCACCAGCCTCAGAAATTGCAGGTTAACAGCAGCTCAGATTAGAGAGCAGATCAATGCCACACAGAGTTCTAGCAGCAGACACATCTCTACAACTACTGTTAAGAGGAGACTTTGTTCAGCAGGCCTTCATGGTAAAATAGCTGCTAGGAAACCACTGCTAAGGACAGGCAACAAGCAGAAGAGACTTGTTTGGGCTAAAGAACGCAAGGAATGGACATTAGACCAGTGGAAATCTGTGCTTTGGTCTGATGAGTCCAAATTTTAGATCTTTGGTTCCAACCACCGTGTCTTTGTGCGACGCAGAAAAGGTGAACGGATGGACTCTACATGCCTGGTTCCCACCGTGAAGCATGGAGGAGGAGGTGTGATGGTGTGAGGGTGCTTTGCTGGTGACATTGTTGGGGATTTATTCAAAATTGAAGGCATACTGAGCCAGCATGGCTACCACAGCATCTTGCAGTGGCATGCTATTCCATCCGGTTTGCATTTAGTTGGACCATCATTTATTTTTCAACAGGACAATGACCCCAAACACACCTCCAGGCTGTGTAAGGGCTATTTGACTAAGAAGTAGAGTGATGGGGTGCTACGCCAGATGACCTGGCCTCCACAGTCACCAGACCTGAACCCAATCGAGATGGTTTGGGGTGAGCTGGACCGCAGAGTGAAGGCAAAAGGGCCAACAAGTGCTAAGCATCTCCAGGAACTCCTTCAAGATTGTTGGAAGACCATTTCCGGTGACTACCTCTTGAAGCTCATCAAGAGAATGCCAAGAGTGTGCAAAGCAGTCATCAAAGCGAAAGGTGGCTACTTTGAAGAACCTAGAATATAAGACATATTTTCAGTTGTTTCACACTTTTTTGTTAACTATATAATTCCACATGTGTTAATTCATAGTTTTGATGCTTTCAGTGTGAATGTACAATTTTCATAGTCATGAAAATACAGAAAAATCTTTAAATGAGAAGGTGTGTCCAAACTTTTGGTCTGTACTGTATTTGTTTAATAAAATTAGATATTTTTGCAATTATTTGTCTGTGTCTTTTTTTTCTCCCATGTTTTCACACTTAAACACTTCTCCCACTCTCCTTCACCCTTTGCTTCTCTGCTACTTACCCCTCTAAGCCTTTAAATCTCTTACATGCCCCATAAATATTTGTTTGGATCCCGGGGCTTCTAATAACGGAGCACCTCGGAGTCCAGCACTAGAAATCTTCAGAAAGAGCTACTTTCTGGAAGGTTTCAGTGTTGCCCTGGAGATTTTCCAACTATTTCGGGAGTCTGTGTTTGTTCGCCCCAGACTCTAAATTTTAAGAGCACTAGTTCTTATGACCCAGTTGAATTACAGGGACCCCATAGTATCCGCATGGACTCGCTGATGTGGAAGAATTTGCATAACTATGAAGATTTTCTACTGAGATGTTTGTAAAACTAAGTGACAACTATGGGGTCTGCGAGGTCAATCAGATGAATTGTCACTGAGCTTTCCTGGGAACACTAGTGAGCTTGCGGCACCAGGGTCGGTCTGGCCCAACTTGGCATTAGAGGTTCCTCCAGTAGGTCCAAGTTGTGGAACAATAATTGGCCTCAAATTTGACATGAAGAAAAAGTATACTTTGCCAACTTTGGTAGGCTACTGGAAAAGTGGGACACCTACCAGAAAAAGTGACATCTGATGATGATGATGACGTGGAGGTAGACCTGCCCCTTATAGCTGTAGGATGAGTCCTCTTTCCTCTGGGTCTGGTGAACCATAGTTTGACACTGCCTGGCACATAAATGGTTAACAAGAAAAGTGTAAAGATTTTGGGCAGAGACTCCTCCATTCTGGGTTTGCCTAGAAAGCCAAGAAGGTATCGCGTACCACACTGAACAAGGGTGTCTGAAGCCGTCGGAGGCTGTGGCGGATTGGCTGCGGTCCATTTCACACCCCTCCCTGTGAATTTATTTTTGTCCTCGGCGAAGTTCATTCTCTTGGACGAAATTAAACCTCCAGCAGCGAAGAACAGAGAAAATAAACTTTTCATCGGAATGCGAAAGACGAGTTCACAGCGTATGGGATAACGCCGTCTACGGGGTCGACTGAAGGGACGCGCTGGGCACAGATACGCCCAGTTGTGGATGTAGATTGTGTACACCCTGCCTCGTTTCTTGTATGGGACGCCATGAATTTTATGGGACTGTTTTCCCAAAAAATCAAGACACTCCTGACAAATTTGAGACAGTTGGGATGAATGCACTGGATACTCACAAGACCGTGCCCTTTAATGGTGACAGCCATCATTCTCCCATAAGTTTCACCACAGTGCCCCATAATTGTAAAGCCACTGCTCTCACGCAACAGTTCTTGCCCCAGTGCCCTCATGACACTTACATGCAGTGCCAATCACAGCCCCACTACAATAGTTACTGCCATACTACCCCATAGCACCGTTATACCACAGCTATACAACAGTCATTGCTAAAACTGAACTTTTCTTAATATAAATATTTATATACAGTACTGTGTAAAAGTTTTAGGCAGGTGTAGAAAACATGCTGCAAGTGTGACCACCCTTTGCCTTCATCACTTCTTCTCGGTCTCTTGCATGCAGTTTTTGAAGGAACTCGGCAGGAGGTTGTTCCAAACATCTTAGAGAACTGACCACAAATCTTCTGTGGCTGTTGCTTGCATAAGTGATATGGCCCTGACAGAGCCCTGATCTCTCATTATCCAGTCCGTCTGCGATCACATGAAGAGACAGAAGGATTTACACAACACACAGAAGATCTGTGGTTAGTTCTCCCATGATTTTATATATATATATATATATATATATATATATATATATATATATATATATATATATATATATATAATTCTAATAAGAGAAGATCAGCCCCACTCCTCTTTGCTCTATTGTTTGTGGCTGTGAAACAACTAGCTGAAAGCAGGAGCCTCTCCCCTTTTGTTTCTGCAGTTATACAAACTAAAATCATTACAGGGGGGTTATCCAGGACAATTTTTTTATTTTTTATTGTGGACCTAAAAACGAACAGGCAGGTAGTTGCTAGCTACCTGCCTGTTCTACCCGGTGCCAGCACAGATCAGTCATTAAGTGCTCCTGCTGGTGATTTTAGCTGCTCAACATCAACAGAGCAGCTCTTCTTCTTTCTGGCTGCTCTGCTGACATCATGATTTTCAACCGGCTCCTGGCAGTTAGGAAGCGGGGGGCCGGCTGTAAATCAGTATGACATTGGCAGTCACCAGTCACGCCCTGTCAACAGAGCAGCTCTTCCTCTTCCTGGCGGCTCTGCTGACATCATGCTGATTGACAGTTGTCTCCCTACAGTTAGGAAGCGGGGAACTGGTTGTCAATCAGTATGACATCGTCAGTCACACCCTGTCAACAGAGCAGCTCTTCCTCTACCTGGTTGCTCTGCTGACATCATTCTGATTGACAGTTGTCTCCCTACAGTTAGGCAGCGGGGAGCCAGCTGTCAGTCAGTATGACATCGTCAGTCACACCCTGTCAACAGAGCAGCTCTTCCTCTTCCTGATTGCTCTGCTGACATCATGCTGATTGACAGTTGTCTCCCTACAGTTAGGCAGCGGGGAGCCAGCTGTCAGTCAGTATGACATCGTCAGTCACACCCTGTCAACAGAGCAGCTCTTCCTCTTCCTGATTGCTCTGCTGACATCATGCTGATTGACAGTTGTCTCCCTACAGTTAGGCAGCGGGGAGCCAGCTGTCAGTCAGTATGACATCGTCAGTCACACCCTGTCAACAGAGCAGCTCTTCCTCTTCCTGATTGCTCTGCTGACATCATGCTGATTGACAGTTGTCTCCCTACAGTTAGGCAGCGGGGAGCCAGCTGTCAGTCAGTATGACATCGTCAGTCACACCCTGTCAACAGAGCAGCTCTTCCTCTTCCTGATTGCTCTGCTGACATCATGCTGATTGACAGTTGTCTCCCTACAGTTAGGCAGCAGGGAGCCAGCTGTCAGTCAGTATGACATCGGCAGTCACGCCCTGTCAAAAGAGCAGGAGAGAAGCCGCTGCTCTGTCGATGTGACATCACCGGAAGCCGCAGAAGCGGTCTATGCCGACGAAGAGATCGTCTTGGGCACCATAGGGAGGTAGCTAGCAGCGATCTGCCTGTTAGTTTTTAAGCCCATTGTAGGAATAAATAGTCCTGGATAACCCCTTTAAGTCCCACCTCTTAGCCGATCACCAAACCCTAAAAAGGACCGATCAGCGGAAGATGGACCCCTTTATTCTCTGCAAGACTGGCTGATCCTGGATCAGGCAGAAAACACTGCAGACTAACGAACAGGACGAATATTTCTTGTTTAATGTCATTATTAATTTCTAGGTCTTGTGCCGCTCTAATCCTTTTAACAATTTTATAAGGATGCTGTGGTTGTAGTGTTGATCACCCGCAGCGCCCCACCCATCAGTACATTACGGTACCCCCATAACTGAACCATTACTCTGCCGCCGATTATCCTGGTGACATGGATAGGATTATGCTCAGCAATTTACAGCCTCCCCGGAGGTCTTGTACTGTGCAGACCGGGGGTCTGAGACATCGATCTTCTCAGTATAGATCTTTCCACCTGTGGCATGCACTTATTAAATTATCCTCTGACCTTGTCCCGTCAGAAGCTCCTTGACATCGTTCACACTGTAAATCACCGCTTTTATGCGCGACACGGCGTCCCTTGGCTCGCACTGTCCATTTTATAATTGAACCTGGCTTATAACATAATGAAATTACCATTTATTAGCGGCTGGGCAGTCGCCCGTCCCCCGGCTGCCTCCGTAATGATTCTCACTTCTCTTTACAGATGTGGCGATTTGATAAAGTGCTCATCGCGCTGATTACAGAATAAGCCGATCTGACGTTCTCGCACTTAATGAGCCAATTCCAGAAGAGAAAAGACCCCAAATGCCTCCGATAGAAATCTGCGGGGTGCACATTAACCCCTTTAAAGAAGTCTTCTTCCTCAAAAATATTTTAATCCGATATCTGATAATCCAGCGCCTATAGATAAGTGCTACATTACAGCCGCGTCCTCCAGCTTTTCCATGCTCCATTCGCTTACTTTTGGATGGGTTTTGCTAAGCGCCAACCTTTTTGTTGGCTGTTGCGTTAAAATTAGTCCTAAAGTGACCTTGTTTTGTAGACCTCTGAATTCAGCCTTAGGTTACTTTTTTTTTCTGCACTGTCCCTTTAAGATTGTGCAGTTTTATGTGAATAATCCCTTTTGATTCAAGTGACGCACTAAAAAATGAGCCGATTTACAGAGTTTTTCATTTCTGGGATCCCCAGCGATCAGCACAGATCTGCAGAGGAACTTTGCAGCAAGTGTTCAGTTTTCCTGCAGCGCCTCCGCAGGAGAAATAAAGTATTACAGGGTTCTTAAATTTGCCTGCATAATGCATGGATGTGTAAGGGATGTTCTTAATAGCTGCTCTTACTAATAGATGAGGGTCTGACATAGTAGGGGTCTCCCGGCTTGGGCAAAATAGTTTCATAGGTGCCACTTCTGTCCTACCTGGGGATACAATGACTGTTAAAATATGGGGTCTGGGATCTGCCAGATCCATCAGTATACAATATAAATCCACATTCTATAAAATCACCTTGTTTTCGCTGGAAATAATAAGCCCCGTCCCTAAACGTTGTGCCAGATGTACGATAGCCTCTCTGGCTGAAGTTGGCACACAAGAACTGAAACGTTTAGGAAACTGGGCTTCCCTGATGCTTCTCACCGTCGAGCTTCGTTATGTGCAGACATTACTAACGAGCTTGGAATGTAGTTGTCTTCGCTCTGCGAAATGAGCCTGTCACGCCGCGCTACCCCTTATTGGCAACCATTAGCCCTCAAACCAACCCAATAAATTATCCACGTGATGGCGGCTGTTACATGCGATGAGCGACTTGGCTCCAACCTATTATTCTCATCCTGTGTAATTACCTAATGGAGACCATAGGGGGCAGCAATTAGGTAAATGGTTAGTACAGGTAAATAGAGGTAACTATGTAATATATCTTATAAGGTGGGGGGGGGGGGGGGGAGTGTCATCCTATTCCCATCAAGCAAAGCAAAATGTCAGTGGGGGTAGGAGGGAGATGAAGCTGAAGTCTATGGCTGTGAGAGAGAGAACAGCACAGCTCCGTGCACTGAATAGTGGTCATTCTTGGGTACTGCAGCTCAGATTACATTACTTCTACCTGATATTTGCCCCTCTGTAAAATCTGTAATGGGGGTCCTCTTCACCCCACCCACCTACAGCGTATCATTTATATGAATGTTGTCTTCTGCAAATTGAATAATCTCTTAAAATATTATTATATAAGGCAACTGCTTAGAATATAATCCCATAATATGTAAATTTACAGAGATACTTTATGACTATTGTTGATTCTTGGTCTTTGACGTCTGCATAGTTGATCAGATTTTAAGACTTAATCCCAAACTAGAAACTTGTCTAAATAGGGTCAGATCAGAGGCGGCCATACAAAGCCCACTGTGTCCTATAGAGGATCAGGAAAAAAGGATAATCTTGTTATATGGTTGATATTAGTAGGTTCCTTGGATCAGGCTTTATTAATAAGGTGCGCATTATAATAGACTAGTCTTATTTCTTTTACTTTTGAGATTAGATGGAATTACTGGGTATAATCCACCAGCTGACCGGTGACAATCACTCAACCAATGGTCAGATTCTGATTTAAGAAGTTGTATGCCATTAAAATACAAATTTGCCTTCTATCCAGAAACAGTGCCCCCCCCCCCTTCTCAGTAGGCTTTGTGCGGTATTGCATCTTAACGTAAATACTGCAATACCAGACACGACCTGTGGGCAGTAGGGGCGCTATTTCTAAAAGAAAGTTCATGTTAAAGGAACAGTACAGTTGGTTGCTTGCCAGCCTGCAATGGCTGATAACAGGAAATGATAGATAATATTCTGTACAGCAAATGTAGATGTACTTTAAAAATAAAGTCCCTTTTTAATATGGTATTTCACCCGAAATTTTTTTTTTCCTTCTTTTTAATACAGCTCGGCGGACTACCAGCAGGGAAGGCCGGATTTCAGACACTTCACAAAGGACAAATGGTGAGTGCCTCTTGCTAATTTGGGGTAAAAAAAGGGGGGGGGGCACTGAATTCTGACTTTATGAAATATTTCCCACTGGTCGATGCAAGTTCTTGTAGTCAAATGCTCCAACCACTAGCCAAACTGCCCCTGCCTTATAGTGAGTCCTCTCCTTGCAGGGCACATCTTTAACTAAACTCCTGGAACCACCCTCTACTGCGACCAAAGCCACCTCCGCCCCGTGGGAGGCGCTCTCCTTGCCAGTCCTTGACTCAATTAAAGGGGTTGTCCACCTTTTGGGAAAAGCTTTTTTTTTTTCTTACTGATATGCATGTTATTGGGTCTAAAAAATAATAATTTATGCAATTACGTAATAGAGACCATAGGGGGCAGTAATTGGGTAAATGGTTAGTACGGGTAAATAGAGGTAACTTTGTAATCTATCGATGTCATCCTATGTCCATCAAAATCTTTTTTTGCAATTGGTTTTCATTAAAAATGTTGCACCGCTTCCCTTCTAAATCCTCTGTGTTCCACTGCCTATTGCTGGCTGCAGAATGAGTTAACCGAGAATCCATCAGTGAGCCCACTGTGATGGTCTAGCCGGGAGTTTGTAACTCGTTTTATCTGTATTCTGCTGATTTATGACCACATCAAAGGTGAATGTACAGGCAATTAGAAAAACCTGTAAAAGCCAAACAGTGCAAAAAATGCATTTTGATTGATTGTAACCAAAAATGGAGAACCGCTTTACTTTATATTAGTCATTATAGTGAGGGCAATTTTTTTCCTGGGCCTCAGGCGGCGACGAGGTTGCTGGCTAAATTGTCAATCGTGATTTTGGAATCTGGATGGAGTGGGGAAAGGTAAGACCACAGAGTGGTTTTGACTTTTTCTTGGTCCTACAAGCTTATACGTTGCGGCTCTTCATAAATCAGTGTGAACAGAGACTAAATAATATATTATGGAATTGCTACTCGTGCAATGAATGAGACTCCTGCTGGAGAAAGCATTTCTGACACCTGATACATTGTATCGCTCCATTATAATATCTGCTGTAAATTACATCTCCATTACTCCCCATCTGTAATTTTCCTTCATTTAATCCCCCTTGTTCTTCATTCATTCCCCACTCCTGCAGACACAAAGCCGTACTGCCCATTGTATCGCGTGATTGCGCTATATAGAGACTCATGGATAATACCTTTTTCTCTTATTTTTGGATTCTTCCTTTAGAAATCTTGAAACCCCTATTAGCACATTAATTTGACTGTCAGAAGAGCCGCTCCCGGGTTTCATACAAACTCTGACTGTGCTCTTACTATAATGTAAAAAAATAAAATAAAATGCTGCAGCAGCCCCACCCTTGGCCATAGGCTGTGTTCGGTATTGCAGCTCAATACCATATTCTTAAATATAGCAATATTAGAAGTTGCTTTTTTGGGGAAAAAAAAAGTTGTCAGCTTTTTCTAATTTCATATGTATGACTATTTGGGGGAATTTTCTATAGAAACTGAATTCATGTTGGCCTCCCCCAAGAATTGGGATAGTAATATTTAGGGTTAATGGGACTCATGTGCTGGACACCTTCATGCTAGTGATGAGATGATTGCTGTAGGCCCAGCAGATGAGAATCCCCCATGATCAGCTGTGATCGCCAGTGAAAGCTACATCTGAGCACAGTGGCCACTACAGGATAAATGTGGTATTGCATGTGCATCTTTCAAATACATGGTGGTGCTCAGTCCTCCACAGTTCATCTGCTGGATCCCCGTAGATTTCTTGGATTGCACAATCTGGAATATGATACTTTTTGGACAGATTAGGAGTATTCTGCTCCTCTTCACTTCTCTGTGGGGGAATGGACCTAACAAGCTCTCTGGGGCCATTACTTGCTAAAGAAGGGCCAGCATCTACAAAACCCCTTCTCTAAGTGAGGGCATGGTAGTGATCACCTGATTGCTGAAGGTCTAGAAGCTGAAAACCACATGATCAGCTGTGATCGCCAGTGAAAACTGAATCTGGGCACTGCTGTCTCCTACAGTGGCCGCTACAGGATAAATGTGGTATTACATGTGCCTCATTCATATACATGGCGGTACTCAGTCCTCCACAGCTCATCTGCTGGATCCCCATAGATTTTTTTGGTCTTCATATCTGGAATATAACACTTGGGCAAGGTAATTCCTTCTGGGTGGATTGTCTGGCCAAGTATTCTTCTGCTCCTTTTCACTGCTGTGTATGGGAATAGAGCTGACAATTTCTTTGGGACCATTACTTGCTAAAAAAAAGGGACGGCATCTGCAAAACCCCTTCTCTAAGTGAGTCCACACTAGTGATCACCTAATTGCTGCAGATCCAGAAGCTGAAAACCTCACGATCAGAGGTGATCGCCAGTGAAAGCTGCATGCAGGTACAGTTTTCTCCTACAGTGGCCACTACAGGAGAATTGAGGTACTACATGGCTGTCATTCATATTCATAGACGATTCTGAAATTCTCGGTGGTGCTGTTTATGGTGGTTCTGAACTTTTGTATAGGGTTTATATGCTTTAATATGGACCAACCCCTTCCGTGATTTACTTTTAATACAATTTTAATGCTTTCTAATGTCCTGGAGATATTTTTTTTATTATGTGAGCAGAGGTTTTGGTGCAGTGTGTCGCAGCATTCAGCCGCAGTGTTATCCTGGGATCACAAGATATTATTTATCCCATCTCTCCATCCGTTTTCCTATAAACCTCTCAGCTGGGCTCCTGGAGCCTCTTTACACCTCATCCGCACAGCACAACTTGTCACATTCCTGCACTCAGGGAAACCAAGACTTTCAATGGAGAAGTCTTCACGCCTGGTTGCTTTCCAGTCTCCAAAACCTTTGACTTCTACACAAGAGAGAGGATTACATCTTAACAGCGGCCTATTCAGCGCCAGAGAATGAGAATTAAGGGACAATTTTTTTTTTCAAAGCAACTTAAAGTAAAAGCGCCCCCTCCCTCCACCAGAACTTTGCTGAAGTTTCCAGGGAAATTCTAAACTTTATATACACTGCTCAAAAAAATAAAGGGAACACTCAAATAACACATCCTAGATCTGAATGAATGAAATATTCTCATTGAATATTTTGTTCTGTACAAAGTTGAATGTGCTGACAACAAAATCACACAAAAATCATGAATGGAAATCAAATTTATTAACCAATGGAGGCCTGGATTTGGAGTCACCCCCAAAATTAAAGTGGAAAAACACACTACAGGCTGATCCAACATTGATGTAATGTCCTTAAAACAAGTCAAAATGAGGCTCAGTATTGTGTGTGGCCTCCACGTGCCTGTATGACCTCCCTACAACGCCTGGGCATGCTCCTGATGAGGTTGCGGATGGTCTCCTGTGGGATCTCCTCCCAGACCTGGACTAAAGCATCCGCCAACTCCTGGACAGTCTGTGGTGCAACATGACGTTGGTGGATGGAGCGAGACATGATGTCCCAGATGTGCTCAATCGGATTCAGGTCTGGGGAACGGGCGGGCCAGTTCATAGCTTCAATGCCTTCATCTTGCAGGAACTGCTGGCACACTCCAGCCACATGAGGTCTGGCATTGTCCTGCATTAGGAGAAACCCAGGGTCAACCGCACCAGCATATGGTCTCACAAGGGGTCTGAGGATCTCATCTCGGTACCTAATGGCAGTCAGGCTACCTCTGGCGAGCACATGGAGGGCTGTGCGGCCCTCCAAAGAAATGCCAATCCACACCATTACTGACCCACTGCCAAACCGGTCATGCTGAAGGATGTTGCAGGCAGCAGATCGCTCTCCACGGCGTCTCCAGACTCTGTCACTTCTGTCACATGTGCTCAGTGTGAACCTGCTCTCATCTGTGAAGAGCACAGGGCGCCAGTGGCCACTTTGCCAATCCTGGTGTTCTGTGGCAAGTGCCAAGCGTCCTGCACGGTGTTGGGCTGTGAGCACAACCCCGATCTGTGGACGTCAGTCCCTCATACCACCCTCATGAAGTTGGTTTCTAACCGTTTGTGCAGACACATGCACATTTGTGGCCTGCTGGAGGTCATTTTGCAGGGCTCTGGCAGTGCTCCTCCTGTTTCTCCTTGCACAAAGGCGGAGGTGGCGGTCCTACTGCTGGGTTGTTGCCCTCCTACGGCCCCCTCCACGTCTCCTGGTGTACTGGCTTGTCTCCTGGTAGCGCCTCCAGCCTCTGGACACTACGCTGACAGACACAGCAAACCTTCTTGCCACAGCTCGCATTGATGTGCCATCCTGGATGAGCTGCACTACCTGAGCAACTTCTGTGGGTTGTAGAGTCCGTCTCATGCTACCACGAGTGTGAAAGCACAACCAACATTCAAAAGTGACCAAAACATCAGCCAGAAAGCATTGGTACTGAGATGTGGTCTGTGGTCCCCACCTGCAGAACCACTCCTTTATTGAGGGTGTCTTGATAATTGCCAATAATTTCCATCTATTGTCTATTCCATTGGCACAACAGCATGTGAAATTGATTGTCAATCAGTGTCGCTTCCTAAGTGGACAGCTTCATTTCACAGAAGTTTGATTTACTTGGAGTTATATTCTGTTGTTTAAGTGTTCCCTTTATTTTTTTGAGCAGTGTATTACGTCATAGAGTAATATAATCTTGTCAGATATTGCTTATTCTGGATGAGCCCAGGACTATGACGTTCCCATCTCTGCACCCTTTGCTCTGTTCTCACCAGTGGATCCTGCGGAGTTTCCTTTAGATCCAATGTCTATGAGCCCTAGTAGACCTATTTCAACATTTGCTATAATAAAAAACATATTCTGTCTGGTTAAAGGGAACTTTTAGATCCCTCAAACCATTAATATGATTGTGTAGCCCTTTAAAAGATAAGCCGGCCGATCCATTTGTGACCCCAAAGCTCTGCTCCGCATAGAGAAATCCATCTACCAGAGCAACACGACCTGTCAATCAGCCAGAGGATGAATCTGAGAAGATGGACTCCTACGTAGCACCAATGGTCTTCCAGACACAACTTCAGATCAAGATTTCTCTCTGCTCGAGCAGCGCTCATAAAGGGATTTGCGGGTTTATGTTTTTAAAGGGTTACATAGTCTTGAGGGGGGATTAATGTTTAGTGTTGTTTCCTAGAGACGAGCGATGACAAAGGTAAATGGATGCTGCTTTTCTTGCCTACATGTATGGCTGTGTCATTAACACAATCGGGTGTAGAAGCTGGTGACTTTATGTAAAGTGAAATGTAACTACAATGTAAGAAGCTTCTTCAAATATGGACACATCCTTAGAAAAGTTATTCTATGATTTTACATGTAGATTTATTGTATATAAAGTAACAATACTTAACCTGCTCTGATCCCGAGTTACATCCTGTATTATACTCCAGAGCTGCACTCACTATTCTGCTGGTGCAGTCACTGTGTACATACATTACATTACTGATCCTGTACTGATCCTGAGTTACCTCCTGTATTATACTCCAGAGCTGCACTTACTATTCTGCTGGTGCAATCACTGTACATACATTACATTACTGATCCTGTACTGATCCTGAGTTACATCCTGTATTATACTCCAGAGCTGCACTCACTATTCTGCTGGTGCAGTCACTGTGTACATACATTACATTACTGATCCTGTACTGATCCTGAGTTACATCCTGTATTATACTTCAGAGCTGCACTCACTATTCTGCTGGTGCAGTCACTGTGTACATACATTACATTACTGATCCTGAGTTACATCCTGTATTATACTCCGGAGCTGCACTCACTATTCTGCTGGTGCAGTCACTGTGTACATACATTACATTACTGATCCTGTACTGATCCTGAGTTACATCCTATATTATACTCCAGAGCTGCACTCACTATTCTGCTGGTGCAGTCACTGTGTACATACATTACATTACTGATCCTGTACTGATCCTGAGTTACCTCCTGTATTATACTCCAGAGCTGCACTCACTATTCTGCTGGTGCAGTCACTGTGTACATACATTACGTTACTTATCCTATACTGATCCTGAGTTACATCCTGTATTATACTCCAGAGCTGCACTCACTATCCTGCTGGTGCAGTCACTGTGTACATACATTACATTACTGATCCTGAGTTACATCATGTATTATACTCCAGAGCTGCACTCACTATTCTGCTGGTGCAGTCACTGTGTACATACATTACAGTACTAATCCTGAGTTACATCCTGTATTATACACCAGAGCTGCACTCACTATTCTGCTGGTGCAGTCACTGTGTACATACATTACATTACTGATCCTGTACTGATCCTGAGTTACCTCCTGTATTATACTCCAGAGCTGCATTCACTATTCTGCTGGTGCAGTCACTGTGTACATACATTACATTACTGATCCTGTACTGATCCTGAGTTACCTCCTGTATTATACTCCAGAGCTGCACTCACTATTCTGCTGGTGCAGTCACTGTGTACATACATTACGTTACTTATCCTATGCTGATCCTGAGTTACATCCTGTATTATACTCCAGAACTGCACTCACTATCCTGCTGGTGCAGTCACTGTGTACATACATTACATTACTGATCCTGAGTTACATCCTGTATTATACTCCAGAGCTGCACTCACTATTCTGCTGGTGCAGTCACTGTGTACATACTTTACATTACTGATCCTGAGTTACATCCTGTATTATACTCCAGAGCTGCACTCACTATTCTGCTGGTGCAGTCACTGTGTACATACATTACTGATCATGTACTGATCCTGAGTTACATCCTTTATTATACTCCAGAGCTGCACTCACTATTCTGCTGGTGGAGTCACTGTGTACATACATTACATTACTGATCCTGTACTGATCTTGAGTTACATCCTGTATTATCCTCCAGAGCTTCACTCACTATTCTGCTGGTGCAGTCACTGTGTACTTACATTACATTACTGATCCTGAGTTACATCCTGTATTATGCTCCAGAGCTGCACTCACCATTCTGCTGGTGCAGTCACTTTGTACATACATTACATTACTGATCCTGTACTGATCCTGAGTTACACCCTGTATTATACTCCAGAGCTGCACTCACTATTCTGCTGGTGCAGTCACTGTGTACATACATTACATTACTGATCCTGTACTGATCCTGAGTTACACCCTGTATTATACTCCAGAGCTGCACTCACTATTCTGCTGGTGCAGTCACTGTGTACATACATTACATTACTGATCCTGTACTGATCCTGAGTTACACCCTGTATTATACTCCAGAGCTGCACTCACTATTCTGCTGGTGCAGTCACTGTGTACATACATTACATTACTGATCCTGTACTGATCCTGAGTTACATCCTGTATTATACTCCAGAGCTGCACTCACTATTCTGCTGGTGCAGTCACTGTGTACATACATTACATTACTGATCCTGAGTTACATCCTGTATTATACTCCAGAGCTGCACTCACTATTCTGCTAGTGCAGTCACTGTGTACATACATTACATTACTGATCCTGAGTTACATCCTGTATTATACTCCAGAGCTGCACTCACTATTCTGCTAGTGCAGTCACTGTGTACATACATTACATTACTGATCCTGAGTTACCTCCTGTATTATACACCAGAGCTGCACTCACTATTCTGCTGGTGGAGTCACTGTGTACATGCATTACATTACTGATCCTGTATTGATCCTGAGTTACATCCTGTATTATACTCCAGAGCTGCACTCACTATTCTGCTGGTGCAGTCACTGTGTACATACATTACATTACTGATCCTGTACTGATCCTGAGTTACATCCTGTATTATACTCCAGAGCTGCACTCACTATTCTGCTGGTGCAGTCACTGTGTACATACATTACATTACTGATCCTGTACTGATCCTGAGTTACATCCTGTATTATACTCCAGAGCTGCACTCACTATTCTGCTGGTGCAGTCACTGTGTACATACATTACATTACTGATCCTGAGTTACATCCCCTGTGCTAGGAGCAATCATAGAGCTCCTATATTATAGCTATGATAAGTGCTAGATGCACTGCCCGAGAAACAATATCCGCAATGACCCCCACATCAGACATAACAAGCCAAATGGTAAACTAAAGGCCACTACAGCCCTAAAATGGCTACCATTTCATAGATTTCCAATAATAGCCTCATGATTTCCCTCCTCTACACTTCAGCATAGCTCTCTTCTGTCACCAGAAACGGACATGTGAGCAGCAGATAGGAAGCTGCAGGTGACCTCTGGTTCTGTTAGTAGCTCTAGTGCTGTTCTCTCTGCAGCATAGGAGGTCGTCCTGCTTTGCTTAACGTCTGGGATGGTTTGCTTGGACTCCTCTGAGACTGGCTGACTTGGATATATAGGTTTATGGCAGAGTAGGATCTCCTGTGGGAACTTTACTCTCCTCTATGACGATTGGTGCAGTTTTCTAAGGACCAAGAACCTGCGCAGCTGCTCAGCAGATGTGGACGTGTAGGAGGTTTGTGTCTTGTAAAAAGTGATCAGCTCCAATTCCTGCACGTGAGCAGGTGAATTAACAGCATACAGCTGGGGGTCACTATAGCGGGGTCTGATGTGCTGCGGTGATCACCGCCACATGTTGGGGTCTGTTTTCTATATTATTTTCCCATAATCAGACTCTGGAATATCAACGTTTCGTCAAGACTTTTTTTTTCCTTTTTTAGATCTCTACATTTTTTTTGCCTTTATTTGTATGTGAGAAAACAAGTATTTATTTGGTTATTTAGACACTCCTGAAAAAATATACTGACCAAATACTGATAGTGGGGCCGTGGCCTTAATCTTATTAATGCTCGATAGCAAATTATAGCTTCCCCTTTTATTGAATGTAATATACCATCGTCATCATCTTCATCATCATCATCATCATCATCATCATCATCATCATCATCATCATCTTTATATGGAAATTCTGGTTCTGTGTTATTCTGCTGCTTGGTATTGGCAACAGTCAACAAGACTGCCAATAGACTCATCCCTGACACCTTTATTATACAGTATATGCAATGTAATGCATGTACACAGTGACTCCACCAACAGAATAGTGAGTGCAGCTCTGGAGTATAATACACGAGGTAACTCAGGATCAGTAATGTAATGTATGTACACAGTGACTGCACCAGCAGAATAGTGAGTGCAGCTCTGGAGTATAATACAGGATGTAACTCAGGATCAGTACAGGATCAGTAATGTAATGTATGTACACAGTGACTGCACCAGCAGAATAGTGAGTGCAGCTCTGGAGTATAATGCAGGATGTAACTCAGGATCAGTACAGGATCAGTAATGTAATGTATGTACACAGTGACTCCACCAGCAGAATAGTGAGTGCAGCTCTGGAGTATAATACAGGATGCAACTCAGGATCAGTACAGGATCAGTAATGTAATGTATGTACACAGTGACTGCACCAGCAGAATAGTGAGTGCAGCTCTGGAGTATAATACAGGATGTAACTCAGGATCAGTACAGGATCAGTAATGTAATGTATGTACACAGTGACTCCACCAACAGAATAGTGAGTGCAGCTCTGGAGTATAATACAGGATGTAACTCAGGATCAGTACAGGATCAGTAATGTAATGTATGTACACAGTGACTGCACCAGCAGAATAGTGAGTGCAGCTCTGGAGTATAATACAGGATGTAACTCAGGATCAGTACAGGATCAGTAATGTAATGTATGTACACAGTGACTCCACCAACAGAATAGTGAGTGCAGCTCTGGAGTATAATACACGAGGTAACTCAGGATCAGTACAGGATCAGTACAGGATCAGTAATGTAATGTATGTACACAGTGACTCCACCAGCAGAATAGTGAGTGCAGCTCTGGAGTATAATACAGGATGTAACTCGGGATCAGTAATGTAATGTATGTACACAGTGACTGCACCAGCAGAATAGTGAGTGCAGCTCTGGAGTATAATACAGGATGTAACTCAGGATCAGTACAGGATCAGTAATGTAATGTATGTACACAGTGACTGCACCAGCAGAATAGTGAGTGCAGCTCTGGAGTATAATACAGAATGTAACTCAGGATAAGTAATGTAATGTATGTACACAGTGACTCCACCAGCAGAATAGTGAGTGCAGCTCTGGAGTATAATGCAGGATGTAACTCAGGATCAGTACAGGATCAGTAATGTAATGTATGTACACAGTGACTGCACCAGCAGAATAGTGAGTGCAGCTCTGGAGTATAATACAGGATGTAACTCAGGATCAGTAATGTAATGTATGTGCACAGTGACTGCACCAGCAGAATAGTGAGTGCAGCTCTGGAGTATAATACAGGATGTAACTCAGGATCAGTAATGTAATGTACGTACACAGTGACTGCACCAGCAGAATAGTGAGTGCAGCTCTGGAGTATAATACAGGATGTAACTCAGGATCAGTAATGTAATGTTTGTGCACAGTGACTGCACCAGCAGAATAGTGAGTGCAGCTCTGGAGTATAATACAGGATGTAACTCAGGATTAGTAATGTAATGTATGTACACAATGACTCCACCAGCAGAATAGTGAGTGCAGCTCTGGAGTATAATATAGGATGTAACTCAGGATCAGTACAGGATCAGTAATGTAATGTATGTACACAGTGACTGCACCAGCAGAATAGTGAGTGCAGCTCTGGAGTATAATGCAGGATGTAACTCAGGATAAGTAATGTAATGTATGTACACAGTGACTGCACCAGCAGAATAGTGAGTGCCGCTCTGGAGTATAATGCAGGATATAACTCAAGATCAGTACAGGATCAGTAATGTAATGTATGTACACAGTGACTGCACCAGCAGAATTGTGAGTGCAGCTCTGGAGTATAATGCAGGATATAACTCAGGATCAGTACAGGATCAGTAATGTAATGTATGTACACAGTGACTGCATCAGCAGAATAGTGAGTGCAGCCCTGGAGTATAATACAGGATGTAACTCAGGATTAGTAATGTAATGTATGTACACAGTGACTCCACCAGCAGAATAGTGAGTGCAGCTCTGGAGTATAATGCAGGATGTAACTCAGGATCAGTACAGGATAAGTAATGTAATGTATGTACACAGTGACTGCACCAGCAGAATAGTGAGTGCAGCTCTGGAGTATAATGCAGGATGTAACTCAGGATCAGTACAGGATAAGTAATGTAATGTATGTACACAGTGACTGCACCAGCAGAATAGTGAGTGCAGCTCTGGAGTATAATGCAGGATGTAACTCAGGATCAGTACAGGATAAGTAATGTAATGTATGTACACAGTGACTGCACCAGCAGAATTGTGAGTGCCGCTCTGGAGTATAATGCAGGATATAACTCAGGATCAGTACAGGATCAGTAATGTAATGTATGTACACAGTGACTGCACCAGCAGAATAGTGAGTGCAGCTCTGGAGTATAATGCAGGATATAACTCAGGATCAGTACAGGATCAGTAATGTAATGTATGTACACAGTGACTGCGCCAGCAGAATAGTGAGTGCAGCTCTGGAGTATAATACAGGATGTAACTCAGGATTAGTAATGTAATGTATGTACACAGTGACTCCACCAGCAGAAGAGTGAGTGCAGCTCTGGAGTATAATATAGGATGTAACTCAGGATCAGTACAGGATAAGTAATGTAATGTATGTACACAGTGACTGCACCAGCAGAATTGTGAGTGCCGCTCTGGAGTATAATGCAGGAGGTAACTCAGGATCAGTAATGTAATGTATGTGCACAGTGACTGCACCAGCAGAATAGTGAGTGCAGCTCTGGAGTATATTACAGGATGTAACTCAGGATCAGTAATGTAATGTATGTACACAGTGACTGCACCAGCAGAAGAGTGAGTGCAGCTCTGAAGTATAATGCAGGATATAACTCAGGATCAGTACAGGATCAGTAATGTCATGTATGTACACAGTGACTGCACCAGCAGAATAGTGAGTGCAGCTCTGGAGTTTAATGCAGGATGTAACTTAGGATCAGTACAGGATAAGTAATGTAATGTATGTACACAGTGACTGCACCAGCAGAATAGTGAGTGCAGCTCTGGAGTATAATACAGGGTGTAACTCAGGATCAGTACAGGATAAGTAATGTATGTACATAGTGACTGCACCAGCAGAATAGTGAGTGCAGCTCTGGAGTATAATACAGGATGTAACTCAGGATCAGTACAGGATCAGTAATGTAATGTATGTACACAGTGACTGCACCAGCAGAATAGTGAGTGCAGCTCTGGAGTATAATACAGGATGTAACTCAGGATCAGTACAGGATCAGTAATGTAATGTATGTACACGGTGACAATAAGATTATTTTTATGATCACTCGCATCTTGAAGCTTTTCCTTCTGCCCTGCAGTGACCCGACCACTGTCCTGTTTATTGCTAGCTTTCGCTGTCTATCCCTCCAGCAGTTTATTCCGTTTTCCTCCATGACTTTTCCCTGGCAGATGAGGAGTGAGCAGACATGTTGGGCTCGGGGCTCGGCGCTGCCAGGGCCTTTCAAAGAGATTTTGTTTGCAGCGGTTTGTAATCTTATGTTTAAACATCAGACAGCGATTCCCTAATGAGACGTCTTTACAAGCAGAGCGGAGATGCATTACTGTCTCCCGGCTAAAGTGCCTCAGCCCCAATATTTATGGGTGACTGTGATTCCAGAGAACAGTTTACTTTTTATGTAGAAGGTGCCCTCTGTTAGTGATTACTGTCGCTATAGAAAATTACAGTCTGCAGCGGAGCCGGCGTTCCTTCCCGTACAGCAGAGCCGAGCTGACGCTCAACAGAAGACGGGGCCAATATATCCTTCTATACAAACTATATAGGAATTAAAGGGGTTGTGTGAGAAGTAAGTGGCAAAAAAAAAAGAAAACTGTCAATTACCAGCTTTTAAGAGATGGAAAACGGAGGAGTTGAAATGGATCTTGAAGGACAAACGAGCGCTGCCAACTCATTTCATCAATGCTTGGAAGCGAGCGAGGCCCAGGCTGTGAGATTACTGGCACCAAGAGACTGGCGAACGCCGCACAATGAGTCTCCTTGTCAACCTTACCTTATACAACTCCCTTTAAAAACTTTTTATTTTGGACACAGCGCCACCCTTGTCCATAGGCTTTGCCTGATATTGCAGATAAAAAATATATATACACTGCTCAAAAAAATAAAGGGAACACTCAAATAACACATCCTAGATCTGAATGAATGAAATATTCTCATTGAATACTTTGTTCTGTACAAAGTTGAATGTGCTGACAACAAAATCACTCAAAAATCATCAATGGAAATCACATTTATTAACCAATGGAGGCCTGGATTTGGAGTCCCCCCCCCCCAAAATTAAAGTGGAAAAACACACTACAGGCTGATCCAACTTTGATGTAATGTCCTTAAAACAAGTCAAAATGAGGCTCAGTATTGTGTGTGGCCTCCACGTGCCTGTATGACCTCCCTACAACGCCTGGGCATGCTCCTGATGAGGTTGCGGATGGTCTCCTGTGGGATCTCCTCCCAGACCTGGACTAAAGCAGCCGCCAACTCCTGGACAGTCTGTGGTGCAACGAGACGTTGGTGGATGGAGCAAGACATGATGTCCCTGATGTGCTCAATCGGATTCAGGTCTGGGGAACGGGCGGGCCAGTCCATAGCTTCAATGCCTTCATCTTGCAGGAACTGCTGACACACTCCAGCCACATGAGGTCTGGCATTGTCCTGCATTAGGAGGAACCCAGGGCCAACCGCACCAGCATATGGTCTCACAAGGGGTCTGAGGATCTCATCTCGGTACCTAATGGCAGTCAGGCTACCTTTGGCGAGCACATGGAGGGCTGTGCGGTCCTCCAAAGGAATGCCACCCCACACCATTACTGACCCACTGCCAAAGCGGTCATGCTGAAGGATGTTGCAGGCAGCAGATCGCTCTCCACGGCGTCTCCAGACTCTGTCACGTCTGTCACATGTGCTCAGTGTGAACCTGCTTTCATCTGTGAAGAGCACAGGGTGCCAGTGGCGACTTTGCCAATCCTGGTGTTCTGTGGCAAGTGCCAAGCGTCCTGCACGGTGTTGGGCTGTGACCACAACCCCCATCTGTGGACGTCGGGCCCTCATACCACCCTCATGGAGTCGGTTTCTAACCGTTTGTACAGACACATGCACATTTGTGGTCTGCTGGAGGTCATTTTGCAGGGCTCTGGCAGTGCTCCTCCTGTTCCTCCTTGCACAAAGGCGGAGGTAGCGGTCTGCTGCTGGGTTGTTGCCCTCCTACGGCCCCCTCCACGTCTCCTGGTGTACTGGCCTGTCTCCTGGTAGCGCCTCCAGCCTCTGGACACTACGCAGACAGACACAGCAAACCTTCTTGCCACAGCTCGCTTTGATGTGCCATCCTGGATGAGCTGCACTACCTGAGCAACTTCTGTGGGTTGTAGAGTCAGTCTCATGCTACCTCGAGTGTGAAAGCACAACCAACATTCAAAAGTGACCAAAACATCAGCCAGAAAGCATTGGTACTGAGATGTGGTCTGTGGTCCCCACCGGCAGAACCACTCCTTTATTGAGGGTGTCTTGATAATTGCCAATAATTTCCATCTATTGTCTATTCCATTTGCACAACAGCATGTGAAATTGATTGTCAATCAGTGTTGCTTCCTAAGTGGACAGTTTGATTTCACAGAAGTTTGATTTACTTGGAGTTATATTCTGTTGTTTAAGTGTTCCCTTTATTTTTTTTGAGCAGTGTATATATAATATAATTTTTTATAGTGCAGATGTTTCTGGAGCTTCTGGTGCAAATTTTCTGCAGTTTTCATATTTTTCCATTGCAGATTTGCAAAGGGTGAGATCTGATTTTTTTCGTTTTTTTTTTTTTTTTTCTTTGCAACCTTGCGGATTTTCTGCACCATATTTATCTGTGAGCTTAGCCCTAAGTTCTAGTACCCTAAATGGAGTATTAAAAGGAGTTCCCCATGATATAACTGACCAGTCTAAGTGTAGGGTGGTCTGGACAATGCATTTGCATTGCACAATGATGCTCAAGTCCAGTCTGTTGTGGTGGGGACTTCCTCGGTGTCATTCTTTACTGCCGCTTTTGCATTGCATTCATACAGTTGGGTTTTTACCATCTACATTAAGTTAGGACAGACTTGAATGAATGCATTATGGAAAATAAAGCATCTGTTGGGGCATAGACCACGACTGGCAGCGGTACTTGCCACGCACAAGCCCCGGCGGCCCACGTGCAGATGTCACGGGCAAGATGGAATTTCACGCAAACAATTGTGACTCCTCTTATATTAATTTTTGTCATGGGCCATAAAAAGGGATAATCTCTTTGAGAAAAGGAAGTGACATTCCCGGCTTAAAGCGACACTTAGTAAATGTGTATGAAAATAAGTGGATTATTCTGGGAGGGATGAATGTCGTCCTGTCCGCGACGCCCCGGGATAAGTGTAACTCCTACATAATTCAGAGGATTGCTTTCTGTAATTAAAGGAAACATTTCATTCTATATGGGTTTTCCACCCTTCCCATAAACAGTATGAATATTAAAGGTACAGCCCGGCCTCATGGAGCATAATGCACGGGATTAACCCCATCAGCACCTAAGAGCCTAGTAAAAGCTCAATATTACTGGAATTTCTCCGCCAACTCAGAAACATAGTAATTATGTCGGTGGCATGTCTTCAGGAAGTTGTTAGAACTTGTACATGTAAAAATGAGGCTGTATCAAAATGTTAGAAAATTGCATAAATAGCAATTCCCTTTTCTTGTGTACTTCTTATATAATAAATCCGTCACACGTTAACATTCGAGAAGTCACTTTGAAATTGATGGGGTCCTTCTGCTTTGAGTCTGTGTTATTGTAGGAGCTAAAGTGTAGCACCCCTGGTGGTGAAACTAGGTGTTGCAAAATCTGTATTGAAATCAATGGGCGGTATTCTATGCAGTCCTACATAGCTAAAAAAAAACAGCAAATAATCAAATAGATGGGGGCATTGATCTTGTAAGCCATTTCTAGTTTCTCAGCTCTAGTATGACTTGTCTAAAGTTGAAAAAAAATCCACTGATCTTCCTTAAGTTCAATATTGTTATAATATATCTTTATTTGGATCTTAACTAAATAATTGAGGTGCAGGGCTTTAGTTTCCCTGCATAGATCTAAATTATAAAATTGTTGCTACCTGTAATCACCACTAGAGGGAGCTTTCTGCATACTATATTATCATAGATTTCAATGTATTGACTGTATGCAGTAAACTCCTAGGCTCCCCCTAGTGGTCATTGAATATTCCCATTTAATCGTTGAAGAATTGTAGTATTTATTAATGTTTTTTAATTATTATTTATTAATTGTATTATTTATTCATTTTATTATGTATTAATCAAAGCTTTTAATTAAAAATATATATTTATATTTTTTATATTCATTAATAAATAAAAGCACTGATTAATAAAAAAAAATAATATAATAATTTAAAACTCATTAATAATAATAATTATTTATTTTTTATTATTTTAATACTTTTTCTTTCTTGAAATATTATCACTATAAACATTTTTATCAACATAGGTCATCTGTTGAATGATTTTTCAAGGATACCCAGTAATAAAATGAGCTATATTTTCTGACCACTTGCGTCTCCTTCTCACTCTTCTCCCCGCACCAGTTATTGTGATATTGAAATGAATGGCCCCGTTGCGATCCCTTGTGCTTGCAGCGACCTGGCAGCAGACAACTTAACAAATGACAGCGGTATTTCGCTTTATCTTGGTAATTGCTATGGCAGATATGAGCGATGACCGGACAAATGATTGCTTAGAAATAACCCTGTGTCCTCGGCATTAGTAAGAGGTGCTGGAGCCGAAGCTTCTAGAACATCAATGGTCCCCGTTGGTCCGTATGCTGAGAATATTTGATCAGGAGTTGTTGCTGCGGTCCTGTCTCCGCAGCCATCACCTCGTCTATTTGTCATACGTCAGCATTTTCCTTTGCATCAAGTTCACGGTTAAACCCGTGTGCGATCACTTGGGTATTGGGATCACGTGCCGTTTTGCCAACCTTTGGAGTAGGAAGCTGCCACCCTCCCCGATTTACTGTCAATCTTCCTCATTCTTAGCATCGCTGGTCTTGCGGAATGTAAGGGAAACAAGCGAACCGAAGGCTGCTCAGCACATGACATTGCCTTTGTCCCAGTTTTTCTAATTCTCTCTGATTTTCGTTCTACGGAGGCAAAAATAATTGAGACTAAAACTGCAGCAAAACCTCAGTAGCAATTTTTTTTTTAACTTTGTGGTCCTGGGAAAGTTGTGTGACTAATTTGTATTGCTGGTTTTACTACTCCAGTGGGGGTTGTGGTCCATTTCTGCAATTTTTCAGTTTTATAAATCCTGTGTTTTTTTGCCTAGCTCGGCTGATTGGACATGTAGAAGTGTGGAAAAGCTAAAGGACCGCCCCTGAGGAGCCATCATGACTTCATTGCTTGTCCATTAAACAGAGGACTAGCTCTAAGGTTGAGCAACAGCAGTGGAAACCAAACCCTGGTACTTTAGGCATAAGAGTTCATGGACACCACTACAAGTGTTGCAGTGAAAGCCCAAAGGGATCATCTGAGAAGAATATATGTTGAGATAAGCATCAGGTTCAGGATGGCTAATCTACATTAAAAGCCCGAGAGCGAGGTATATATGTCCCAAGGGCCAACGTAAAGTTTATAATGAATTGACAGCAGAGGAACCCTACAAGTATGATGTATCCTTCTGCTATCCATAGTGCAAGGACTAAAGAAACAGGAAACAATGTATCAGTTTTGCTTGAAATGTTCCTGCAAGGGCTTTTTTTTATTATTTAAAGGGGTATCTCATGCATGTGATACAGCGGGTGCAATAAGTATTGAACATGTCACCAATTGTCTAAGTCAGTATAATGCTAAAGGTGCTATTGACATGAAATGCTCACCAGATGTGCAGTAACAATCCATCCAATCTACACAGGCAAAGAAATCACAGATTTCCATAAGTTATGTGTAATAATGAGAAATGACACAGGGAAAAAGTATTGAACACGCTTACTGAAATTTTTTTATTACTTGGTAAAAAAAAAGCCTTTGTTGGGGATGAAGTTTCAAGATGCCTTCTGTATGGAGAAACTAGTCGCGGGCATTGCTCAGGTGTGATTTTGGCCCATTCTTCCAGACAAACACTATTCGCATCCTGAAGCTTCCGTGGGCTCCTTCCATGAACTCTGAGCTTTAATTCCTTCCATACGGTGATCGGCTCAGCCATTCTAGCAGCTTTATTTTCTTTCTCTGGAACCAGTTAAGAGTTTACTTCGCTGTGTGTTTGGGATATTTGTTTTGCTGAAATGTCCACCCTCGTTTCATCTTCATCATCCTAGTAGATGGCAAATTTTTATCAAGAATGTCTCAGTACATTTGTCCATTTATCCTTACTTCAATTACATGAAGTTTGCCAGGGCTGAATGCAGAAAATCAGCCCCACAGCATGATGATTCCACCTCCAAACCTCCCTGTTGGTATGGTGTTTTTGGGGTGATATGCAGTGTCTTTTGGCCTCCGAACATGGTGTGTATTATGGCATCCAAACAGTGTGGTCAGATGAGAACAAAATTAAACTATGTTCTCCCAGTGTTTCACAGGCTTATCTAAATGTTGTTGAACAAACTGTAAACACACTTGAACATGCTTTTTGTTTGGAGTCTTGCGTAGTGAGCGTGCATACAGGCCATGGAGGCTGCGTGGTGAGCGTGCATACAGGCCATGGAGGCTGCGTGGTGAGCGTGCATACAGGCCATGGAGGCGGCGTGGTGAGCGTGCATACAGGCCATGGAGGCGGCGTGGTGAGCGTGCATACAGGCCATGGAGGCGGCGTGGTGAGCGTGCATACAGGCCATGGAGGCTGCGTGGTGAGCGTGCATACAGGCCATGGAGGATGAATGCATTATTTATAGTTTTATTTGAAACAATTATACCTGCTAATTCCAAGTCTTTCTGTAGGTCTCCACAGATGGTCTTTGGTTATTGGACAACTCTTCTGATAATTCTTTTCACTACTGGTCGTGGCCGGCTTATGGTGAAATGATGTTTTCCTTTCTGGATTATAGCCGCAACAGTGCTCACTGGAACCTTCAGTAGTTTAGAAATTCTTCTGTAACCAATGCCATCAGTATGTTTTGTAACAATAAGGTTGCGAAGGTCTTGAGACGGTTCAATGGTTTTACCCATCATGAGAAGTTTCTTGTGTGGCACCTTGGCAGTGGATACTTTATCGGCCATCAGCTGATCTTATTTGTCACGAAGTGGCAGGATTGCTTTCTGATTACTGATAGATCTCAGCTGGTGTCAGGACTTTTCAGGGCTTTTTGCACCTCTTTCTTCATGTGTTCTGTACTTTTTCCCTGAGTTATTTCACATAATTTATGGACATCTATGGTGATTTCTTTGCACATGTGGGTTGGATGGGTTGTTGTTATTGACATCCGGTGAGAATTTCATGTCAATAGCACTTTTAGAAATAGATTTAGCTAGAAAATTGCTGACGTGTTCAATACTTATTTCACCCGCTGTATAATAAATGTGCATACAGTATATAATTGGTCACAAAATTATTTGCATTGACTCACATAATGTGTGGTATTAGGTGACCTTTAAAACATTTTTTAATTTGACTCTAATACACAGTCGCTGACATTTCGTGTTATTCCCAGACCGGGACAGAATTTGCTTACAATTTGCAGCAGTATGAACAAGCATTACTTTATGTATTAAAGGACAGGTCCAGTAAAAATTGATCTTGGCATAAATTGGACTAACTGCATAATGAGATTTACTTCCCATCAGGACGAAGCACAGATGCCATATTCTCCTTTCTCCTGTACTCTTTATATCGCCCCCTGCTGGGACCAGCTACCAAGTGGAGTGAGGGTCGGGAAGTGACAACTGATCTGTGCACATTTCTGGGTTAGAAAAGTGATTGTCAATGTGCCACCATCTGCCATGACATTCTCCTCCTCCAGTATGGGGAACTTCCATAATTTTATTGCTCACTTTAACATTTTTAGCTCGGAGAAGGTATATTATAGCCTCATATATTTCCCTATTTTTACATGGGTGCAGCATTTCGGATTTTACCCTGTTCATGGACCCGAAGGCGACTTACCCCTACAATAGACGTCTTGCCACGAATTAAGACGCCTCCATCCGCTGCAGCCACATTTATCCGCACATGTGCATCATCTAAACAAATTACTGCCCGACCCGATCAATACGGGGCTTGTAATTCTCTCTCCTGCCGGGACGCACTCCACTTACTCTTCATTTTCTGTGTCAATTATCTTGCATTTTATTGACTTTTTACACCTTTCCTTGAGTTTGCACTTTACTCGTAATCCATTTATGCCCTTAATGTATTGGAAACACGTGGCTTATTAATTTCAGCTTATTTTACTGAATATGTCGTCCAACTTGTTGGCGTAATATAAATAAAATGATTATCCTTTCTGAGTGCCACCCCCCCCTCCCCCGGGCCTATCCAGACCGAGCGCCCCCCCACCCCTGGCGTATACAGACCGAGTGCCCTTCCCGGGGCGTATCCACACCGAGTGCCCTTCCCGGGGCGTATCCACACCGAGTGCCCTTCCCGGGGCGTATCCACACCGAGTGCCCTTCCCGGGGCGTATCCACACCGAGTGCCCCCCCACCCCCGGCGTATCCAGACCGAGTGCCCCCCCACCCCCGGCGTATCCAGACCGAGTGCCCCCCCACCCCCGGCGTATCCAGACCGAGTGCCCCCCCACCCCCGGCGTATCCAGACCGAGTGCCCATCACGGGGCGTATCCAGACCGAGTGCCCATCCCGGGGTGTATCCAGACCGAGTGCCCATCCCGGGCGTATCCAGACCGAGTGCCCATCCCGGGGCGTATCCAGACCGAGTGCCCATCCCGGGGCGTATCCAGACCGAGTGCCCATCCCGGGGCGTATCCAGACCGAGTGCCCATCCCGGGGCGTATCCAGACCGAGTGCCCTTCCCGGGGCGTATCCAGACCGAGTGCCCTTCCCGGGGCGTATCCAGACCGAGTGCCCATCCCGGGGCGTATCCAGACCGAGTGCCCTTCTCGGGGCGTATCCAGACCGAGCGCCCTTCCCGGGGCGTATCCAGACCGAGCGCCCTTCCCGGGGCATATCCAGACCGAGCGCCCTTCCCGGGGCGTATCCAGACCGAGCGCCCTTCCCGGGGCGTATCCAGACCGAGCGCCCTTCCCGGGGCGTATCCAGACCGAGCGCCCTTCCCGGGGCGTATCCAGACCGAGTGCCCTTCCCAGGGCGTATCCAGGCCGAGTTGCCCCCTCCCTCCCTTTCGAGCGTATCCAGACCGATAGCCGATTCCCCCCCACCCCCGAGCGTATCCAGGCCCAGTGCCGACCCCCCCGAGCGTATCCAGGCCCAGTGCCGCCCCCCGGGGGAGCGTATCCAGACCCAGTGCCGCCCCCTTCAGTGTATCCAGACTGAGTGCCCCCCCCCCGGGCGTGACCAGGACACTTAAACAATCTGGATACGCCCGCCGGACACCTGAGCGATCATGCGCATGCATTGGCTAATGGATTTTGAGTAATTGACTAAGGGATATAATAGAAAGTTTTGTAGCAGTTTATAACTGTCAGGGTCCTTGTAAAGTGACAGGGGCCCTATTGGCAGCTGAACCAGTCAGTGGCTGAGGAGCTGGCAATCTTTTCCGTGAATGCTACGCTGCCATTGCATTGGTTGCCCGATAGGCTTTAGCCTTCTTGGCAATGACTTCCTAGCAGCGATCATGTAAAATATCATAAGGAAAATCTGTTAAAGTGGTCTGTTCCTAAAGTGCGCGTAGATGAAAGTGAGGAGCCGCCGTGACTTCCTCCATGAATCGTATGATGAGGAGCGAGGCTTTTATGTCATAGAAGTGTTCTGGGGTGAGATCTGGGTACAGCTGGTGGCTGCATCATAAAAGCTGGCATCTACTGAAGGCTATGGGGATAGATTCCAGATGTGGAGATTTATTCCGAGCAGCAGTTTGCGGCTTATATGAATATTTGAAGTTCTATGTGGTTTCCTGCATTGGGATTTCTAAGAAGGCGACATCCGGGTGTAACACATCTGTCAATAAGTGGAAAATACACCTAACTGAGCGCAATCTATCATATATGTAATGATAGAGATAAGACTATTATCAAGAGATATGATTCTGCCTTCAAACACCACTAGGGGGAGCCTACTGCACCATCCACAGTGTGAGTCAGAGAGAATCTTATCATGTATCTCTGTATACAGGGAGCTCCCCCTAGTGGTGGCTGCAGACAGAATCTTATCATGTATCTCTGTATACAGGGAGCTCCCCCTAGTGGTGGCTGCAGACAGAATCTTATCATGTATCTCTGTATACAGGGAGCTCCCCCTAGTGGTGGCTGCAGACAGAATCTTATCATGTATCTCTGTATACAGGGAGCTCCCCCTAGTGGTGGCTGCAGACAGAATCTTATCATGTATCTCTTTATACAGGGAGCTCCCCCTAGTGGTGGCTGCAGACAGAATCTTATCATGTATCTCTGTATACAGGGAGCTCCCCCTAGTGGTGGCTGCAGACAGAATCTTATCATGTATCTCTTTATACAGGGAGCTCCCCCTAGTGGTGGCTGCAGACAGAATCTTATCATGTATCTCTGTATACAGGGAGCTCCCCCTAGTGGTGGCTGCAGACAGAATCTTATCATGTATCTTTGTATACAGGGAACTCCCCCTAGTGGTGACTGCAGACAGAATCTTATCATGTATCTCTGTATACAGGGAGCTCCCCCTAGTGGTATCTGCAGACCGAATCTTATCATGTATCTCTGTATACAGGAAGCTCCCCTTAGTGGTAGCTGCAGACAGAATCTTATCATGTATCTCTGTATACAGGAAGCTCCCCTTAGTGGTAGCTGCAGACAGAATCTTATCATGTATCTCTGTATACAGGAAGCTCCCCTTAGTGGTATCTGCAGACAGAATCTTATCATGTATCTCTGTATACAGGAAGCTCCCCTTAGTGGTAGCTGCAGACAGAATCTTATCATGTATCTCTGTATACAGGAAGCTCCCCTTAGTGGTAGCTGCAGACAGAATCTTATCATGTATCTCTGTATACAGGAAGCTCCCCCTAGTGGTATCTGCAGACAGAATCTTATCATGTATCTCTGTATACAGGAAGCTCCCCTTAGTGGTAGCTACAGACAGAATCTTATCATGTATCTCTGTATACAGGGAGCTCCCCCTAGTGGTATCTGCAGACAGAATCTTATCATGTATCTCTGTATACAGGGAGCCCCACCTAGTGGTGGCTGCAGATAGAATTTTATCATGTATCTCTGTATACAGGGAGCTCCCCCTAATGGTGACTGCAGACAGATCTTATCATGTATCTCTGTATACAGGGAGCTCCCCTTAGTGGTAGCTGCAGACAGAATCTTATCATGTATCTCTGTATACAGGGAGCCCCACCTAGTGGTGGCTGCAGATAGAATTTTATCATGTATCTCTGTATACAGGGAGCTCCCCCTAATGGTGGCTGCAGACAGAAGCTTATCATGTATATCTGTATACAGCGAGCTCCTCCTAGTGGTGGCTGCAGACAGAATCTTATCATGTATCTCTGTATACAGGGAGCTCCCCCTAGTGGTGGCTGCAGGTAGTCCGATTGTTTTCATGTACTTCTGGCTATGCAGGGGATTTGGAGGCTCTGTATCAGCAGAACTGAGCTCTGACCGCTATAAAGATATATTAAGAAATAACGCTGCTCATAATTTTGGATCTAAAAACGCCATAATGCTGATTTTCTATGTTCTGCCCTTTCTAAATGCTGTATGCATTGTACAGAGGAGGTATTGATGTTACATAGAGGTATGGGGGGTAATTATCTAATTCAGGCGGATGCTGTAGAGTTTTTCTGTCGTCGTCCTCCACGTGTTGGCCGGAGATGGCCTTCTATAATACCCGCACTCCATCCGCCCAATTACTTTGGCTTCACACAGATCTGGTCCTAAAACATCAAATATATCAAGCTGAGGAAATCCAGATCTGACGTCGCCCTTTCCTATTAATTCATCAATATTTGAGCACAGTTCCACTCACATCAAACAGCAGATTTCTTTGCTCGGCTGCAGACGCCCAATTATATATTTATTTATTTTAAAGGAACAGACAATCTGCAAAAGCCGATATAATGAATAATGAAATAGATGAATAGAGGATATCCTCCAAGGAATGAAAACAGGGGATTAGTTACAAGTTCGGGCGTTCCCGGAGGACCGGCCGTGGACCGCATCCAGCACTGATAATTGTGATGACTCTGTTAAAGGCACAGCGACCTATTATTCCGTCCTGCTGCGCGGATCTTTGCAGTCTCTCGCCGGATCTGTGCATTGTGGTTGATGACGAAAAAAGAGAGAAAAAGTGTTTTAAGCCAATCTGTAAAAAAAAAAATTTAAGAGGTTATCATCCACTATTTCTAGACTGACAAGTAGATATTGGATTTGCCATTCAGGAGTCTGGGAAAGTTGGGTGATGGCAAATATGGCAGCTATAGAGGTCATCGCCCAACCTTTTAAATGTAAATTCTCTTTCCGCGTGTTTCGTTCCCGGCAGACGCGGCTCAGGTGTGGTCCTGTACAGATACCTTGATAGAGCAGCCGTTTATTATAAGGCTGTAATTAAATCATATGTTGTAGTGCGATGAGACACAAACATTAATGACTTCATCCTGCTAATCTGCACATTCCTAGTAAATTGTGGATCATTGGGCAACGCTTTACCGAGATAATGAATTCTGACTGTTTAGCATGTTTAATGTACGGATGTAGCAGAGCCGAGCGTGACATTTGGTTCTGGTTCCGATGATATCACAGGAGGGCATGTAACCGCGATACACCCAGGAGATACTTGTAACATAATTCAAAGGGGTGAAATGATGTCTTCAGCTCTGCTACATCTGTGCAAAATGCTGTCCTGGATTAGGGGTTGTTGGGTTCCCTTAATCCCACCCACTTGACCATTATCACACCAAGGAGCTGTGGGCCCTCACATGTGTTTTCACTGGAAGTTATGGAGATGACTGCAGATTTTTAAGTTATTTGAGGCCATGGGACTCTGTGTCCTGCACATAATCCAGCCCTGCTTGGGGGACACTTGTAGGCTTGTCCCATCAGGAGTCTATATCCACCGGATCCCTTCTATATCCAGGAGTCTAATATCTACCAGATCCCTTCTATATTCACCGGATCCCTTCTATATCCAGGAGGCTATATCCAGGAGGCTATATCCACCAGATCCCTTCTATATCCAGGAGGCTATATCCAAAGGATCCCTTCTATATTCAGGAGGCTATAACCAAAGGATCCCTTCTATATCCAGGAGGCTATAACCAAAGGATCCCTTCTATATAAAGGAGGCTATATCCACCCGATCCATTCTATATCCAGGAGGCTATATCCACCGGATCCCTTCTATACCCAGGAGGCTATATCCACCGGATCCCTTCTATTCAAAGGAGGCTATATCCACCAGATCGCGGTGCACACCAGCCATAGAGTCTAATACTAGAATCACTTACTGTTCTGTTCAGATATATAATTAAAAATACAGATATAATAACAGTGACTGATAACACCTCTATATACAGTAGATAACACAGGATCCACCATTCACAATAGGTGTTGTCACAGCTCACTTCCTCCTGTACAATGACTGATAACACCTCTATATACAGTAGATAACACAGGATCCACCATTCACAATAAGGGATGTCACAGCTCACCTCCTCCTCCTGTACAGTGACTGATAACACCTCTATATACAGTAGATAACACAGGATCCACCATTCACAATAGGTGATTTCACAGCTCACTTCCTCCTGTACAATGACTGATAACACCTCTATATACAGTAGATAATACAGGATCCACCATTCATAATAGATGTCATAGCTCACTCCCTCCTCCTTCTGTACAATGACTGATAACACCTCTATATACAGTAGATAACACAGGATCCACCATTCACAATAAGGGATGTCACAGCTCACTTCCTCCTGTACAATGACTGATAACCCCTCTATATACAGTAGATAACATAGGATCCACCATTCACAATAGATGTCACAGCTCACCTCCTCCCCCTTCACTTAACTTTGATCTAAGCTTTGCAGAAAGAAGGGGCACAAATTCTTTCTATATGGGATTGTCTATATATATATATATATATATATATATATATATATATATATATATATATATATATATATATATATATATATATATATATATATATATATATATATATATAGTACAGACCAAAGTTTTCCCAATTTTTCGCACTGACTGACCTTCATTTCTTAAAGTAATGATGGCCACTCGTTTTTCTTTTCTTAGCTGTTTTTTTCTTGCCATAATACAAATTCTAACAGTCTATTCAGTAGGACAATCAGCTGTGTATCCACCAGACTTCTGCACAACACAACTGATGGTCCCAACCCCATTTATAAGGCAAGAAATCCCACTTATTAAACCTGACAGGGCACACCTGTGAAGTGAAAACCATTTCCGGTGACTACCTCTTGAAGCTCATCAAGAGAATGCCAAGAGTGTGCAAAGCAGCCATCAAAGCAAAAGGCGGCTACTTTGAAGAACCTAGAATATAAGACATATTTTCAGTTGTTTCACACTTTTTTGTTAAGTATATAATTCCACATGTGTTAATTCATAGTTTTGATGCCTTCAGAGTGAATGTACAATTTTCATAGTCATGAAAATACCGAAAAATCTTTAAATGAGAAGGTGTGTCCAAACTTTTGGTCTGTACTGTATACTAGATGGTGGCCCGATTCTGACGCATCGGGTATTCTAGAATATGTATGCGGCCGACCGGGCGCAATCAGCAGAGCGTTGTTTAAATTTGGCGCCAATCTCGCTGATTGGTCGCGGCCGGCGGCCGCCACCAATCAGCAGAGCGGTGTTTAAATTTGGCGCTAAAATCGCTGATTGGCCGCTGGCCGCGACCAATCAGTGAACCGTATTACTGAGGACCGGGCAGCGGCGCCGTCCCTCCCTTCACACTTGCTGTCGGGAGATCAGTGGCCCAAGCTTCTGATCTCCCGACGGTAGCTGCATGGAGGTCAGTGGCGCCGCCCGTCGGGGTACTTGTGCTGCCAGCAGCGGGGAGATGAGTGGCTAGCGTCCTGCAGATGAGCCGCTAACGGCTGCCATCTTTTTCTCAAATCCCGCATCTCTGATTGGCCGCGGCCAGACCAATCAGCGACACGGGATTTCCTGGACAGAAAGACAGACAGACAGACGGGATAAGACGATTATATATATATATATATATTTTTGGGCTGGATGTTCCCCGGTCAGATGGGGTGACGTGTAACTGAGCGGATCGGGTGTACATTTTGTAATCCCTTTGTGTCTGACATTACAGATCTGTAAATGCTCTTTGTCCTGTAAAGCGTCAGCTCCTACTACTTAACGTATCGCTGCAATTAGCGTGGCTCCTTGGAGGACCAGGCGGCCTCCTTGTCCTATTTAATGAGGTCTGCGTATTGTCCTCTGAATACTGCCAAGAAACCCAGCGTATCCTCCAGATAAATCGCTCCCCGAGACAGAAATTACCCCGGGGGGGAGGGAAGAATAAGCAGCTATTGGCATAAATTAACCCCTGGGGACCAACGCTTCAGATCCGAGGAGAATCCCATCCCATGGGTATATTTCAGAATTAACCCTTTAAGATCTAAAGTCTATTATATTTTAGAATGATCACTATTATAATAGTAAAATTCCTTTATTCCAGTATTTAGTAGATGGTAATAGGCGCCGGTTTATCATTTGTTCTCGCGTCGTCTTACGAAGTATTCCTGATTCAGAATGTGTTCGATTTACAGAATTTCTGGCCTATTTGATGCCATATTAAAGGAATCTGATGATGCTATTATTTTAAGGGGAATGTCCCAGCAGGATCGGTGATCTCTGTGGGTCTGCTCATTGGAGGTCCCAGCAGGATAGGGGATCTCTGAGGGTCTGATTGTTGGAGGGCTCAGCAGGATAGAGGATCTCTGAGGGTCTGATCGCTGGAGGTCCCAGCAGGATAGGTGATCTCTGAGGGTCTGATCGTTGGAGGTCCCAGCAGAAAAAGGTGATCTCTGAGGGTCTGATCGTTGGAGGTCCCAGCAGGATAGGTGATCTCTGAGGGTCTGATCGTTGGAGGTCCCAGCAGGATAGGTGATCTCTGAGGGTCTGATCGTTGGAGGTCCTAGCAGGATAGGTGATCTCTGAGGGTCTGATCGTTGGAGGTCCCAGCAGGATAGGGGATCTCCGAGGGTTTGCTCGTTGGAGGTCCCAGCAGGATAGGGGATCTCTGAGGCTTTGATCGTTGGAGGGCCCAGTAGTCGGACTCAGTTAGGGCAGTCCTTTAGTTAATATTTCAAAAGAAAGTTCCTCTTCTGCACTCTCACTTCAATGCGTCGCCATGGTAACAGACTATAAAGAAACTTTGCGTAGTCTGATCCTGCAGTCGTGCTACCAAAAAATGAACGATCTTGATTATAAATTATTTTTTTTGTATAGTATGGAGTAACTCTGCTTTTTGTAATGATTACACATAGTTCTGCATGGGGCCTGTATACACAAAACTGTAGGCAATTTTTAATCCAAACTGTTTCCAAAGTTTTATTTACTTTTTTATCTTGGTTGCATCAGAGCAATAAAATGGTTGCAAAACTTTACACACCCTGGATAAACTTTCAGGTCAGATACCTTGATTAAGCCGATAAAGGGATGGGTCTGAGATAGCTGGGATGAAGGGTCAGAAGAAACCATATCAAAGTGATTACTCCGTTCTCCAATCTGCTCTACACAACCTTGGCAGTCTGTGATTTCCATTACCAAAAGCCGTCAGGATTTAGTGAACTCCTCTGCCATCCAGAGGGATTTGCACAGAGACATGCGGTGCAAGAACGGACCTGAGCTGCTGCGGATTCAGCTTCCATGACCTCATTTGGATCTCCGGCTCCCAGATACCTTTTCCAAGGACCCCAACAAGGTGTCGCTTCTCTACCCTGGAGGGATGATGGACATGAGCCAAAATCCTCTTTCCATCCAGAAATTATTTTTAGAAAATCATATGCAAATTGGAACCATGAGCATAAAATGTGTCACTGTAATCTATGAGCTGTCATTCCAAGGATACAATGTATCAGCCGAGGATGGAGACAATGGTCCTATGCTAATACTGTGCTCTCCGCGGATACAAATGAGCTTTCTCCCGGAGGGGAAAAAAAAATAGGTCTTGCCAGAGCCACCTATTGGAGGAAGGTATGGACCCTAATAAAAGTCAAGGTCCGGCCCTTTAATGAGCCTTACTGAATGACTAAGAATATTAGCCGAGCCCATCTCTGCGCATGTTGTAAGGCACGGACATGGATTTATAGGGGTGGTACCTACCCCCAACAGGTGGCAGTATCGAATAGCTAGCATTTTGGGAGAAAGACAATTTGCATATCTTTTTCCCATGGAGCATTGCTAATCCAACGCCATACACAGCTGGTCTCTTTAAAGGGGTTGTCCAGGCTTGGGGCTAACGTCTGCAAGTCACTCTGTGACTGCAGACTTGTGAATCTTCACAGCGTGCACAATGTGTACTGTTAGGATTCTCCATTGCCGCGCGCAGGTGGTCAGTTGATCACAAGTATGCGATTTGCATACATCCGGACACATTCTGACTAGACGTGTCTGATCTCGTTCAATTCACTTGTATTAAGGGAGGCCACATACGTCTAGTCGGCACATGACCGTATGTTTGCAAACTGCATATTTGTGATCACGTGCCCTCCTACTCCCAGATCAGCGGAAGAATCCTGACAGTGTGCACGCCTTGAGGATTCACCACCGATCGGCTGTAGTTCCCTGCAGCCCCGCGGATGGGCCGCAGTTCCCCACGGATGGGCCGCAGTGCCCCATGGTTCAGCCGCAGTTCCCCGTGACCCCACGGTTCGGCCGCAGTTCCTCACGGCCCCACGGTTCTGCCGCAGTTCCCTGCGGCCCCAAGGTGTGGCCGCAGTTGCCCGCGGTTCGTCCACACGGTTCGGCCGCAGTTGCCCGCGGTTCGTCCACACGGTTCGGCCGCAGTTCCCCACAGTTCGGCCACAGTTCCCCATGTTCTGGCCACAGTTCCCCACTGTTCGGCCCCACGGTTCGGCCGCAGTTCCCCACTTTTCGGCACCACGATTCGGTCGCAGTTCCCCACGGTTCGGCCGCAGTTCCCCGCGGTTCGTCCACACGGTTCGGCCGCAGTTCCCCGCGGTTCGTCCACACGGTTCGGCCGCAGTTCCCTGCGGTTCGTCCACACGGTGCGGCCGCAGTTCTCCGCGGTTCATCCACACGGTTCGGCCGCAGTTCCCCGCGGTTCGTCCACACGGTTCGGCCGCAGTTCCCCACTGTTCGGCCCCATGGTCTGGCCGCAGTTCCCCACGGTCTGGCCGCAGTTCCCCACTGTCGGCCGCAGTTCCCCGCGGCCCCATGTTTCGGCTGCAGTTCCCCGCGGTTCGTCCACATGGTTCGGCCGCAGTTCCCCGTGGTCTGGCCGCAGTTCCCCGTGGTCTGGCCGCAGTTCCCCGCGGTCTGGCCGCAGTTCCCCGCGGTCTGGCCGCAGTTCCCCGCGGTTCGGCGGCAGTTCCCCACGGTTCGGCCGCAGTTCCCCACGGTTCGGCCGCAGTTCCCCGCGGCCCCACAGCTTTAGAGATATCGATATTTCATTCCCAGATCTGACAGTTAATTACCAACTATTCAGCTTAAAGAAAGAGAAAGAAGTTGTCACCATCAAATATTCTCCTAATCCCATAATGGGCTCCAAAAAAATGTCAGACAATGCGCGATACGGTGCGATTAGAAGACAATGGGAGTATCTGGTAGAGGACAAGTTGCAGCAATGAGGGAACCAGCCCGGGGTTATGTGTCTGCAATTAAGGAAAACAGTGATTAGATCACACAGTAGACTAATTACTGCTTGTGGACAAACTCCAGCATCGAGGAACACTGGATTCCCGGATCTCGCGCTCTCGCTGGAAATATTTCGAGCAGGTAGTAACACGACGGAGCCCGATGGATTACACTGAAGCTTCTGGATCTCCTGCAGAAAGGAAAATGTAATATTTAGGGACGATTCTACCACCATTGTTTGTAAGTTTTAAGTGTCGGCATAGGAGGCTGCAATGCATCATGGAGCTTCACTTTATTTAAAGGGGTGTGTCCAATTTAAGAGGGTTTCTCTGCAATCCATCCACTTATTAAATAAAACATAAAGACCTGCTCTGGACCGCAGATGGATAATGTGGGATCGGGATTTAAAAACTTTGAGAAAAATGTGGGAGAAAACTTTCCAATATTGCAGGTAGAGACAAGAGATTTTCTATGGCGGCCTCTAGAGGGAAAATGTAGTATTACATGGCTGCTACCATCAAATAAACGGATGACCACCTGGTGTGTTGTTGGGCGGAGTATGAGATCAACAGAGTAAGTTAAGTACAAGACCCCACAAGACCTGCTGGAAGATTTAATCTCTAAAGCTTGCAGAATTGCAGTTGCAGCTCTCGAGTTGTAAATCAGAATCAGTTCAGGATAAGTAATATAATGTATGTACACAGTGACTGCACCAGCAGAATAGTGAGTGCAGCTCTGGAGGATAATACAGGATGTAACTCAGGATCAGTACAGGATCAGTAATGTAATGTATGTACAGAGTGACTGCACCAGCAGAATAGTGAGTGCAGCTCTGGAGTATAATACAGGATGTAACTCAGGATCAGTAATGTAATGTATGTACACAGTGACTCCACCAGCAGAATAGTGAGTGCAGCTCTGGAGTATAATACAGGATGTAACTCAGGATTAGTACAGGATCAGTAATGTAATGTATGTACACAGTGACTGCACCAGCAGAATAGTGAGTGCAGCCCTGGAGTATAATACAGGATGTAACTCAGGATCAGTA
This sequence comes from Phyllobates terribilis, assembly GCF_046119375.1. Classification (NCBI taxonomy): domain Eukaryota; kingdom Metazoa; phylum Chordata; class Amphibia; order Anura; family Dendrobatidae; genus Phyllobates; species Phyllobates terribilis. Next base: position 362,932,975 of record NW_027362768.1, read on the forward strand.
CAGGATCAGTAATGTAATGTATGTACACAGTGACTGCACCAGCAGAATAGTGAGTGCAGCTCTGGAGTATAAGGCAGGATGTAACTCAGGATCAGTACAGGATCAGTAATGTAATGTACGTACACAGTGACTGCACCAGCAGAATAGTGAGTGCAGCCCTGGAGTATAATACAGGATGTAACTCAGGATCAGTACAGGATCAGTAATGTAATGTATGTACACAGTGACTGCACCAGCAGAATAGTGAGTGCAGCTCTGGAGTATAAGGCAGGATGTAACTCAGGATCAGTAATGTAATGTATGTACGCAGTGACTGCACCAGCAGAATAGTGAGTGCAGCTCTGGAGTATAATACAGGATGTAACTCAGGATCAGTAATGTAATGTATGTACACAGTGACTCCACCAGCAGAATAGTGAGTGCAGCTCTGGAGTATAATACAGGATGTAACTCAGGATTAGTACAGGATCAGTAATGTAATGTATGTACACAGTGACTGCACCAGCAGAATAGTGAGTGCAGCCCTGGAGTATAATACAGGATGTAACTCAGGATCAGTACAGGATCAGTAATGTAATGTATGTACACAGTGACTGCACCAGCAGAATAGTGAGTGCAGCTCTGGAGTATAAGGCAGGATGTAACTCAGGATCAGTAATGTAATGTATGTACGCAGTGACTGCACCAGCAGAATAGTGAGTGCAGCCCTGGAGTATAATACAGGATGTAACTCAGGATCAGTGTAGGTTTACTATACTACATTATGGTGCTGATTTGTTACATTTCCTATGTGTAAACTTGACATTACCTTTATGGAACAGTCGATCAGGTGCGGATCTTCACTTTGATCTCAATAGATTCAGTTCTTTTTTACATTTTCTCTATATCCTGTCTGTGATAAACCATCCAATAACCTGTGAGTTAATACACCGGCGGCTTTTCATCCAAGTATCTCAGGAAGGAAACATAATTATATAGTATTAAGCCTCCTCTTTTAATGGTTCCTAAATGGAGTTTTGACCCCAGTCCTTATGCACGTCTTAATGCAGAACTCAAGCTGTCGGCTTAATATTACGGCTCTGAAGTATTAAGGTGTTCTGTGGGGATTGGTGCAGACTGAATTGCCCATTACTTAGGATTCCCACTTCCAGGCAGTAAAATGTGAATCTTTGCAGCAGTAAATAAGACGTTACAGAAGCTGAGACTCCTGGAAATGACTGAAGCCAAGATCAGCCTCCTTGTCGTAGCGGCCTCAGGTGGTGAAGTGCCGCTTCCTTATTTTATAAGAAGGTGGTGGATGGTTCCCAGAATCCGGCCATGATAATGAGTTAATAAGATGGCAGCGCACGAAGGCTGTACGGTCTCCGTGCCACGGTATACAGACTCTGTGCATAGGGTTCTGTGGTCTGAATGAGACCTGAAGGCTGGTATTACGCCACCCGATGGGATATTCCCAATGTGTAAGCAATTGTGACATTATCCACATAGAAAAACCAAAACCTAATTCAGTTTTACAGCAGACTGTAAAGTGAGATGGTGGAAAGCCTTTTTCTACTGACCTCTAGTGGCCTGTGTTAGAACTTCAATAGTTTTTGCTTTATGTTAAATGGACGGCAAAAAAACATGTACGGTAAGTTTGTGACATCTACTATAAAACATTGCACTTCTCCTAGAGGCCACTAGAGGCCAGAAGAAGATGACTAGCAGCTCAATTTACATTCTGCTGTAAAACGAAATAAAGTAATAATGATTAAATACTTATTTATTTGTCATCTCATCACATTTTCATGAAAAATATTCACAGCTTTTGTGTAAGAATACTGTAATGTGTTCAAAATAAAAAAAAATAATAATAATTATAGACTTTTGAACACATTACAGCCTTTTTTCCCAACAGCTGTGGACTTTATTCTCAAAATTGTGATTTAAAATGTATAAATTAAGCAATATTTCATTTATTTTGTTTTACTAATTTACTTTTACAGCAGGCTGTAAAATGAGATGGTGGTGACCTTCTTCTGACCTCTAGTGGCTTTACTACAGTATTACCTGTTTAGAAGGTTGTATGATTTAGTGAAATCTGTGTAAAATAAGTAATTGTAGTTCGCATACAGGCCGCAAGAGGTCAGTAGAAAAAGGATTGCCACCCTCTCATTTTACAGTCTGCTGTAAAACTAAATAAGGTAGTAAAAAATTAAATGAAATATTTTATTTATTTCTTTTTTTCCATCACAATGTGGTGAAAAATGTCTCCCGCTGTAGGTAATGGGTTCAAAAGTCTAAACAAATTGCCTTTTATATTCATCCTTTCCTCCTGTTATCAGAGATGTGGATTTGTCACAAGGGGAGATGTTTGGTGTATAAGACCCAGTGCGCACCTGCATATCGCCGCCTGTTTTCTGTGTGATAGATACTGCTGTGACTGCAGATCAGCGCGGCGTCCTATAAATCATAATAACAGCATGTCCCGTTGTGTAGGATGATTGCAAGCAGAGAAAAACAAGATTATGTTTCTCCCTGGGTGCTTCATCCCCGTTTGCAAACACACCTTTGACTGATGGTATTGATCCAGGTGACAAAAAAAGGGAGATGTTCGCAGTGTCCTCTGTGCAATCCTCCTGCACGGATCACTGACTTCCAAACCCAAAGGCTAAGTCCAGGTCATAGGAGGAAAATCCCTAAGGGCTTATACTTCTGTCTGTACAGAGAAAGAAATTGGATAAAAAGGTGCAGTACTGACTTTGTCCACTTGGTGGAGCCCTGATATTTGTCATTGACTTTATAGACTATTCTAAAGCCAAATGAATATACACAGCGGTAAATATTTGTAACTTCTATATGTTCTGTAGAATTCTGTAAGATTGCTGCTTCCAATAGGTGGCGCTATAGAGTTCAAGTCCTCTTTTTCTCTGAACAGGCAATTTGCATATGTTCTTTAGGAACTTTTTGGGAAAAAAACTCGGCTTGATGGGTAACAAGCTTAGCGAATTTGTAAAAAGTTCATAAAGACATCTTTTGAATGATCTTATATCATGTACATTATATTATCAACCTCAGAATAAAAAGGGGGGGTCTTAATTCTGAACAAACCCTTTAAGGAAGACTCCCCTTGAAGGGTTTGTCCAAAATAATAATAATAATAAAAAAAAAAAGATAAAGGGGAGGGGTGGGTGGGGGTTGTAATTCTGGACAAACCCTTGAAGGAGGACTCCCCTTAAAGATTTTGTCTATAATGAAAAAAAAAGGATAAAGGAGGTGTTTTATAATTCTGGACAAACCCTTGAAGGCTTCATCCAGAAGTAAAAAATAAATAAAGGTGGTTTTTTTTGTAATTCTGGTCATACCCTTTAAGAAAGACTCCCCTTAAAGATTTTGTCCAGAATTTAAAAAAAAAAAAAAAAAGATAAAAGTTGGGGGTTTTGGAATTCTGGACAAATCTTGAAGAAAGACTCCAATTAAAGGATTTGTCGAAAATTTAAAAAAAAAAGATAAAATTTGGGGGTTTCGTAATTCTGGCCAAACCCTTGAAGGAAGACTCCCCTTAAAGGGTTTGTCTAGAATTTAAAAAAAGGGTTTCTTTTTTCCTTTTTCTCCAGCAACAGCACCACTCTTGTCAAGTGGCCACATTTGGTATTACACCTTACAAATTGAGAATGTGGCTGTAGTGTACTGCACGACTGCGGCGGCCTCGAGACAGTGGAGATCATTGGTATTTTTTAATCCCTTCCTTCTACCAAGAATCTTATTTCGGTCCCAGGCAGGGATGGGGGACGGGGGGATAAGTCGTGCCGCACTGCATGCTGGGTAATCTACTTGCTGAGATTTTTATAGAGATACGAGTCGGGCTGAGTTTGTACCAGAAGGTGCCGGCTGAGCGCTGCTATAATCACCGGAGCCATTAACGATGCAGAAATGGATTATATTCAAAGTGTAACATAAACCTTTTGCAAAAGAAAACGTTTCCTTTCAGCTGCGCCGTGAGCCGCGCTCGCTCTGTAATCGCCTCTCCGCCATTTCTCATATGCCAATCTTAAAGGCACAGTGCACTAAGCTGTAATATTCTGTGCATTATAAAAATAGGAAGCAATTTAATGCATTCTTATCATTTTATTCGCTTCTTTCCTGTCTTATATTATTTTTCTAGAAATTTCAATGCAGTACTTCATTTGACCTGTGGAGGCACTGCAGAAATTGAACACTTGCTACCTGGTTCCATCATTGATTGCGGCTGATCGAGAGAGACCCTTCTAACAAAAAAAATCTAGTTTTAAAAGTTGAAAACAAAAGACTATAAAAGGTTTTTGGTGTTTGTAGTGGGTTGAATGTCCCCTTTATTGAAAAGTTATGTGGGAAACATTTAGAGGTGATTGTTATTATCCCAGTAGAGATTGCACTTCTTGCATCAAACACTCTGAAGATCAAACCTCTGGCTCTAATCCTTACGCCCTTGGGCGAGTTGGTTTATCAGCCTAAAATAATGTTCCTTAGTGACTGTGTGCCAGCAATCTAATTAAACCTCCCTGGAAATACAACGCGGTGTCCGAGGACGGAGAGGCGGATTCTGGAATCCGCAAGACGACTGCGGCCTCCTGCACCAGAAGAGTTCGTCCAACGGGTCCAACTATGTGGGAGTCACCCGGGCGCTGGTGCCCGACCGGATCCAATACCCCTCTGTCATGTAAGGAGGCCCTGGTAATATAGATGGCACATGGTAGATGGGAGACCTGATACAGACATTGCTCCGGGTTATGGCTCTGGTTATGTCTATGGCTTCCATCTATTTATCGGCTGGAGAAAAGCTTTAATACTGAGCTAAAAAGTCTCCAAATGCACTAATGAAAGTCAGTATATTAGTCATCTGATTTTGGAGTGCTGCCTTTTTTGGAATTAGTATAGATGTAGAAGGTTTTGGTAACAACCTTAAAGAGTTTGCATCCATCCAAATTTGGAGAAGTGCTGTTCATTTTTTCTATATCCATCCATGTCTCTCCGTCAGTCTCTCCGTCAGTCTCTCCGTCAGTCCGTCCGTCTCTCCGGCTGGCCGTCCGCCTCTCTGTCTGTCCGTCTCTCCATCCGTCCGTCCGTCTCTCCATCCGTCCGTCCGTCTCTCCGTCCGTCCGTCTCTCCATCCAGTTCTGAACATTGTAATTCCCAGCGGAGATTTCCATGCCTTTCTTCCCCTTTCCTGGATTTCTCCTGTACATATGTTATTCCTCCAGCGAGGGGATAATCTGTAATCTGAGTTTTGTGTTGGTTGCACATCGTCGGCTTCTATAATTACAGGACAAATGTCGTCTCCTGGAGCTGAAGCTCGGTCTCCAGCCCGGCTACTGAACCTAAGCCCATCTGCTGCCATTACCTCTTGGAAATATTGGTTGCGCTTTTTGCAATGCACCTTTTGTTTTACAGCAGTGCAAACAATGAAGGGACCAAACTAGCCAAGTGTGGCCGCCTCACCACAGCACATTAGCCGCATATTAGTAAGGAATTTATGGTGTAGAACTGGCTTCATCCTTCACCCATGTGCCATGTCACAAAGACAAATACCAGCGGCCGCAGCCTCTAATGGATGCGGAGATATAATTTACACTCAATGTAGCCCACTCATTAAGCTTATTACACGTTGTTTCTTCTCTGTAACCCATTCACTGCTGGTCTCAGCGATATTACAGCACACATATCCAAGAGGCGGCCACTGGGACCACTATGGGGACCATGAAGTGGGTCCGATCTAACCCAACAAGAAACAGCTTCCTCAATGTCATTGTACCGAAGTAACTAATTGAATAGACAGACACTACTGTGCACATTTTTTTAGCAAGTGTCGAAAAGCTTTAAAAAAATAGAAGTGTTAATAGTTTATTTCTATCAATTAACAAAATGCTAAGTGAATGAACAAAAGAGAAGTTAATATTTGGTGACCGCCCTTTGCCTTCATCAGTTTTTCTAGGTACAGTTGTGCACAGTTCTTTAAGGATCTCGGCAGGAGGTTGTTCCAAACATCTTGGAGAACTGACCTCAGATCTTCTGTGGATGTCTCTTGCACAAGTGATCCAGCGCCCACGGAGACCTGATCTCACATCATCCAGTCTGTGTGGGATCACATGAAGAGACAGAAAGATCCACACAAGCCTCATACACAGAAGATCTGGGGTCGGTTCTCCAAGATGTATGGAACAATCTCCTGTTAATTCAAAAACTGTGTGTAAGTGACGAAAAAAAGTGATGGAGGCGACAGGCGGTCACTGAATACAGATGGGATTTAGATTTCTCTTTTGTTCATTCACTTTGCATTTTGTTAATTGATAGAAGTGATAATAAAAAGAATCTATTATTTTTGAAAGCTTCTTACGCTGCAGCATTTAATCCACACCTAAAACTTTGCACAGCGCTATGCATGGATGGATGGATGGATAAATTAATAAATGGATGGATAAATAATAAATGGAACAATAGATGTGTGGATGAATAGATATATGGATGCATATAGCTAAGTAAATGAATAGACCTAGATAGAGAAAAGGAAAGAGCGATGGAGAGATGGATGAATATAATCAGGTGAATGGAATGAAACGTTGCCGTACATTAGGTAAATAAAAAACAAAACATTTTTTTTCTGCATCGTCCGTATTTGGAGTTCTGTTTCTTTTCCATTTTTTTTCTATAGTAGATCACTGGGCTGGGATCTGGTCATATGCTCTCTTACTACTTTATTTATTTATTTATTTATTTTTATTTTTTTTTTTTAAGTTTTACTAGTGCTGCTTCATTTCCAAGGACAGATTAAATCTAGATAGAGACGGATGGTTTTATAGATGGATACATTAACTCATTAATAGAAAGATAAATGGATGGATGGCTAGATAAATTATTAGATAGGAAGGAAGGGTTGGTTGTTTCGGTGGATAGATGCATAGATCGATCAGGTGAATGGATTAAAAGTTCCAACTAATATGATCTGATCTCTTTCTGTTCATTAGGTAAATGAAAAGTTAGTTTTTCAGCACAGTTTTTGGCGTTCTGATTATTTTTCTTTCTATTTTTCTGTAGTAGATCACTGGGCTGTGATCTGGGAATGTGCACTCTTTTGTTTTACTAGTGTCGCTTCATTTCCTTGGAGGGATGGATATGGGATGGATATGGGATGGATGGATATGGGATGGATGGATGGATGGATGAATGGATATGGGATGGATAGATATAGATGGATATTGGATAGATATGGAATGGATGGATATTGGATAGATATGGAATGGATGGATATTGGATAGATATGGAATGGATGGATATTGGATAGATATGGAATGGATGGATATTGGATGGATATGGGATAGATGGATATTGGATAGATATGGGATGGATAGATATGGGATGGATATTGGATAGATATGGAATGGATGGATATTGGATAGATATGGAATGGATGGATATTGGATAGATATGGAATGGATGGATATGGGATAGATGGATATTAGATAGATATGGGATGGATAGATATGGGATGGATATTGGATAGATAAGGAATGGATGGATATTGGATAGATATGGAATGGATAGATATGGGATGGATGGATATTGGATAGATATGGAATGGATAGATATGGGATGGATGGATATTGGATAGATATGGGATTGATATTGGATAGATATGGGATAGAACGATATGAGATAAATAAATAGATAGATATGGGATAGATAGGACATATCTTTTGCAGCTTTCGGTCTCTGCTTCCTTCTTATAGATTTTTTTACTTTAAATACCCTAAGGCTGAATTATCCTCCAGTTACATCAGTATTAGATAATCGTCCGCCCGTTTTGTTTTGCACATGTGCAGGTTATCTATGCGGAGCCATTTACTAGGACTAGGATAAGCGCCCATAAATCCTGTTCCCTCCGCTAAGGTTTTATCCGGAGATTATATTGGTGACTGTTCTGTTTCTATGTGTCGGTATTTTACCTATTGTCTAATGTTTACAGTCCTGTCAGGTCCCTTTCTTTATTGATGAGCCCAAACCTGCCTGAGCCACGGACATTATAAGATTAAGCGACGTGCCCAAGGTCATAAGCCGGCGAGGAAATCAAACAGACTGTGCGAGATCCGACAGACTCATTGTTCTCAATCAGTCGAGATATTGACCGGTTTACTCCCTTCTACTCATCCTGCAAAAATGTAGAAAACAAACCAAGAACATAATTATAATATCCTGAATTCTTCTATTTTAACAACTTGTACTTAAGTTATTCTCATAGTTTCTGAAAGATAAATACACAAACGTACACACTATGTTATATAATGACAAATAATACTTCCATACTTTGCCCATATGCAGGGCCAGCTCCAGGTTTTCTTGGGCCCCGGGCGAAAGAGTCTCAGTGGCCCCTTTAGCACATACTGCGATTCATGATGCACAGATACCGCAGAGAAATATAGGTATAGTACACAGGGCCCAGGCTGTCCCCTCATCCTTTACATATGCAGACATGCGCACACACACAGTACGCAGACATGCACACAGACGCAACACGCAGACGTGCACGCGCACACATGTAGGCATGTACATGGTACACAGATTTGCACACATACAATATGCAGACAAACACATACGCAAACATAGACACAGACATACATATTTGAACACAAATTCTTAAAAACACATATAAAACAGACATAAATAAATATATATATACACAGTCATACACACTGACATATACGCAGATATTCACATCATACATGCACACACATTAGAAATATTGTTAATATGGGGATTGGGGAAGCTCGCTCACATGTCCCTGGCCTGTGTCCTGTCCAACAGCTCCTCAGGTATGTTGCAGTGCAGGGCCGCCGACGTGTCACAGACATGTCCCGGTGCCATCAGGGGGGCCCACTCGCTGTCGGGGGCCTGGCCGCTTCCCCGGCATCTGTGCAGGACCGCCAGCGCTGTGTGAATGCTGTCACTTTCCAGACATGGCCGCGTACAGTGCGCTGTGCGGCTGTGTCTGGTAGTAATGACGCGGCAGGGGCGACACACAAGCACAATTAAAGTTGCAGTGTCGCCCCTGCTGCGTCATTACTACCAGACACAGCCGCACTGCTCACAGCGCGCGGCCATGTCTGGAAAGTGACAGCATTCACAGCGGTCCTGCAAAGATGCTGGTGAAGCCGCCCAGGCCCCGACAGCTAGTGGGCCCCCCTGATGGTTCAGGGCCCCGGCACTTGCCCGGGTGCTGACGCCGGCCCTGCCCACATGATACTACCATCAGGGGTAGACACATGACAGCTTGTGGCCCCTGTGCAAGAAATATATCTTACATAGCCTTCTTTATTATGTATATTGCCATCCCCTATTACACAGTGCTCTCTTGTTATGTACAGCACCGTCCCTTACATATTGGATTATCCATAGCGCCATGTTTTTTTTATTACATACCGTCCTCTCTTGTTAGATATATAATGCAATGACGGCTGATGGAGCATGGTAAAGCTTCTTTTCTGATGGAGGAGCTGATGGACTGGTCTTCTGGTCACCGGCTCCTCCATCAGCAGTCATTTTATATCTAACAAGAGAGGACTATGTAGTAAAAGAGGGTGCGGTGACTGCCAAAAATAACAAGAATACGCTATGTAAGGGACAGCACTGTACATAACAGCAGAGGAAGCTATATAATAAGAGACGGCACCATATATAACTAGAGAGGATGGTACGTAATAAGGGACGGTGTTATACATAATAAAAGATGAAATTATGTAACTAAGGATGACGCTATACATAATAAGTGAGTACACTATATACTAAGGGACTGTGGTATACATAATAAGGCTATATTCCTGCATCTGTGTTTTGTGTCGGTGTGCGGCCTGCTTTTACAGACGCATTGAGCATGTCCTATTCGGATCCCCAAAATTGGATCAGAACAGGACAATCTCTGACCCTCACAGATCTCATTCTCAGATACGTGATTTTCACGGATGTGTGAATGGACCCAGAAAGCTCTACAAGTTTGTGTGCCGTCCAATAAAAAAATCTGGCTGCACACGGACATTTCACACAAATGTGAGAATGCAGCCTAAGGGATTTTACAGATAACATTATCACTCCAAGTCACACAGCGCAGATACAGAATAATATTTACATCCAGGCACTTACCGCTGACATCTCATCTGATTAGAGTCTGTTTCTGCTTCTCCATCTGGTCAGACCTTCATGTCGACATCTCCCAGCCACGACTTGTCTTGTCATGATGATCACCGCAGCCCTAAAAATAACAAGGTCACATATATTGTATACATACATGTGTCTCCCCTGCACTGTGCCCCTGAATACATATATGTACCCCACCATTAATATACTATTAGCTACACACCAATCAAAATATATCCATCATTGTCCTCTCACCCACCTCCATCATTGTCCTATCTCCCCCACCTCCATCATTGTTCTCCCTCTTTCCCATTATTGTCCTCTCCCCACTTTCATCATTGCTCTTCCCCACCATTGTCCCCTCCCCCATCACTGTTCACCCCCACCTCCATCATTGTTCTCCCTCTTCCCCATCATTGTTTTCCCCCATCATTGTTCTCCCCATCATTGCTCTCCCTCTTCCCCATCATTGTCCTCACCCCCACCTCCATCATTGCTCTCCCTCACTGTCATCATTGTTCTCCCCCACCTCCATCATTGTTCTCCCCCACCACCCCTGACTGTCCTGGACCTCTCCCCAGTGTATTAGTAAAAAAAAACAAGCAAAAAAAAAAAACACTCACTTCTCAGCCCGCTCCCCCGCAGCATTGTCGTTGCCGACAAATTTCTCTCTGACACAGGCCCGCGCTACATGTTGATGTCATCAAGTTTGCGCGTACCTGTGTCAGGGAGAAAGCGTCGGGCAGGAAGCGGAGGATGGGTTCCCTCAGCTCCGCTGCCATTTTCCCCTGTAGGCAGCGGAGCTGGAGGGATCGCTCCCTGCCCGCCGATTGCATATGATGAGAGCAATCAGGCCATGGGCCCCCCGGAGCCTGAGGCTCCGAGAAACAGGCCAGATTGCCATCCGTATTAGCTGCCCTGCAAGGGCCACCCTCCACCTCCGGACCCTGGTGCAGCTGCACCGGCAGTATGACCGCCCCTGACTACCATGCAGCACCCTAATAAGAGAATCATACAGTGCCGAAATAGTAACTCCATACAATATCCAAAGATGCTCCTATATAACACTGCCATATAATTTCTACACAATGCCGTCATTCATTGCCCAAATAAAACCGCCATATAGTCTTTAAATGATACCGTCATTCAATGTCATATAGAGTATAAATAATATCTCCATACAGTACACACATGATTCTACCGTAAATATCACTGCCATATATTTTCAGCACTATTCAGAGTCAAATTAATACCGACATACAATGTATTGGAATGGCAAAGTCTTTCGTAGTCTGGAGTAGTAAAGGGCTTAAAGGGGTTGTCCAGGACTTTGATATTGATGAAGTATCCTTAGTTTAGTTATCAATATATAAAATTGGTGGAGGTCTGACTCCTGGCACCTCCACAGATCAGACACTTACCGCACCCAGATGTACACATGAGAACGGCCAGAGCTGTGATATGTCCTTCACTCCATTTGTGTACTACAAAGCTCCAAAGCCTCTGTATATAATGAATAAATGATAACATTCAGGATGCCTGCAGTCACCACTAGAGGGAGCTTCCTGTATACACTTTTATTACAGTATGCAGTGAGCTCCCTCTAGTGGTGGCTACCTGAATTTCATCATATGCTCTATGCAGAGCATATGGCTGAAGATTTATAATTTCAAGATATAAAAAGCTTCCTTCGCTGAGTACGAGAAGAAGGTTCACTTAAAATATTTGCCGTTAACACACAAATGGCATCATTGGCCTGTGTTTACAGGGTTGAAACTTTTACAGAGGGCCCTTTGAGTCAAAGCTCGTTTATATGGTTTTGCTAAATTAGACATTCATGTAGAAGTAGCAGCCATCGGCGGTTACAGCGGAAAAATCCTGTTTGTAGTCAAACATTTCCAATGAGAGAGATTCCACCATATTAAAGGAGCCATCCCTCGACTTTATAATAAAAGTAAAATAAAAATCTTGCAATTTTCACACTGGCCACTGGGGCTTTTTTAGACTCTAACTTCCTGTTGTTTCAGGAAATGCATATACAGTACAGACCAAAAGTTTGGACACACCTTCTCATTTAAAGATTTTTCTGTATTTTCATGACTATGAAAATTGTACATTCACACTGAAGGCATCAAAACGATGAATTACCACATGTGGAATTATATACTTAACAAAAAAGTGTGAAACAACTGAAAATATGTCTTATATTCTAGGTTCTTCAAAGTAGCCACCTTTTGCTTTGATGACTGCTTTGCACACTCTTGGCATTCTCTTGATGAGCTTCAAGAGGTAGCCACCGGAAATGGTTTTCACTTCATAGGTGTGCCCTGTCAGGTTTAATAAGTGGGATTTCTTGCCTTATAAGGTGTGTTTGGGGTCATTGTCCTGTTGAAAAATAAATGATGGTCCAACTAAACACAAACCGGATGGAATAGCATGCCGCTGCAAGATGCTGTGGTAGCCATGCTGGTTCAGTATGCCTTCAATTTTGAATAAATCCCCAACAGTGTAACCAGCAAAGCACCCCTACACCATCACACCTCCTCCTCCATGCTTCACGGTGGGAACCAGGCATGTAGAGTCCATCCGTTCACCTTTTCTGCGTCGCACAAAGACACGGTGGTTGGAACCAAAGATCTCAAATTTGGACTCATCAGACCAAAGCACAGATTTCCACTGGTCTAATGTCCATTCCTTGTGTTCTTTTGCCCAAACAAGTCTCTTCTGCTTGTTGCCTGTCCTTAGCAGTGGTTTCCTAGCAGCTATTTTACCATGAAGGCCTGCTGCACAAAGTCTCCTCTTAACAGTTGTAGAGATGTGTCTGCTGCTAGAACTCTGTGTGGCATTGACCCGGTCTCTAATCTGAGCTGCTGTTAACATGGGATTTCTGAGGCTGGTGACTCGGATAAACTTATCCTCAGAAGCAGAGGTGACTCTTGGTCTTCCTTTCCTGGGGCAGTCCTCATGTGAGCCAGTTTCTTTGTAGCGCTTGATGGTTTTTGCAACTGCACTTGGGGACACATTCAAAGTTTTCCCAATTTTTCGGACTGACTGACCTTCATTTCTTAAAGTAATGATGGCCACTTGGTTTTCTTTACTTAGAATTTGTATTATGGCAACAAAAAAGCAGCTAACAGTCTATTCAGTAGGACTATCAGCTGTGTATCCACCAGACTTCTGCACAACACAACTGATGGTCCCAACCCCATTTATAAGGCAAGAAATCCCACTTATTAAACCTGACAGGGCACACCTGTGAAGTGAAAACCATTTCCGGTGACTACCTCTTGAAGCTCATCAAGAGAATGCCAAGAGTGTGCAAAGCAGTCATCAAAGCAAAAGGTGGCTACTTTGAAGAACCTAGAATATAAGACATATTTTCAGTTGTTTCACACTTTTTTTGTTGAGTATATAATTCCACATGTGTTAATTCATAGTTTTGATGCCTTCAGTGTGAATGTACAATTTTCAAAGTCATGAAAATACAGAAAAATCTTTAAATGAAGTGTGTCCAAACTTTTGGTCTGTACTGTACATTAGCCCCAATTGTCAAGTGTCAAATGAGCATGTGCAAATGTTATTTTGAAGGGAGGGGGAGAAGGTGACATTGTCTATTGTGAATGGTGGAATCTGTGTTATCAGTCATTGTACAGGAGGAGGAGGTGAGCTGTGACATCCCCTATTGTGAATGGTGGACCCTGTTATCTACTGTATATAGAGGTGTTATCAGTCATTGTACAGGAGGAAGTGAGCTGTGATATCACCTATTGTAAATGGTGGATCCTGTGTTATTTACTGTATAAAGAGGTGTTATCAGTCATTGTACAGGAGGAGGAGGAGGTGAGCTGTGACATCACCTATTTTGAATGGTGGATCCTGTATTATCTACTGTATATAGAGGTGTTATTCATTATACAGGGGGAGGAGGTGAGCTGTGATATCACAGGATCCACCATTCACAAGAGATGGTATCAGTCATTGTAATCCTGCCTCTGATGATAAGAAAACTGATGAAAATGCTTCCTGAAAGGACAGAAGCCTCAGTGGTCTGTTTAAAAATTGCAAGATTACTAATTTTGTTTTTTAATAAATAATGGGGAAAAAAACCATTGCCAACATTTTTTCAACAATACCTTTAACACAAAAACCTAACTTAGACAATAGGTAATTTTCTGATAATAGCTTCCCTTTAATCCATGGGGTATGCTTGAACAAACATTTGATTCTCTGCAGTGCCTCCACAGGAGAAATGAAGTATTACACAGTTTTAATTGAAACTATAGGCTGTTTGTTACTTATGGACGTGCCGGATCCTCCAGAGTCAGAGACTCTCTGGTGGGAACTGTTGTCTTTGGGTAATTTGTAAGTATTCTGAATGAGGAGACCCCATTAATTCTACATTTTGTAGTAGGGTCTTTGAAGTGAATTATGTATCATACTCTGAGTTATATCAATACTCTGTGTCATTGTTCCATGTTTCTCTATGAACCAATGGATATTTTTCTTCTCTTGCAGAATGATCACCATGCCACCAGGAACTGTCCTCCTCACCGCCTTGTGTCTTCTTGGCACCACGGTCTCCGGCACACAAGCTTATGTTACGTTTTCACAGAACACCACAATGTTCAACCACCTCACCCTGGACGCCAACACAGGGACCCTATATCTTGGTGCCACAAATTATCTTTACCAGTTAACCGAGGATTTATTGCTTGAGACTGAACCAGTTAAGACTGGACCTGTGTTGGACAGCAAGGATTGTTTGCCCCCTGTCACCTCCGAATGTGCACATGTACAGAACACAAGCAATCACAACAAGCTTCTGCTGGTGGTGCCGAGCCAAAAAGAGCTGATCGTATGCGGCAGTGTGTTTCAGGGCATTTGCGAGAAAAGACTATTGGGATCCGTCAATCAGGTCCTCTTTAGACCCGAAAGACCTGTGGACTCCCAGTACGTCGCCGCCAACGATCCAAATGTCACCACCGTTGGCTTGGTTGGGCTTTCCAAGGATGGCACACCGCTTCTGTTTATCGGAAGGGGCTACACCAGTAAAGGAGTGGGTGGCATTCCTCCCATCACCACCCGCAACCTGAACGGAGGAAGTGAATCCCATTCCGTCTTCTCCTACGAAGAAACGGCCAAATTGGCAGTAGTCGGGCGACTCTCGGAGTACAACCACCACTTTGTGAAAGTCTTTACTCACCGATCCAATGTTTATTTCCTATTTTATCGTCGTGATCTAAAATCACCCTCTCGGGAGTATAAGACCTACATCTCCCGTATCTGCCCCGATGACTCCCATTACTATTCCTACGTGGAGTTGCCACTTAGTTGCCAAATTAAAGACGGAAGTCGGAGTTATAACCTTCTTCAGGCCGCCTATGTCACCCAACCTGGAGAGAAGATGGCAAGGGGCATCCTAAACACCAGCGGAGATGTGCTCTTTGCCGTCTTCTCTCCGTGGCACGCCGCTACCGGGAAAGTCGGTGAAGAATCAGGTTTGTGCTTATATCCTATGAATCTTATCGATCGACTGATCAATCAGACCAGAGACATCTGCTACACCCGGGACGGCAAAGATGACGGCAGAGAAGTGGCGTATATCGAATATGACGTGAAGTCAAACTGCGTTCAGCTTCCATCTGTGAGTATCGCGCTCATTACCCAATGACGTGTTACTCGTATGGAACGTTCATTGATGGTCATGTGGTGGGTGGTCGCGTCGTCGATGGTCGCGTCGTCGATGGTCGCGTCGTCGATGGTCATGTTGTCAGCTGGTCAGACACTTGTGCTTTTTCCAGCAGCCTGCTTCCCCTACTACGGCCAGATTAAAGGGGTTGTCTCCCCTAATAAAAATGCGTAAAAACAACTTTGCAAGTTACTTTAAAAGTCCTTCATTCTATCGCTTACAGCTTGTTGCCTAGTTTACCGGCCACTTATGCCTTCTTTCTTAGGCAGGGAACGTGCGCTTACAATCTCTATGCCATAGAGATTGTAAGGGCTGCTCTGAAGATGGCTTCATAGTCCCTGCTCCCCTCCGGTGCTGCAGAGGCAAAGTTGTCTCTGATGTGCTTTCCCATGTTGCAAACAGAGTGCCACTGCCACTGGTCTGAACTGTCAATCATCATGTGTGCACCACCCTCTGGCAAACAGGAACCAGAAGGCAGAGGAGCTGCGACTTCCAGATGATGATAAAACTTCTTTAAGTCAGCAAATTGTCGAATTGCTTAGGTTCCCAAAAGCAAACTAACACTACCCAGTTTTATTTAGCAGTGTATGTTGGTATGCTTTATAAATTATGCCGTAATATAATGTGGGCTCTTTAAGGGAGTATTATTTGCACATTACGTGTGCACCATTTGGTGGCATTATGTGTGCTGTGCACATAGAAGTAGTTTAATTACACCATATGGTGACATTATATGGACTTTATTTCTGTATCATCTTTGCACACTATCACTCTATTACATAGGCTATATACGGTATTATTCTTTTTGCACTGTCTGATGTCTTTATGTGGGCTGTATATGGCAGTATTATCCCGGCAGTATTTCACAGCATCACATGAGCTGTATATGGTAGTTTTCTCTTGATACTATATGGCAATATTATGTAGACTGCATATGATTGTGGGCTGGAGTTCTGAGAAATACTATCCAAAAATAGGAAACAAAGAGCTCCCTATTTTGGTTGATGCCCAGAGCTCCATTTCCCGTTGTGCTGTTTCTGAAAACCTAGCTTATTAATTAAATTATTCTTTGGGATTTCATATTTTAGGTAGGGTAAGATAGTTGTGTCACCTCAGTTTCTTACAAATCACAATCTGGGATTTTAGTGATTTAAAGGGGACCTGTCACTTGCCATAAATATGTACTTTCTTTACCCAGTGTAAATGCCGCTGTTCTCCTGAATCCGGCGATGTTTTTCTTTTGTTCCTGCGTCTCTCCGTTCCTGAGATATGGTCCTCTCTTTCCTGTATATATATCTAGTCTTTTAAGCAAAGTGGGTGTGGTCATCCCTTCTCTGTGGGCGTCTTCTTGAGAATCACACCCAGTTGGCTAAAAAGACTGTATTCAAGGAAGAAAGAGGCCATATCTCAGGAAAGGAGAGGCGCAGGAACAAAAGAAAAACATTGCCGGATTCAGGAGAACAGCGGCTTTTACATCAGGGGAAAAAATTACATATTTATGGGAAGTGATGAGTCTTCCTTAATTATCCATATGTGGGAGAAGGTAGAGTCTAGAGGTAAGAAAGAGCCTCAGTTATGAGATTCGGACCCACTTACAACGTATTGGACTCCTTGTACTTGAATGTATATAATCTTTGTTTTGCAGGATACATTAGATGCTTATCCTTGTGGTTCCGACCACACCCCGAGCCCCATGGCGAGCTGGGATCCCCTAGAAGCTGCTCCTGTTTTCGAAAGCCCTGATACACGACTTACGTCTATTGCCGTCAATGTGGAAGAAGAGTACACAATCGCATTTATTGGTGACCACAAGGGACAACTCAACAAAGTAGGTGACTGCGGTGCCACGAAAATACCTAGTATAACTCTATAAGGACGGGTCCACATATGGCAGACTCTGCCGCCACTGGATCCGCTGCAAAATCCGCACTTGCACACTTTGTCGCTGATTTTGCTACTCTTGCCTTTCACCTGTCTCTACTCCAATGTTCCCCACGGGATCTTGTTTATTTCCCTGTTGTTCATTCATGTGACCGCTGCAGCCAATCACTGGTATGGCGTACATCCGCTGCAGCAGTAACATGGATGTAGGGCCCCAAAGACACCCAGCTCTCAACTTCATATCATATCTCCCAAACATGGTGGGCCGACATTAGCAAGGGTTTGGCTAGTGAAGAAGCTGATGGTATCAAACGCCCATGATGGCTAATATGGTGGATTACTACCTGTCTTGGAAATGTAGCTGTCCATGTTACTACTGCAGCGGATGTATGCCATACCAGTGATTGGCTGCAGCGGTCACATGAATGAACAACAGGTGTGTGTGTGTGTGTGTATATACATACATACATACACATACATATATATATGTATGTATGTGTGTGATAGATATATATATATATATATATATATATATGTATATATTATAATATACAGTATATATTATATATAATTTATTTATATATTATATATAATTTATTTATATATTATATACTTCCGAAGGTGTCCACATTACTGGGAAGGTGCCGCGTGTATACAGGGTGCGCACCGCCTTGAGCAGACCTGCAGATAACCGTATAATTGGACCATGCCCCTCCGCTGCTCAACCACTTTTCCATTTTAATTGTTCATTTAGACCTAAATTACTTTATATGCAAATACCCGCAGACAATGGAGTCAGCCACCCAGATACCTGCGAGATTTTCCAATTTCAATTTGTCGCTTGCAAACCTGACTTTTTTTATTCATTTTAGATTGAGCCTGGATCAAAACATTTAAAGGGGCTGTCCCGCTAAATACTATTACTGTCCAATGTCGCCTTTGTGATTTTCCAGTTTACATTGATTTTCCAATTTGCATGCTGCCCCCTATTAGTGAAAGGTGATATTGCAGCTCCAGCACATTCACTTTAACCATATAGGCGCCTTTACCATGGAAAAGTTAAATGTTAGTGCAATTTTATTACTTTTCTGTCTGCAATTTTAAGTTTTTCATTCATTTTCAGACCCACAGAGTTTCCAATTTTTCTCCTGTGGGAGTATCCCTCCCAGTAATATAGGCTGGATGTGCTGCTGTCTTCACTGCCTCCTAAATAAGCACAGCTTCTATCCTGCACTTATTTCCTCTCTGTTTGCTTTCCTTCTTATCAATACCCAGTTTTCTATGCTCGCCATAAAACTTTAGATGCTTTCTCACCTTCCCACTGCAGATCTTTATATAACCCCCACACTGCTGCTATATTGAGGTGGTTTGGTGAGAGAGATTAGGAGCAGGAGCTCTGATGGATTTGCATTTTTACTTCTGCAAAGTGGTAGACAATTTTTAATGAAGATTGTTTAGTAAGTTGCTTAACTTTGTGTTAATGAAGCAAATGAACAATAGAGAAAAAGAGATGTACATAGCCTTTAAATAGATCTAGGTTGTAATACCAGACACAGCCTGTAGACAGAAGTGGCGCTGTTTCTTCCCCGATTTTTTAGATTAATCTTATAGTGAGCGGATGCGGGATTTGTCCTTATTTTTGAGACTGTGACCTTTCTCGTAGGAAAAATTAGGCGTTAATCAGGTCATATAGAACAAGGTCACCGTGATATTTGGTGCTGATCGTGTTGTTTTCCAGCCAGTCACTGACCGCGGCGGCTCTAAGCAGCTAATTTGTCCCCGAGCAGATTCCTGGTGTCCGTTCACCTGGATCAAATCGTATTATAGCAATTTCCTGCTCACACAAGCCGCCCTCAGCACCAGATTTCAGGGGCGAAACTTCCAGATAAAATCGCCGATGAGGTCACAGCTGGATTAAAAAAGCTTTAAATGCCACCTGATATGAAATTATATCTTCTGATGAGGCTCAACATAGTTTTTCCACCATATTTGTCTAGTAAATTATCTTGCAAACAAAAATAACCTATATCTTAATTGAAGAAACAGCGCCACCTTTGTCTAAAGGCAGTGACTGGTATTGCAGCTCAAGTTGAACCAGTTACATCACCAAAATTTGACTTCTGCTGGAACTGTTGGATTGATTTAATACAAATCTAATAATCTGGAATATCCAGTAATCCAGGAAAACGGACCCTGCAATTTCAAGGATATCCTAGGCACCCACCGAAAAAGTGAAGCCCTGGGTTGGGATTGGAGATGAGCAGGGACAGAATGAAGCAGTAGAAGTGCTAAAATGTTTCTAATTTGCAAACATGTATGTTGGTAACTTTGGGTCATATTGGGGCAGCCGTCCCTTTAACAAGCCTTGCAACAGGACTTGGGGTGTCCATAGTTTTGTTCAAGGCTGATAAAAGGGTTCAACATTGACGTCTTGGAAAGGTTCACTACTTATAGGGGACGGTAGAGAAACTGGTTCCTACCTTCTGGAGGAAAACAAATGTGCATCTAGTTAATAAGGAAGTAGCTAACTTCTCCCTTGGATTTAAATAGAAAGTTGTCACCGAGGGATATAAGTATATGACAACATAAGTGGCGATGTGAAATTTTCTACAAATGTGTCAGTTTTATTCTCCACCCTGACACATGTACAACACTGTGCAAATGTTTTAGTCTGCTTTGAAAGCTTTTGCCTGGGAGACATCTTGCTGATGCAATATAACTACCTTGTGTCTTGTTGCTGTGCTTAGACTTTCCATGGTGACATTGAACTGTCTTCCACAACTTCACCTTTGTAACAAAGCTTACTTACTCAGTTTTAAGCCTGTGACCTGAAACTGTCTTTCACAGCTTTATCTTTTTAGCAGAACTTGTCTGTTCCTCACCCGGTTAAGCCTGTGACATGAAACTGTTCCACAGCCTCAGTTTTGTACCAGAGCTTGTCTGTTCCTCACCTAGCTTTAAGCCTATGACATGAAACTTTCTTCTGCAACCTCATCTTTGTAGCATAGCTTGTCTGTTCCTCACCCAGTTAAGCCTGTGACATGAAACTGTCTTCCGCCACCTCATCTGTGTAGCATAGCTTGTCTGTTCCTCACCCAGTTAAGCCTGTGACATGAAACTGTCTTCCGCAACCTCATCTGTGTAGCATAGCTTGTCTGTTCCTCACCCAGTTAAGCCTGTGACATGAAACTCTTCCGCAACCTCCTCTTTGTAGCATAGCTTGTCTGTTCCTCACCCACTTAAGCCTGTGACATGAAACATCTCTTTCACAGCCTTACATTTATAGGAGAGCTTGTCTGTTCTTCACCCAGTGAAGCCTGTGACGTGAAACTGTCTTCTACAACCTCACCGTTGTAGCATAGCTTGTCTGTTCCTCACCCAGTTTTAAGCCTCCTACAACGGTTTTTGTTTCAGTTAGCTTGGAATGATGATCCTTATAACCCGTTTGGTATAATCTGTTGCTCATACACCTGACTATATTCCTACAAAATCTCTGACTGTAAAATGGTATCTAGAAGAACTGGTGAAGATGACAGGCGGACACCAAATATTGATGGGTTTCAGATCTCTCTCTTATTCATTCCCTTTACATTTTGTTAATTGATAAAAATTAACTATTGACACTTCTATTTTTGAAAGCTTTCTTTTTTTTCTTTTGCAGCATTTTGTTTTGTTAAAACCTGCCTAAAACTTTTGCAAAACACTTTTGTGGTCAGTTTCTATCATGTAAATTAATGCCGCCATGGCTCAGTCCATTTATCCTTCCAGTGACATATACAATAGCGAGTTGTGCAGGACAACACTCTCGGGTTATGAGTTAATTGGTATGGCCACCGAGCGCTTTCCAATTCACAGCACGGTCGCCGCGCCGAGGTACGAATTATGTGCCCGAACTTTATAACATATTGTAGCGGGTTGTTTTTTTCATGTTTTCCAAAGGACGAAGCTTCGCTGCCACCTAGTGGAGAAATGTGAGAATGAAGGTCCTGCTCAAGGTCGAGTAAATCTGACTAGTCACATAGAGCAGCCTTGTAGCCACCGCATGATGGATTGCTCAGAGCTGACATTAGGATCTAAAGGCGCGGGCAGACGAGATATACCTAGGGATGGCGACGTTACGTCTTTAGACAATGCTCTCATGCTTGTCTAATAAACTGCGATGTCGCCGCCTCCACATTAAGGACAAAGAACTGTGAGCAGGACGCAAGTTCTCCCTGGTAACAACCAAGCGACGCCGGACCAGGAACATCTCGCTGGGCATTTTGTTTTCTAACCTGGCATTGTTCCCTGAATCCGTCTGCTACATTGTCAGAAAAGTAATATAGTAATAATAAAGTCAGGTCCATATGGACAGATGTCTACAAATAATTGCCAGCCTCTGTCTCTTCTTTCTTTTCTTTCTATCTTTTTCTTTCTTTCTTTTTCTTGCTTTCTTTCTTTTTTCTTTCTTTTTCTTGCTTTCTTTCTTTTTTCTTTCTTTTTTTCTTTTTTTTTTCTTTCTCTTTTCTTTTTGCTTTCTTTTTTTTCTCATTTCTTTTTTTCTTTATTTTTTGCTTTCTTTTTCCGTTTTGCTTTCTTTTTTTCTTTTTGCTTTCTTTTTTTTTCTTTTCTCTTTTTCTTTTTTCTCTTTTTTTTTTCTTTCTATAGAATATACATATATATGTATATAATATGGAATATAGAGGCAGCACTCCAAAAAAAATTCAAATATATGATGCTTTTATTGACCCATCATGTCAACATGGCAACGTTTCGCCCCTAGTGAGGGACTTTTTCCCTCACTAGGGGCTTGGGAAAAATAAATAAATAAATATAAATATCTATCTATCTATATATACAGTACAGACCAAAAGTTTGGACACACCTTCTCATTTAAAGATTTTTCTGTATTTTCATGACTATGAAAATTGTACATTCACACTGAAGGCATCAAAACTATGAATTACCACATGTGGAATTATATACTTAACAAAAAAGTGTGAAACAACTGAAAATATGTCTTATATTCTAGGTTCTTCAAAGTAGCCACCTTTTGCTTTGATGGCTGCTTTGCACACTCTTGGCATTCTCTAGATGAGCTTCAAGAGGTAGTCACCGGAAATGGTCTTCCAACAATCTTGAAGGAGTTCCCAGAGATGCTTAGCACTTGTTGGCCCTTTTGCCTTCACTCTTCGGTCCAGCTCACCCCAAACCATCTCGATTGGGTTCAGGTCTGGTGACTGTGGAGGCCGGGTCATCTGGCGTAGCACCCCATCACTCTCCTTCTTGGTCAAATAGCCCTTACACAGCCTGGAGGTGTGTTTGGGGTCATTGTCCTGTTGAAAAATAAATGATGGTCCAACTAAACGCAAACCGGATGGAATAGCATGCCGCTGCAAGATGCTGTGGTAGCCATGCTGGTTCAGTATGCCTTCAATTTTGAATAAATCCCCAACAGTGTCACCAGCAAAGCACCCCCACACCATCACACCTCCTCCTCCATGCTTCACGGTGGGAACCAGGCATGTAGAGTCCATCCGTTCACCTTTTCTGCGTTGCACAAAGACACGGTGGTTGGAACCAAAGATCTCAAATTTGGACTCCTCAGACCAAAGCACAGATTTCCACTGGTCTAATGTCCATTCCTTGTGTTCTTTAGCCCAAACAAGTCTCTTCTGCTTGTTGCCTGTCCTTAGCAGTGGTTTCCTAGCAGCTATTTTACCATGAAGGCCTGCTGCACAAAGTCTCCTCTTAACAGTTGTTGTAGAGATGTGTCTGCTGCTAGAACTCTGTGTGGCATTGACCTGGTCTCTAATCTGAGCTGCTGTTAACCTGCGATTTCTGAGGCTGGTGACTCGGATAAACTTATCCTCAGAAGCAGAGGTGACTCTTGGTCTTCCTTTCCTGGGGCGGTCCTCATGTGAGCCAGTTTCTTGGTAGCGCTTGATGGTTTTTGCAACTGCACTTGGGGACACTTTCAAAGTTTTGCCAATTTTTCGCACTGACTGACCTTCATTTCTTAAAGTACTGATGGCCACTCGTTTTTCTTTACTTAGCTGTTTTTTTCTTGCCATAATACAAATTCTAACAGTCTATTCAGTAGGACTATCAGCTGTGTATCCACCAGACTTCTGCACAACACAACTGATGGTCCCAACCCCATTTATAAGGCAAGAAATCCCACTTATTAAACCTGACAGGGCACACCTGTGAAGTGAAAACCATTTCCGGTGACTACCTCTTGAATCTCATCAAGAGAATGCCAAGAGTGTGCAAAGCAGTCATCAAAGCAAAAGGTGGCTACTTTGAAGAACCTAGAATATAAGACATATTTTCAGTTGTTTCACACTTTTTTGTTAAGTATATAATTCCACATGTGGTAATTCATAGTTTTGATGCCTTCAGTGTGAATGTACAATTTTCATAGTCATGAAAATACAGAAAAATCTTTAAATGAGAAGGTGTGTCCAAACTTTTGGTCTGTACTGTATATGCATAAACATTTCCATGAACCCTCATAACTACCTGTGATTATTATTAAACATCACCTTTGCATTGTCCTTTTCTAATATTGCTGCTCTCTTGATGGCAGTCTCCAGTTACCTTGATTCCCTATAGATACACCATCAGCAGAGACCCGCTTCGTAAAAAAAAATGCCCTCAAAAATAATATCTCCTAATATCTCCTCCGTTAATTCATAGTTTTGATGCCTTCAGTGTGAATGTAAAATTTTCATAGTCATGAAAATACAGAAAAAAAATCTTTAAATGAGAAAGTGTGTCCAAACTTTTGGTCTGTAATATATATACCGTATATTCCGGCGTATAAGACGACTTTTGAAGACTGAAAAATCTTCTGTCTAGTCTGGGGTCGTCTTATACGCCGGTAATGCTTTTGAACTTTCAGAAATTGACATGCGGGGATACTCTGGGGGTGTTAATAAGCTGCCGTGGCCGTATCCCTGCCATGTCGGAGTTAATATAAGGTGGAGGGAGTTAAAATACGGCGGCGGTAGGTCCAGACAGTCAGCGCTTCTGTGCTGAAACTGACACATCGCTGCGTATTCCCAGCTCCGGACACAGCGCAGGGCTTCTGTGCCGACAGCTTTCACTTGTCACAGAAGCGCTGCGCTGTGTCCGGAGCAGGGAAGTTCGCATCGCTTCTGTGACAATATATGAAAAGCCGGCAATTCAGCAGCGGCATAAGCCGGCACCCGACAATTTAGAATAGAAAGAATAGAGCTTCACACATAGATTAGATAGATAGAAACATGTCAGTCACATATATATGAAGTACAGTGACAGTGTTGCTTACTGTACTTGTCATTTAGTGTAAAGGATTTATTAAAACAAATAATAGTGTTTTCGTGCACCGTCTCTTTAAAAAAGCCGGCCGGCAATTCAGCATCTGTACCCGACAATTTAGAATAGAAAGAATAGAGCTTCACACATAGATTAGATAGATAGAAACATGTCAGTCACATATATATGAAGTACAGTGACAGTGTTGCTTACAGAACTTGTCATTTAGTGTAAAGGATTTATTTAAAAAAATATTAGTGTTTTCGTGCACCGTCTCTTTAAAAAAGCCGGCCGGCAATTCAGCATCTGTACCCGACAATTTATAACAGACAGAATAGAGCTTCACACATAGATTAGATAGATAGAAACATGTCAGTCACATATATATGAAGTACAGTGACAGTGCTGGTTACTGTACTTGTCATCTAGTGTTAAAATAACGGATTTATTAAAAAAAAAATTGGCGTGGGGTTCCCCTCAATTTTAGTCTCTAGCGGAGGTTAAGCAGACGGCTGGGGCAGATGTTTGAAGCCTGGGAAGGGGGTAATACCCCCGGAGCTTCCCAGGCTACTAATATCAGCCCCCAGCTGAATACCTAGCCTTTACTAGCTATTAAAATGGGGGATCCCAAAAAAATGACGTGGGGTCCCCCCTATTTTAATAGCTAGCACAGGCTAGGCAGACAGCTGGGGGCTGATATTAATAGCCCAGGAAGGGAGCCATGAATATTGGCCCCCTCCCAGGCTAGAAACACCAGCCGTCAGCCGCCCCAGAAATGGCGCATCCATAGGATGCGCCAATTCTGGCACTTAGCCTCGCTCTTCCACGCTGCCCTGGTGCGGTGGCAGGGGGTAATAGGGCTGGGGTTGATGTCAGCTTATAATGCCAGCTGACATCAAGCCCAGATTAGTAATGGAGAGGCGTCTATAAGACACCCCCATTACTAACCCCATAGTCAAAGTTAAAAAAAACACAAACACCCAGAATAAAGTCCTTTAATTGAAATAAAGACACAAATCTTTATTGTTCTAAATTAAACCATACTTACCGTCACGCCCATTCCAGCTGAAGCCAACGATCTCCTGTAATAAAAATAAAATAATAAAGCAACCTCATCCTTACCTTTCCATGGTTCCCAGGACGGGTCCAGCTCTGCTACATCGAGATGACAGGCTGGACCGCAGCAGAACGCTGCCATCCATCCTGTCATCCCGCAGACACTGAGAAGCGCAGGCTTGCTTGCGCTCCTCAGTGTCTCGCTGTGACGGCATCCAGATGAGCCGACAATGAACTCAGCTCACCTCCTGGACGTCCGTCACTGACAGCGTGGGAAACTTCTACTGCGCATGCGGGGAGCAGGAGAATTTTCCCACGCTGTCAGTGACGTGCATGAGGTGAGCCGAGTTCATTGGACATGATCTCGGCTCATCTGGATGCCGTCACAGTCAGACACTGAGGAGCACAAGCATGCCTGCGCTTCTCAGTGTCTGCCGCATGGCAAGCTGAACGGCAGCGTTCTGCTGCGGTGCAGCCTGTCATGTGAATGTAGCAGAGCTGGACCGGTCCTGGGAACCATGGAGAGGTAAGGATGAGGTTGCTTTATTATTTTACTTTTATTGCAGGAGATCGTTGGCTTCAGCTGGAATGGGTGTGATGGTAAGTATGGTTTAATTTAGAACATTAAAAAATTGTGTCTTTATTTCAATTAAAGGACTTTATTCTGGGTGTTGTGTTTTTTTTAATTACTTTACTAGAAATTCATGGTGGTCATGTCTAATATTGGCGTGACCCCATGAATTTCGGGCTTAGGGCCAGCTGATAATGCCAAGCTGGCCCTAACCCCTTTATTACCCAGTGAGCCACCGCACCAGGGCCCTGGATGAGTTGGGTACAGCGCCAGAAGATGGCGCTTCTATGAACGCGCCATTTTCCGGGGTGGCTGCGGACTGCAATTTGTAGCGGGGGGGGCCCAGAAAGCTTGGGTCTCCCTGCGCTGCAGATTCCAGCCCCCAGCTGCCTAGTTGTACCTGGCTGGACACAAAAATAGGGCGAAGCTCCACGTCTTTTTTTTTTTAATTATTTCATGAAATAATTAAAAAAAAAAGGGCTTCCCTATATTGTTGTGTCCGGCCAGGTACAAATAGGCAGCTGGTGGTTGGGTGCAGCCCGTTCCTGCCTGCTGTACCTGGCTGGACACAAAAATATGGCGAAGCCCACGTCAACATTTTTGGGAAAAATTAATTACAAAATTAATAATTTAGGGACTGCATCTTTATTAACCCCTCAATTGTCATTTAGTGTTAAAATAAAGGATTTTTTAAAAAGAAAAATGGCGTGGGATCCACCATCATTATAGTCTCTAGCGGAGGTTAAGCAGACGGCTGGGGCAGATGTTTGAAGTCTGGGAAGAGGGTAATACCCACGGAGCTTCCCAGGATACTAATATCAGCCCCCAGCTGAATACCTAGCCTTTACCAGCTATTAGAATGGGGGACCCCCCCAAAAAATGACGTGGGGTCCCCTCTATTTTAATATGTTTATGAGTGACAGTTTTCCTGCTATATACCTGCATGTCATAAGAATTTAAATTAAAAAAAGGACCATGTTAAATTCAAATCTGTTTTTTTTTAATTTTTACCGGTGTTTGGTATGCGTTGGAAAAGGGGTAGTCTTATACGGTGAATATATCCTAAACTCTATATTTTAACAGGAAAGTAGGGGGGTCGTCTTATACACCAGGTCGTCTTATACGCCGGAATATACGGTGTATATATATATATATATATATATATATATATATAATATACACACATATACATATCATCTGGACTGAGCCAGGGTCATACATAAAAATCCTAGGGCACTAGGAATAGCTTGGTGCATATGAATTCCCCTCGGTAGCGGTATAACTCTGCATGTGGTGAGCTCCTCCTAGTGGTAGCTTTTGATAACCAGAAGTTTTACCATGTCACCTGTTACTTCCCTCAATATTCATATTTTTTTTATTTTTTTTAAATTTGACATGCGGATCTAAAGTGATAAGCCTTTATTTAGTGCTAAGATTTTATAGCCTTTATCAAAGGGGCGTAGCACCACTTTTTTTGGTTAAAAAAGTAGCATTAAATTTAAAAAAAAAAGACAATATTCCTGGAACCATATGGCGGATTTATAAAAAAAAGAAAATATTCAGGGGAGCAGCGAGAATAAAATAAGAGCAAAAATTGCCCCCTTTTCAGCTGGTGACAGATCGTCTTTGAGTGGCTGGAGCAATCTTGTGCTGCTACTTGTAGTGTAGGCTAATTCAAATTCCAGACCATGGAAAGTCTAAAAAATTGGGATCCAAATTAATAACATTTTTCAGTTTAAATTACTATTTGAGTAATAAAAACTGAATTGTGCCACATTAACCAGACCCAATAGTAGAGAGTTATTCCCAGACAAGGTTTGTTTGTAGTCTGTAACCATGGAGGTGCATTTGTCTTCATAGGAGCTGTATACACACGTCGGATCACTTTAAATCAATGTTGCGTTATTATATTCTTTGTTTTGAGTCTGTGCTTTGTCTTCATATACACAGATCACTGATGTATGTAGAGTAAATATTAAATATTTTGTTATTAATGATAAATGTGACTGTGATTTACCGTTTTCAGGTCTACCTTGGGGGTAATAATGATGCCCTGCACTATGCCAGTGTGCCCACACAGTCCAACACTGCCGTGTCTGCAGACCTGTTGTTTGATCAGCCCGAAAAACATCTGTACATCATGACTCGGTCCACGGTAAGGAAAGCGGAGGTCCGGTATCGCCACAAGGAATGGTGGATCCGGTGTTATCTACTGTATATAGAGGGGTTATCAGTCATTGTACAGGAGGAGGAGGTGAGCTGTGACAACACCTATTGTGAATGGTGGATCCTGTGTTATCTACTGTATATAGAGGGGTTATCAGTCATTGTACAGGAGGAGGAGGTGAGCTGTGACAACACCTATTGTGAATGGTGGATCCTGTGTTATCTACTGTATATAGAGGGGTTATCAGTCATTGTACAGGAGGAGGTGAGCTGTGACATCACCTATTGTGAATGGTGGATCCTGTGTTATCTACTGTATATAGAGGGGTTATCAGTCATTGTACAGGAGGAGGAGGTGAGCTGTGACATCACCTATTGTGAATGGTGGATCCTGTGTTATCTACTGTATATAGAGGTGTTATCAGTCATTGTACATGAGGAGGAGGTGAGCTGTGACATCACCTGTTGTGAATGGTGGATCCTGTGTTATCTACTGTATATAGAGGTGTTATCCGTCATTGTACAGGAGGAGGAGGAGGTGATCTGTGACATCACCTATTGTGAATGGTGGATCCTGTGTTATCTACTGTATATAGAGGGGTTATCAGTCATTGTACAGGAGGAGGAGGTGAGCTGTGACATCACCTATTGTGAATGGTGGATCCTGTGTTATCTACTGTATATAGAGGTGTTATCAGTCATTGTACATGAGGAGGAGGTGAGCTGTGACATCACCTATTGTGAATGGTGGATCCTGTGTTATCTACTGTATATAGAGGTGTTATCCATCCTTGTATAGGAGGAGGAGGTGAGCTGTGACATCACCTATTGTGAATGGTGGATCCTGTGTTATCTACTGTATATAGAGGTGTTATCAGTCATTGTACAGGAGAAGGTGAGTTGTGACATCACCTATTGTGAATGGTGGATCCTGTGTTTTCTATATAGTGTGAATAATTAAGTACACCGTCACTGCTTCCAGTAAATTAAGAGGATAAGTAGCCGCCAGATTCTGTTAATTAGATGCTCTTGATTAATAGTTCAGCAGTGAGGTTGACCTCCCCTATAAGAGCAGAAGTTCGGGCAGTTCGCTGGTCTGGAGCGTTGCGATTTGTTAATATAAATGCTTGTTGATGTCATTCCTTCTTGACATTGTGATAGGTAAACCCATGGAGTTTAAAGAGGGTGTACTTATTTTTTCTCACGACTGTGGTTTCATTGTAATTTTTGGGATGATTATAATGAAATGACTGCTGAGAAGTGATCTCTGCAGAATATGAAGTATTGGGGGGGGGGGGGTAGGTGGTGTGCGGTTTATCTCTTTCCCCATGATATATTATTATGTACACCCCTGTATCCCATTATTCTCAGTGATAAACATCTGGAATTATTGTCTTTAGGTCACAAAGTTGCCACTTTCTGAATGTTCCCAACACCCTGATTGCACCTCATGCCTTAGCGCAGGAGATCCCTACTGTGGCTGGTGCGTTCTTCATGGAAAGTAAGTTTCTCATGTTATTCAGTAAAAAAAAACTTGTTACATCTGCACACAGGGTGCTATAAATTTCGGACTCTGACCAATGCAAAGAAACCCCCACAAAGCAATGGGATCCATTAAATGACCTTAAAGGAACACTAAATCTAAAAAGGAATGTTTAAATTAACTTAGCCAAGGGGGTGGAGTTTAGTGATTAGTACAGAGAGGGCAGAGGGGGGCTGCAGCCAGTTGTCTTACAGCAACACACATGAGGAGGAGGGGATATGAGGCTGATTTGCTGAGACCCCTAGAGAAGATTTCTTTATATATTTCTCAGTTTTAAATATATAATAAAAGAAAAAATAGGATGAAAATAGAGGAGAATAAGGAAAGAAGTGATGGGATATTTTTATTTTTGTGAGTTTACTTTTCCTTTAGGAAATGAAAATAGAAATGTGACATAAGCTCCTTTTTTATCTAAAGAAGCTCATGATACGACACAGCCCTTCATTTCTCCTGCAGCGCCCACTACTTGTCATATTTAGTATTGCATGATGTTCATAAGCCTTAATAGGATATTTAATCAGGGGTGTTGTAATGGAACACCAACTTTTAAAGAGTAACTAAACTTTTATTTATTTTTTTTTTATATATAATTTTTGTCCAGCATGGAAAGTTATGAAACTTTATAAATTAATAGGGGATTTGTCTTCAGTCATTAAAAAAAAAAAAAAAGTGCATGTAAGTGGCTTCCAAATCTTGTTCAGCTCTCAGAGGAAAAACTTCACAAACTTTTTTGAAAGTTTAATCAAAACTTTGCTGGTTAAAGGGGCATGTGAGATCTTCTTCTACTTCCCTCCTGCCTTTTCACCTACCATAGATGTAGCCGGAGATACGAGTGTCTACGTTCAGGAGAGAAGAATCAGTGGCTTTGGGCTCATGATGACAATCAGCGCTGCCTGACCGTGCAGTCCCTAAGTCCTGCCAATATCAGCAAGGAGGAGAAGAGAAACGTGAGTATCTGCTGGGGCATAGCCAGTGGGACTGGCAGGTGCCAGATGCCAACCGGTCATTCACCCTCGGGTGGGGTATGCAGATACAGGGACAGGGCATCAAACTTTAATCTTTGCCCCAAATTAAAGAAATCCAAGCTATGACTCTGGTATCTGATGGAAGAGGAGGGTTGTCCTATAGACCTTATACCAGGTCAAGCCATTTGGCCAACATCGCTCTTGGGTCCATCATCCGGGGTGTGGTTAATTTCTCTGTCTGTACTCGCAGATCTTCCTGTCCATTCCTGACTTACCATCTCTGTATCAAGAAGAATCCTACTCCTGCTTCTTTGAGGACTTTGAGAGCCGAGCAGTCAGGACGGAGTCTGGCGTCATGTGTCCATCTCCGGACCCCAGCAAAGCCCCAATCATCAAAGCAGGAACAGGTCAGTGAGATCTTTATGTCTGGTGGATCTTAGACCACTTCATATGGTCGTGTAAGGACCGGTCATTGCCTGCAGAATCTGTCCGTTCTCCTCAGCGCCTACTGACGCCCCCTGAACTCTGAACCTGACAATGCGACTCTGTGCTTTACCTGCAGATCACGTGCGAGTGAGGCTGCAGCTCCAGTTTGGGGCAGTGACCATCACCACAGTGGACTTCATCTTCTACGACTGTACAGCCGTAGCCCAACTGTACAAAAGTGCCCCGTGAGTATAGAGTAATGCCGGGGGTAAGGAACGGCTCCAGTCTACTGAGATCACTCCTTGCGGGACGGGACCCTCAGTGACCGACCATACTCCTCAAAGGCAGAAGATATGGCAGATAATAGAATAAACTGGATGTTTAAATCACTGTGGGATGGAACAATTTGTGTTATCTACTGTCATAGAGAGGGATAGAAGGAGGGATAGATATGATGGATAGATATGATGGATATGGGAGATGGATCATAGAGGAGATGGGCTTTGAGAGATATGTTAGATGATCGATATTAGATAGATAAATATAAGAGATATAAGACAGATTTTATTTTTCTTGATTTGTATTATTATTTTCTCTTTTTCTATGTATAATAATTTCAGGTGTCGGGGTTGTGTGAGTAGTGAATGGGGATGTAACTGGTGCATTCACCAACATGTCTGCACCCATAAAGCCACGTGTGAAGATGGGACAATTATTTACAATAAGTTGGTAAGTGCCCTGTCCATCCGTCCTTCTATCTATCTATCTATCTATCTATCTATCTATTATCTCTCTATCTATCTATCGATCTATCTATCATCTCTCTATCTATCCATGCCTCTATCTATCCATCCAACTCACATATCTATTTCTTTCTATCACCAGGCTCAGTTTCCGGTGCCAGAACCATCTCCAACTCCCATCTTTTTACCAGAACCAGAGCCAACAACTACAGCTATCCCTACCACCACCCCATTATTGATAACCACCCCTAGTCCTGTTCCCGAGACAACAACCACCACGACTCCAGCCACCACAACACCTACTATCATAGAAACCACACCTACACCAGTCCCTACCACCGTACCAACCACCTTCATTGTTACAACCACAGTGACTACAACAGGTGTCGCCACCACTCCTGAACTTGATCCCACCACCATTGAACCCACCACTGAGGAACCTACCCCAGAAATAACAACTGCGCCTCCGACAGAGGAGCCAACCAGCCTGCCAACTATTCTTCCCACCACCGTACCTGTAGATATTGTCACAACCTTGTCTGTCACAGATGGCACCACACTTAAAGTCACTTCTGACATAGATATAACTGAAGAGGTTTGGACAACTGAGAGCCCCACCACCCCTCCAGACACTACGGTGCCCCCATTGGTCCAGGCACCTACCACAGGTGATACGGAGAATGAGATGACATGGGTGACCACCATCCTCCTGCCACCACTTGAGGAATTTACATCTGCCGCCCCTCCTATTCCCACCACTAACCACATACTCAGCGTTCCTTCCTTACCCGACTTTCCTGATGACCTAGAAACTGAGTTTCCATCCTCAGAAGAGCCGCCCACCATAGTGATGCAAGAACGGGGTGAAGAAAGTTTGGATCATACTAAAGCCGATGACTGGGTAGACTCCGCCAACATGGAAAACGATACGTCCTCCTTCTCAGCTTCCACCATACTCTCCGGTGATGGGGACGTTGAGGGAACATCTCCCCACTTTCCTGCTATTATCGAACCAGATTTGGATTACCAATTCGATGATCCAGGATTTTTAGAACTGGTAAGACTCCAAATTAATTTAGCCCCAGCAGTCAAGATAAAATAGAAGAAAAGTGTCCTCAAAGTGTCACTTTTTACTGAAGTTATTTCACTTGTATCCAAAATTACATGAATTAAGCCCATCATTTAGGTCTCTACAGATTTACCCCACAAATCATCAGAAAGTGACCTCTCGAATAAATCAAGCTTTTTATATTAAAGAGTAACTAAACTTTTTTTTTTATTTAATTTTTGATCAGTCTTTGCAAAGTTATGAATTTTTGTAATACACTCCATGATCTTACCTTGTTTCCTTTATTTCCCAAACTCTGCGCTGAAAGTGCTGTTTTAGCTGCCGAGTTCATGCACTTGGAGTTGCTGATTTAAGCTGCAGTTTGTGCGAATGTCCGTACTCCAATGTGAACGTCTCTGCTCCCCTCCCTGCTCAGATAGGGAGAGTTTTTGGACTTAGTGTCTGATCATGAGCATGAGGAGCAAATTCTTGGTACAGCTACAGTTCAAATCAGCTCCTTTAAGTGCACGAACAAGGCAGCTAAAAGAGCACAGAAAAGGAAGCAAAATACGTTAATGGAGTATATTACAAAGATTCATAACTTTACAACGGCTGATTAAAAATGAAATAAAATTTTAGTTAATCATTAAACATATTAGCCAAAAAAATGTTGGATACTATTTTTTTTTCTCTATTTTTTTTTATTGTGTCCATGTTTAAAAATCCCCAACTCTTGTAGTTTTCACTTTAAGGGCTTGTTCACATGCCATGTTTTTGTTGCGTTTTTTTTTCCCACGGAAAACCAGCAACTGAATGAAATTTCATGCTCTGCTTATTTTTTTATCCTTGTAAAATTGAACTGTAAAAAGCATTTTTTCAAAATTACAGCATGTCAATTCTTTCAGCATTTTTGCAGAGTTTTTTTTAACCGTGCAACTGAACTGGGGAAAAATCACATCCAAAAAACTCTCACACATTATGCAGCCTATTTCCGGCCAACACTCTGGAGAAAAATCTGCTGCAAATACTCAACGTGTGCACATACTCTTAGTCTTAGGCTTATAATGCCCGTCCTGTCTAGATCACTTTTTTGCAGTTATCTTATTATCTTCACAGACAGGAACCATTTCTACATAGAGGTCTCGGGATCCTTCATTCACAATAGATGATGGTCACAGTTATTTTCCTCCCTTCTCCCTGCGAAATGACCTCTGCACAGGTCACAGTGTATGCCCACAACACTCTACAATAGAAGTCAAGGCTTTATCTGTAGTCAGTTTTTTTTTTACAAAATTACAGGAAAGTATTTTTGTGTCCTGTCTGGTTTGGAGTAAAATGGAAGGTCCCCACCTTTAGGACTTTCATCTATCTCATATTTTCTGGAGAACCAATTGTCAACTCTGCCCATTCATTTTAGTCTACATGGTGCAATACTCTTTTTCCCCAGTGGTGGCACTGTTGGGAAATGAAAGACTTGCTCCCAGCTTTGCAAACTGATTGTTGTCGATCCCTGAAGATCCCTCTTCCAAAAAAAAAAAAAGATTGTCCATTGACAATGGAGGAAGTCAATGTTAAGATACTGTGGGTGTTTCCTCCTTTGGGTGGGCACTTTATGGGTGCTGAATCCTCCCTTTAAGTGTTTCAATTTAAGTTTCTGAAGATTTAACACTGCTATAAAATTTACAAGAGTGTCCTTTGCTGTAAGTGCGAGGATGGAGAACTTGAGATTTATTGAGCAAGTTTGGGGTCAAAAAAAAAAAAGTTCAGTTTTGTGTTTAATTGATAATGCCATGGCGCACAATGCCCGTCTCTAGCTTGGCAGGGCCTCTGTGAAGAATTGTTAATGTATTGAGGGTTTTGCAGGGAAGCCAGCTGGCTCATGCTGAGCACAATTATGAGCTGGGACACATTATTTGAGATCTCTCTGGCATGCACGTCCCACTGCTGTGAAAACCTCCTACTGCCAACGGATCCAGCTGGCACGGAGCTGCCATGGCTCAGACAAGACACTGTGTTCAAGGGCAGTATTACTGAGGCACTGTAAGTTCATGCCTCCGATTTAATCCGAAATCAGACAAATGTATTAATGCAATAAATATTTTATTGATGCCCAACTACACAATAAGAAATTAAAGTATAAAAGTTAATAATAAAAACAATAAAAGCAAGGGGAGGCCGATGGGAGACATGAAATAATAAAAAGAAAGCAATACAAAGGGTAGCCACAAGATGGCAGAATACTGCCAAGAAGTGATGAGCACAGGTATGTATATGCCACAAAATAAATTACAATGCAATGCTTTGGTGCACAATGACACCTCTTTAATAACCCCCCCCCCCCTACCCCAATTATTTTACAAGTACCCAATCCATTAGAAATTATAGTTGGTGATTATCTTATGGGTTATTCCAGCTTTTTTGGAGATCATAACTTTCTTTCTTTTTGCAGAATAAAGAAGAGTTGTTTTGGGGTCCGGAGGCTTGTCCTTGCGTGCACAGTATTCAGAGCCCCTCTTTACTACCCGTCAATGTGGAACGTAAAATAACATTAGTTGGGAAAAATTTCCACCATTACCAGGTAACCCCCCCAAAAAAATTTTAAGAAGTAATTCTTAGAGTGCAGTTTTGCTAAATCTTGTAGCATTGACTTTCTGATATGTTCCTGTCCTCCAGGATTTCCAGTGGGACTATGATTGTGTCCTGATTCTGGAAGGCAGGACTCTGATAACGGATGCCTTTGTGGAGATGGATACTGCGGATGCGTCCAATTATTACATCACATGCCAACTCCACCAAGTAAGAACATCAGAGAACTAAAAATGTGACGGGCAAAGAATGTTCTTCCTGGGAACTGGGATCCAAACCGATGGCGTGTTCAGCAGCTGTCTTTCAGAACTGTTGAGACATATCCGATATTATTTGTGGGGGTCTTGGTTGATCGAATCATACTAATTACTAAAGAGAATGGGTGGCGTCACTGTAGCTCGCTTTGTGCCTTATTGGAATCAATTGACTTTTGCAGGGCAAGCTGGTGGCCCATTACAGTTCCTGTTATTGGGGTCCCTGGCAGTGCTTGTATCCAATTGGGACATGGCTGCTTTTTATCAGTGGTGGTCTAAGCTCTTGAACCTTTGCTCCTGACTTGTCTCAAAGATAGGTCAGAATATATTATTACTTTTTTATTCTCCAATTAACATTCTTGTTTGGCTTGGAGTCAGGGGGCATGGCTATTCCTATATTTGCCATCCAACAAGATCTGACAAAATGGACTCTCATCGGAATGCAAGAGGATTTATTCAAAAATGTCCAATATGTATGGACAGCCTTACTACATTGGTGGTTACTCTATTGGTCAATGTGCTATCCAACTGGTGGGACCTCTTCGTTTTCCTTAAAGGGTAACCTTTAAGGCAATCCCTTTTAGAAGGCAGCCCATGGGCAATCAGCTGGTCATACTCCAGGCAAGCTTAGGCATTTTCACCTTTCGCTTTCGGTGGTCATTTGAATAGCTGTGAGGAAGGAGTTCCACTCTCCATTTTGACCCCTAGATTGGGGTTTCAAGCGAGGAAGCCCCTCTCTGATGCGCATTTCCCCTTTATAGATCATATGAACAGGATCGTCACCCTTTAAATCCGAGTATCGGGCCACTCCCCGATTACGAGAGCGTCCCGTTGTATAAATGTCACCTCGTCCTGTTCCATCACCCTCTGTTCTCGTTGCAGTACAGTTACTCCGCACCGCAGCCGGAGTTCAACGCCCTGGTCTATGTGCAGCGAGAGCCGGACCTGCAGGTGGACAGTTACGAGGACCTCCATGGTACGTCCCGTGTAGTCACTACAATGACCAGTTTCACTTCTCTCAGAATATTGTAATCAATAACTTTTTTTCCCCCCTTAGTGACTTTGTATAACTGCTCGGTGGGACACGCTGACTGCAGCCGGTGTCAGACCGCTGACCCCAAATATAACTGTGTGTGGTGCGGAGGCGAGCACCCCAGCTGTATGTACCAAGAGTCCTGCACGGAGGAGGTTGAGGGAACATGTCCTGCGCCCCTTATCCATTCGGTATGGGAAGAAGTTTTTTTTTTTACAACTTATACAGTTTCTCGCTTTGGGCAGGACCCAGCATGTCCACGTATTTCACACCCAGCACATTTTATTTAATTGAAAACTGTGTAATTCCTCATTTCCCCCGCGGAGGCACTGTAGGGAAAATAAACCATTGAAATTTTAATCAAACTTTTTAAACTTTTTGTTGACCCGATACATCGTATTGTCTATGACGGTGTGTTCTCTTTCAGATCGAGCCTCTTTCAGGTCCTGTGGACGGAGGGATGAGAATTACAATCACCGGCTCCAACTTGGGCCAAAAACTGGAAGACATTGTAGACCGAGTATCCGTGGCCAATATCCCTTGTAAGGTGGACGTCATGAAATACGAGATTTCAAGCAGGTAATGAGATAAGTAATGGCTATAAAATCTTCGACCATGGCAAAGACTCACGGCTCTGGGATATCATTCCTGATCGTACTATCCATTGTCCTTGCAGTATAGTTTGTGTGGCCGGGAAAAGCTGGTCGGAGAGACCCGGGCACGTCCTGGTGGAGGTTCCTGGAGGTCTACATGGAGTTTCCACCCAAGTTTTTACCTATCAGGTAATATGGCCTGGATATGGTTGATACAGTGAAAAGTAGAATGTGGTCATCACTGGATCCAAATCCGGGCAAAAAAATCCCGTGGCGAGCTAGGAGCACCGCGCCGTTCTTTGGTTTTGCCCCTTTTTCCCTTACTTCCCATCCTCTGCGTCTTTATTCCTTTTTTTCCCGAAAAGTTCCTTTACTGGTCATAGCAGGTTCGCCAACACTTGGTGGTTTGTCATGACCCCCATGTAAAAAAAAAGATGAAAGGCAGTGGAATCCCCCCAATGGAGGCCGACCAGGCGGCTTCTCTATGGCCGGTGATTAGGGGTGGTCTTGTGCCGAATGGCCCATCCCCTGCCCAGGCTTATAAAAGTGGGTAGATGTTGTGCATGAGCTATGGCTGTTCATTACCGCTTCCCCCTACCACCCCAACTCATGGGCCCAGACTTACAGAAGTGGGCAAACACCAGGCAGAGGGGTGATGTTGCTTGGCACCACATCCCCAACTCAAAGACCTATGTGGTATTTCTGCTATGGGCCCCATGATTTCTATGTATGCCACCAAATTAAAGGGGATGTCAAGGATTTATTAGTCAAAAAAACAGCGCCACCCATGTCTCCTGGTTGTGCCTGGTATTGCAGCTCAGCTCCATTGAAGTGATTGGTGCAGAGCTGCAGTACCACACAGAACCTGCGGACAGGGATGGCACTGTTTTTAAAAGAAATGTTTTCCTAATCCTGGACATTCCCTTTAAGAATTGAAATAAACTGTAGATGATATTTTAGATACAATTTATTTGTTGTTTTTTTTTCTTTTCAGAATCCTGTTCTGTTTTCTTTCTTTCCATCTCGCGGGCCGAAATCTGGAGGAACCCGATTGGCTATTACAGGATCCAAACTCCTCACGGGGCGGCCCAGTGATACCCGAGTTTTCGTTGGAGATATTCCCTGTTACATGTAAGTTAATGTCTGAGGGATTCGGAAAAGCCTAAATACTTTCTAATTATCTTGGCCGAGGCGGAGTGGTCTGTTGGTGCCACCCCCAATTACACCATCAGCACAGAGTATTTCAGGAGAGGTGTTTGCAGATATTGTAGGATGGAAATAATTGGTGTTTTTTGTGTTTTTTTTTACCATGTTTTCTTTTTTTTTCAAAGTTCCTCGGAGATTCAGGAAAACCAACTGCAATGTCTGAGCGGGTCCAGCAATGCCACGTCAGACCTCCGAGTGACCGTCTGGTACGGAGAACAGGTCTTTAGCTTCCCTGATGCTTTCTTCTCATACACTGCGGACCCCAACATCACCTCTGCCAGCCCTGCCAAGAGCTTCTTCAGGTACCAAAGCCTTTTAAGTATATGTGTGGCACCCCAGGGGTCTGGTTTCCACAGTAACAGCAATGTTATGTCTGAGAGCAGGTGGCAGGTCTCTTGGTCAGGAATCCTATGCATGCCACACCTCCTGCCCAGTCCTGGGAGGGGAAGAACTTCCCCTATATAAACCTGGGGCTGAGGCAGGGTTAGAGAGTTCAGAGGGAGAGTTCAGCCAGGAGGGCTGACAGGGAGCTGTGGCTCCGGCTGGGCCCAGCTCCTGGGCCATGCCAGAAGTAGAGAAGAGAAGCAGCTATGGGAAGAAACAACAGGAGCTCTGTGGGAGCAGTGTTACAAGGAGTCAGGGGCTGGCAGCTGCAGAGCTCGCCCTGACTGAGAAGATTTCTTACCGGACCCGGAGTCCGAGGCTGTGGGGACTAACTCCTACCCAGCAGCAGAATCCGTCAGGCAGGGGATTCCAGGTCCTCTGGCCAAGAAACCCGAAGGCACGGTCACACGCATGGGACCAGCACCGCCGTCGTGGAGCGGAAGCTACTAGAAGGCCCCGAGTCACCGGCCATACGGGTGAGCACCACACGGTACACTCAGGGACGTGGGCTACTTATACCCGCCTCTAGCAAGGTAGCCAGAAGAGTACAGTTAGTTTGGGAGGCCTACAACTCCGCCTGGCCAGGGGAGATCCCATCTGCTCAAGGACTGACCAGGCCCCAATCGCTAGCCAGTACTCCGGGAGGGTCTATCTTTGTCACCAGTAAAGACCCTGAACTACACCGTACCGTCTCCGAGTGGTTCCTGCTACCCCCATCATCCACGTCGGCTGCCCTGAGGCCATACCCCTCCCGTTGGGGGTTATACTATCACGCTGCACAATCCTATCACCGGCCTCAGCGGTCTGCCCTGCAGCAGCAGCTCCTTAGCTGTACTCAACGGGTGGCGTAGTCGTCCAACATCTACCACTGATACAGCGCCACTTAGTCTGACTCCCTGGGCACGGACCGGATCACCGCCACGAGACTACAACCCTCAAAAGATCCGGCTCCGGGTAAGCTCCCGCGTGCGCAACGCAGCGCGACACAGGCCCAGGGGCGCGTCAACTTTTGGCGTAGTCGGCAGGATTTCGTGCCCGCAACCACCGGGTACTGCGTGCCTGAAAAAGACTGTTCAAACTTACCAGTGGTGAAGATTCCCGCCATCCGGCGCCATCTTCTGTCTTCTTCCCGCCATCCGCGAAGTTTTCCCGCCATCCGGCGCCATCTTCTGCCTTCTTCCCGCCATCCGTGGAGTTTTCCCGCCGTTGGACGCCATCTTGAAGACGCCGCGCGGGAAGAAGAGGGGCGTGGACTCCGAAAGCGCGCGAGAACTGAAGCCCCGCCTCACGTCCGGACGTTGCGTAAGGTCCTGGAAGGAGCCCAGCAGACGCCGACGTCACAGGAGCGCGACGGAAGGTCCTCAACCCTGACTATCCACTGCGGAGCCGCGGCCTACGGAAGAGGATCATCGCAAGGTAGGCCACGGTCCACTAGGGGGGAGAAGGATGCCGGATACGGAGGAGAGCTTCACCGCTTCAACCCCCGCCAGCGCCACCGCTGTTGCGGTCATGCCTTTTACCATGCCCTATATCCCGGGGGCAGCCTGGCTACCCCAGTACTCAGGGGAGTCACATACCCTGCATGACTTTAGAGAAAAGCTGGATAGCCTCTTCCAGGTGTATCCCCTCACAGGGGAGCAAAAAGTGAGCATCCTGGTGGCCCAATTAACCGGGGCAGCCCAAAGGGAGGTAAAGTCCTGGCCACCTGGGAGGAGGACTGTCGCAGAGATACTAACCCAGCTAACCGAGGAGGAGCTGCAGTACTACCAATACGAGGAAAGCCAAGAGGACCCGGACGGGTCTGAGGACTACCCTCAGGAGGGAGCACAAAGAGGACATAG
Source organism: Phyllobates terribilis (assembly GCF_046119375.1). Taxonomy (NCBI): domain Eukaryota; kingdom Metazoa; phylum Chordata; class Amphibia; order Anura; family Dendrobatidae; genus Phyllobates; species Phyllobates terribilis. The sequence continues at coordinate 362,974,381 of NW_027362768.1, forward strand.
CTACTGAAGGAAAGTAGCGTGAATAAAGAGCTGTAAATAGTTACCCGTAAGGGTACAAGGACTGCTGCTAATTAAAATATGGTCCCCGTTGGGATTAGTGAATTGTTCCCCGTGTGTCCCTATCCCTTACCAGGCTGAGGACTGTGAGCAGCCATCCCCTATCCCTTACCAGGCTGAGGACTGTGAGCAGCCAATCCTTATCCCCACTGGCCGAGGACTGAGAGCGGCCATATCCTGTAAATAATTATGTGTTTCTAGTAATTTATGGGAGTCTTTGGTGGATTTACCGGGAATCCTTTGTACATGGTTGGAGCGTAACCCAGGAATGGACTAAAGACTGTTAAGGACTCGGGGCAGGACAGACCCCTACCTGGTTATGTCTCCCTGTTTTGGTGAAATGGACACCTTGCTTTTCTTCAAAACTGCACCCGGTTGCGGACACGCCGTAACCATCTTTATGTGTTTTTCTTATTGTATTATTATTGTTTATACCTTGTTATGTTTTTCTAAAAATATGTTTAGTCCCGGAGTACTAAATTTCACTAGGGGGGAATGTGGCACCCCAGGGGTCTGGTTTCCACAGTAACAGCAATGTTATGTCTGAGAGCAGGTGGCAGGTCTCTTGGTCAGGAATCCTATGCATGCCACACCTCCTGCCCAGTCCTGGGAGGGGAAGAACTTCCCCTATATAAACCTGGGGCTGAGGCAGGGTTAGAGAGTTCAGAGGGAGAGTTCAGCCAGGAGGGCTGACAGGGAGCTGTGGCTCCGGCTGGGCCCAGCTCCTGGGCCATGCCAGAAGTAGAGACAGAGAAGAGAAGCAGCTATGGGAAGAAACAACAGGAGCTCTGTGGGAGCAGTGTTACAAGGAGTCAGGGGCTGGCAGCTGCAGAGCTCGCCCTGACTGAGAAGATTTCTTACCGGACCCGGAGTCCGAGGCTGTGGGGACTAACTCCTACCCAGCAGCAGAATCCGTCAGGCAGGGGATTCCAGGTCCTCTGGCCAAGAAACCCGAAGGCACGGTCACACGCATGGGACCAGCACCGCCGTCGTGGAGCGCAAGCTACTAGAAGGCCCCGAGTCACCGGCCATACGGGTGAGCACCACACGGTACACTCAGGGACGTGGGCTACTTATACCCGCCTCTAGCAAGGTAGCCAGAAGAGTACAGTTAGTTTGGGAGGCCTACAACTCCGCCTGGCCAGGGGAGATCCCATCTGCTCAAGGACTGACCAGGCCCCAATCGCTAGCCAGTACTCCGGGAGGGTCTATCTTTGTCACCAGTAAAGACCCTGAACTACACCGTACCGTCTCCGAGTGGTTCCTGCTACCCCCATCATCCACGTCAGCTGCCCTGAGGACATACCCCTCCCGTTGGGGGTTATACTATCACGCTGCACAATCCTATCACCGGCCTCAGCGGTCTGCCCTGCAGCAGCAGCTCCTTAGCTGTACTCAACGGGTGGCGTAGTCGTCCATCATCTACCGCTGATACAGCGCCACTTAGTCTGACTCCCTGGGCACGGACCGGATCACCGCCACGAGACTACAACCCTCAAAAGATCCGGCTCCGGGTAAGCTCCCGCGTGCGCAACGCAGCGCGACACAGGCCCAGGGGCGCGTCATATGCTTGAATTAAAGGGGAACTCCATATTACAGCCACTGATTTGTGCATTCTCTACCGCAGCGGAGGACGTGTGATTTTGGTTTACGGACAGAATCTGGATGTGGTACAAGCCCCAAAAATCAGAGTTACAGTGTCCCCAATGGAAAGGAGACGAAGGCGAAGTCTTGGGAGGAAGCGACGAATTGTACCGGAGACAGAATGCCCGGAGGGTTCGCTCTGCACTGTCCAGCAGGTGGGGCTGTAGTCAATATTTTCTTTGCAACCGTATTTAAAGGGGCACATTTATTTTAGAAAGTGATTTTCTTTCAGAGCCCCACAATCCTCTGAAGAAAGGGACCTCTCTCGTCTATTTGCTGAAACACGGCCCCATTTATTTAAAAAGAACCTGCCATAAAAAAAATTTCACCTACTGTAAATGCCGCTGTTCTCCTGAATCCGACGCTGTTTTTCTTTTTTTCCTAAGCGCCTCCGTTCCTGAGATACGGCCTCCTCTTCTCTGTATATAACTCTAGTCTTGTTAGCTCAGTGGGCGTGGTCTTCCACTCTTCTCTGTGGGCGTCTTCTTAAACCACGCCCACTTCATGAAGAAGTCTAGTCTTATTTGCCGAGAAGAAAGGGCCATATCTCAGGAATGGAGAGGTGTAGTTTCGAAAGAAAAACAACACCGGACTCAGGAGAACAGCGACATTTATGCCGGGTAAAAAATATATATATTTATGACAAACTGACAGATCCCCTTTAAATCAAGATGTGTTAGAATTCCCTGTGTAGTTGATGATGTAGCCTGTGATATAGCAACGGACCACCAGAGAGGCTTCAGTCTGATTATTTTCAGGTCCTAAAAGTCAAACCACCTCCAATTTAGACGTAGTGACATATCTGTCGTATTCCATAACTTTTTCAGATGGGTGTACCCCTTTAATAGTTGTTGTCCTTACCCTTGTGGGACGTTTTTGTTCATCCACTGTCTTACTTCCCTGTAGTTTGAGGAGCTTTGCCAGGTGAATTCATCTTTCCTGCTTCTTTGTAAGACGCCGGCCATTAACCCTTTACACTGGAACGCCCGAGTCGACGTAGAATTCATCCTGGATAATCTTCACTTCAATTTCACTGTCATAAACTCGTCCCCTTTTATATATGTGCCCGACCCGGTGCTCCGACATCTGAACGCCGAGGATCCAGCCAAACCATATCGGCACAAGCCCGGCAGCGTGATCTCCGTGGAGGTAGGAAACTTCCAGACATTTAAAGGGACGGTACAAGGTTTATTTAAATAATGCTATTGTCGTTTCTCACCATTTTCAGGATCTCTGCTACATGTCATATTCCTGTTTAGACCCTGGAAATATTTTCTGACCTCAATGCAATCCACAGCTGAGGGTTTGCTACAATTGTATCCAGTTTTGACAATCCTCTCTGACCTAAACTGGACTCCAGCCAGATGAATTTTACCTGCACTGATACATTGTAGCAAAGTATCCTGACAATGGAGGGATGTAAGTGCAACACATAGGTTGGATCCATAGATGACATTCATGTGGCTTCGCATAGCAATCACAACACAGAAAACAATGTCAGGAAATGTAAAAGTCACCAAAACTTCCAGTATTCACAGGACATCACTTAAAGGGGTTGTCCACCTTTCGGGCTTTTGTGGTTGGGGCTAAAAATCATTTTTGCAATTGGATTTCATTAAAAATGTTGCATCTTTTGGCTTTTTTGTTTTTTGCACATTCAACTTTGATGTGGTCTGTGGTCCTAAATCAGCTGAGAGGAGCTCAGAGAAAGACAGATAAAAAAGTTATGAACTCCTCGTCAGATCGTGATAGTGCGCTCACTGACAGATTCTCAGTTAACTCATTCTGCAGCCAGCAATCGTTAGTGCAACACAGAGTCTGCAGAATGTAAACGTTGCTAGATTTTTAATGACACCCAATGATTTTTAGCCCGAAATACATATATTTAGATAAAAAAAAGGCCTCCAAAGGTGGACAATGCTTAAAGGGGTTGTTTTTATTAAAGGGATATTACCATGTTATACATTTATGGACCTGAATCTGTCTTGAGAACAACACCCCCACCGCGCACTGATGGCAGTGGTTAGGTGGTCGGATATCCCGCTCATAGCAGGGGGTCTCGTGTGCATTAAGGTGGGAGACGAGGAGTCTGGACAGGTCTGACCTCTTGCTTTATTCCTAGGGGGAGAATCTGGACCTGGCTATTACCAAAGAAGAGATGATTGCAATGATCGGGGATGGAGTTTGCACAGTGAAGACCCTCACAAGTAACCACCTGTATTGTGAACCTCCCGAAAAGCAACCGACCCCTCGTTACCCATCCAAGAGAGAAGGCGTGGACTCCCTGCCTGAATTTACAGTAAGGAGCTGCGCTCATCTCTGTTTCCTGGATATCACCTTGATCAGACCCCCATAGACATCGGGGGTCCAAGCTGTTTAAGAAAATAAGGGGAGCCAGATGTGGGACCCCCACCACCCATCCAATACTGATGACCAAGTTCGTTGATCGGTCGTCTATATTAATTGCACCAATAATCCCTTTAAACTTCCCACATTTCCTACAGTGCAAATCACCAAATCAAACACTACAAACAATGGGAGATTTCAGCTCTGAAGGCTGTGGAATTGTTAATGCAGCTCTAGACTGTAACACATGCTGTAAAGTCGCATCAGTACAGGATAAGAAACCCAAAATGCATTTTTCCCATAAAGATGTGACTCGCATACGGTGATTTTTCCCCTAGGTGCAGATTGGAGGAGTCGATCTGGTCCTCGGGAAGGTCCAGTATGACACGGAGAGTCAGCTCACGTTCCCGCTGGAGGCTCAGATCAGCTTGGGAGTTGGGGCTTCATTTGTGGCTCTGATCGTTCTCATCATTGTCCTAATATACAGGTAGGTCCGATCCGACCCTCCTAATATAGGGGTAGAGGAAGCGCACAAAGATGTGTAGTGAACGTCTACCATCTGCCTTACTAAATAGATGGCAGATTCATCCCCTTAATATTTTCTTACTTCCCAGAGGTCATGTTTTTTCTGATACACTGCTCCAAATCCGCTGCATAGTCATAGTTGTAACATTCTCCCCGCCTGCAGCCACCACTAGGGGGAGCTCACATGTTTTTTTAAGTAACCCTTTGTTACCCATGTTCCTTGTGACTCTCAGGAGGAAAAGCAAGCAAGCGCTGCGGGATTACAAGAAAGTTCAGATTCAGCTGGAAAACTTGGAAACTAGCGTCAGAGATCGCTGCAAGAAGGAATTTACAGGTAATGTCAATGTCCTATTGTTGGTGGAATATTTGGACTGTTTAGAGGAAACGGGTCATCAGAAAAAGACTTATTTATTAGTTTTCTGTTTAACATAGTTTGCCGAAAAAATCTTATATACAGGGTGGTCCAAAAGTAGGTGGTTTAATTGTCAGTTATGCTTGTTTTAGTAAATATAATTTTATATATAAATCAAAATAAATATTATTATTTTCTGTCCACCCACTTCTGGACAACCCTGTATGTGATGTATATGTATGTGTGTGTGTGTATATATATATATATATATATATATATATATATATATATATATATATATATATATATATATATATATAATATATATCATTATTATTATTTTTTTAATAATTATCATTTGAGAATACCCTGAAATCTTGCAATTTCCATTGACCTAGTAAACTGACACCACATATTCTTTAGAGATCATTTCCTCAGCTGACATCACTGGCAGGATTACTATGAAGAGTACTACTTTATATATTGATGACATGGATCCACCAGTCACGATAGGTGATGTCACAGCTCACCTCCTCCTCTTGTACAATGACTGATAACACCTCTATATACAGTAGATAACACAGGATCCACCATTCACAATAGGTGATGTCACAGCTCACCTCCTCCTGTACAATGACAGATAACACCTCTTTATACAGTAGATAACACCGGATCCACCTTTCACAATAGGTGATGTCACAGCTCACCTCCTCCTGTACAATGACTGATAACACCTCTATATACAGTAGATAACACCGGATCCACCTTTCACAATAGGTGATGTCACAGCTCACCTCCTCCTCCCCCTGTACAATGACTGATAACACCTCTATATACAATAGATAACACAGGATCCACCATTCACAATAGGTGATGTCACAGCTCACCTCCTCCTCCTCCTCCTGTACAGTGACTGATAACACCTCTATATACACTAGATAACACCATCGTCATGTAAAGGTTAGTGATCTATTTTCTTTGGCTTTCACAGATCTCATGACGGAGATGATGGATCTCACCAGTGATCTGGTCGGCACCGGGATCCCCTTCCTGGATTACAAGTCTTACGCTGAGAGGATATTTTTCCCTGGTCACCGGGAATCTCCGCTGCACAGAGACCTGGACGTTCCGGAGGGTCGGAGACAGACGGTGGAGCAGGGTTTAGTGCAACTATCGAACCTCCTCAACAGCAAGCTGTTCCTCACCAAGGTATGAAGACGACGAGTTCCCAACCTAAAGTTTCTGAGCGGTCAGTGGCTGTGGTCTCCTCACCATTGTGCTCCTCCGTCACAGTTTATCCACACTCTGGAGAGTCAGCGCACCTTCTCGGCCCGTGACCGCGCTTACGTGGCGTCTCTCCTTACCGTCTCTCTTCATGGGAAGCTGGAATATTTCACGGATATCTTGAAAACGCTTCTCAACGACCTCGTAGAACAATATGTCGCCAAGAACCCCAAGTTGATGTTGAGGAGGTGAGGAACGCGGCCGTTCAGAGACAATTGGGGTCTTCAATTCTGCAGGGAAATGTAGTTTTACCAAAGTGAATACCAAACAGTTTAGATTTACTTTTTAGTAAAATTCCAGGCAAATTTTGATTTGACTCAAACTAATTCACTCATCTCTTGTATTGTTTAATGTTGACCATTAATATGAATGGCCGCCGGGCTGGGTCTACCAGAACTGGCTCATAGAACAAGAAAAACAGGTTCTTCTCTATGGCTGCCTCTGTCGTGCCACCTGTAGGAGGGAGCTACCCTGTAAGTCAATGTCCGACACCTCAGTCAGTTTTCAGGACTTGTTACAGATGACCGGTCACCAGGTCAAAGGTTGGCAGCTTTAGCTTTTTTATTTTATTCCCGCTGCTCCCCTGAGTATTACGGCTTTTGTTTTCTGTAAATCCGCCATATGGTTCCAGAGATATGGGCCTTTTTATTCAGTAGTAATTTTTATGGTCTTTACTAAGGGGGCGTGGCTCGCAGGGTAATTATGCGGAAGATCCTAAAGACCCGCCCCCGAGGATCCTGTGAGCTAAATAAAAAGCCCCATATCTCTGGAACCATATGGCGGATTTACAAAAAAACAAAAACCAGAATACTCAGGGGAGCAGCAGGAATAAAATAAGTGCAAAAACTGGACACTTTTGACCTGAGGAGGGGTCATTTGCAAAGGCTAAGACAATAACGTATAGGGTAGCTACCTCCAATAGGTGGCACTAGGGAGACCATTTTCTTCTTTCCCATAATGCATTGCCTGCAGGTCTCCCTAAAGAGAAGCAGTACCCCCAAAGCTATGGCAGTAAGCTCATTATATATTGGTGTCTGTTTCTAGGACTGAAACTGTGGTTGAGAAGCTGCTGACCAACTGGATGTCCATCTGCCTTTACTCTTTTGTGAGGGTATGTCTGAGAAATTGTAAAGGGCTGAGTGCAGGGGTGCAAGTGCCAATATTAGGGTCACTGTATATGACTTATCTCCCCATTCAGGATTCGGCAGGAGAACCGCTATATATGTTATTCCGAGGCATCAAACATCAAGTAGACAAAGGTCCAGTAGATTGTGTGACCGGGAAAGCCAAGTATACGCTGAATGATAACCGCCTGCTGAGGGACGACGTGGAGTACAAGACCTTGGTGAGGACGGGAGTCACCTGGGGTGTTAAACTAATTTAGGGGAGCCTATAAGTTTTATTATATTGAGGTGAACGCTCTTTGCTTTTTGTAGACGCTGAATGCAATTACACAACCCACCACTGGGAGCATTGTAGAAGATGAAGGCCAAGGCGTCCCCGTGAAGTTACTGGACTGTGATACCATCACCCAAGTCAAAGAGAAGATCCTGGACCAGGTTTATAAAGGGACACCCTGCTGTCTTCGCCCCTGCCCGGAAAGCCTTGACCTGGGTGAGTCCGACATCTGCTGTACTTGGCTTGTAGGGTCCAGAAATATCTCCGGTCCTAATTGTCTGCTCTTATTTTCGCAATAGAATGGAGATCGGGGTTGGCCGGACACCTTATCCTCTCTGATGAAGATCTAACATCGGTGGTTCAGGGGTCGTGGAAGAGGATAAACACCCTGCAACATTACAAGGTGCGGACCCGAAGGAGTGTTGGTGGAGATGAGCAAAATAAATCTGTAGCAAATCAAGGGCGCTACGAATTTCCCCAAAACTTCAAATCCAACAAAGTGGAAGCCAAGATGGCCGTGAAGGGCTTAAAATACTAAAATGCATCATGCTGACCTGTCCTTACGCCGCCTCCACTGCAGCTTCCCGGTCCTCCGCTCCGGTCTCTGGTTCTTCCGGGTCTGAGGCCATTAACTGGCTTCAAGTCTTCACAGGAGGGGTCGGGATGTACGTCATTGGACTGATGTCATTGGAGTTATGACCAGAGATTGGGAATTAAGGGTCCCATTCATTATTGTATTTGCGCCTTTTTTTTGTATAGTTCTTACAGTTTTTCGTTTGTGCCTTTTTTAAGTCTATTTTATATCTTTTCGCCTTTTTTTTGTTTGTTTTTATTTTCGCCATTACAGACACTACTTTTTGACTTTCAGATACCTGCAGCCGATACATCAATTGCGGCTTTTTAAAAAGTTGCAAAACTTTTACGCAAATGTACTCCAGTGCGCCCCCCCCCCATCCCATCCCCACTTTAGTTATTTTATGCACTTCTGGAATTTTTGTTCAACTTTTGCTACAATATTTTCAGAAAAACTTACAAAAAAGATGAAAGATAAAAAATGCCATTTTTTTTATTTTGCGCAATTTTGAAGGATTTGGAGCAAAAAAAAAGTCAATGAATACCACAAGACGAAAAAAAATAAAGAGGGGACTTAGGAAGAAATGCAAATGTTGAATCGAGCCATGAGACGTCTTCTCTTTCGATTTTAGGTTCCCGATGCAGCAACTGTAGCTTTGGTTCCACGACTGAGCAAACACATCCACCCGGAGAACCATGATTATATCCCAGGAGAGAGTGAGTTACTTCATCTAGTTTTCTCTTTTATATTCTTACACCTTGTGTACCGGTTCACCAAAAGCTCAATTGGCCACAACTATGCCGCCCTTATGACTCGAGACCCCCATACACATGCATACTCGCCTCAGCTGAGCGTACATATATTCCCAGTTATCTTGAAATGATAATTGGGCATATTGAAATCCAACATGCCTGATCCTTCTCTCTCACCATCACAGAACATTATTACACATATAGGTTAGCCGGAGCCATTGAAATTGTGCATGGCACCCCCAATAAAGAAAATTATATAATAAATGCAGAAAAACAAATCCAGTAAATAAAAACATGGTATAAGGTAAAAGAAACTTCTTGACGCTTTTCTGGCATCAAATGTAATATCTGGTGTTTTACACTAAGAAAATAAAAAGTGATTGACATACGGCGTACTATAGAGACCTTAAATAATCCCGTAATATACGGCACAGAAGGCAAAACTGGCAACAAGTGATGAAGAAAAGTAGAAAAGTGCAAAGCGGAACAATAGAAGTAGGGGAAAAAAACATTCGGGTGCAGGAAAACACTAATGAATGTAAAAGGGATACAAGCTGCTTCATTATTTAGGGGGTAATGTCCTGACAGAGGCGGCAACGGAAAAAGAAATCGCTGTTAGGAAGAGACTAGTGTTGAGCGAGCACTAAAATGCTCAGGTGCTCGAAGCTCGGGCCGAGCTCACCGTGCTACTCGGGTGCTCGACCCGAGCAACGAGCCCAATGTTAGTCTATGGGAGACCCGAGCATTTTTGCGGCGGCACCCCTGGCAGTCTTTTAAAAGCCTAACAAGTGCCCAAAACGATAGTGACAGTGCTCAAAAGACATGGGGACAGCATGGGGATCGCCCCAGGAAGCATTTCTGACCCCCAGGTCATTGCTGTCAACAACGTGGTCAGAGGTATTAAGCCACTTTTACGGACTCAAAATAAAACGTTCAAAAATTAAACTGAAACTGCTTTCCTGTGAAATATGTTAAGAAAGTTCCTTTCCAGGCTAAAGACTTGTGTATAAGGTAAAATAAATAACCCCCCAAAAAAATACTCCTCCACACCTTGGGCTATGTTCACAAGTAGCATTTTTTATGCGTTTTTGCACTTTTGTATTGCTTTCAACCGTGACAAATGCATTCACCGGGAAATGTCATTTTAACATTTTACAACCTTATCTGGCCATGTGCTGTGTGACACATGCATACAGTGCTGAAAAGACATGGGAACAGCATGGGGAAGACCCCTGGAAGCATCTCTGACACCCAGGTCACTGCCTAAAAGTGTGCCCATCAGAAGTGATCCTTGCCGCATCAGAAGATGCAGACTTGCAACTATCCCCGTGCAAGTCCTTGTCCCAGGGCAGTGTTCAATTGTACCTCCCCCATTCCTTGCAATGCAAGCGCAAATATGCAGCCAACCAAAACCCACACACTCGCAGGCTGCAGTACCATACTGCTAGCTTTCACTTGAAATGGGGCCTTTTAGTTTGGAGGAAGTCAAAGCTGGCCACTACCTCATGGCTGCTTCGGCAGCGAGGTATTGTCACGCTGTCTCTGTATACTGGAGGTAGGAGGCCTAAGCTGACCCTAAGCTGGGGCCCTGACTAATCCCTCAACCTGGAGGTACTGTTAAAGGTACAGAGGTCCAGGCCGCCAGCGTAACCCCTACCTCCTGAAGATCCCTGCACCTCAGTAATCTAGTCCTGAGAAGGACCCCGATCACAACCAAAGGGAACAAGAAATAATATGCCCAAACACAGTATTTAGACGAACGAGACAGTACAAGGGAAAAACCAAAACCACCTTGCATACAAACAACTTCTCAACTACAACAGAGGGAAAACCAACGGGAAGGAGATAAATGATAAAGCGACGAAAGGGAAAAAACACTTCCAAATACACTTATCTCAGCAACTCCAAACACCACGATCCGCTCTGTCAGTCTGAATGAAATGCTGTGTTTGGGCATATTATTTCTTGTTCCCTTTGGTTGTGATCGGGGTCCTTCTCAGGACTAGATTACTGAGGTGCAGGGATCTTCAGGAGGTAGGGGTTACGCTGGCGGCCTGGACCTCTGTACCTTTAACAGTACCTCCAGGTTGAGGGATTAGTCAGGGCCCCAGCTTAGGGTCAGCTTAGGCCTCCTACCTCCAGTATACAGAGACAGCGTGACATTTTCACCGACCCCTCCCAAACAGACCAGCAGGTATATGAAGGAGTCTAACTACAGAAGTATTGATTGCAGCTGGGCGAGGCTGGACCTCATCTAGCCCAGAGAGAGAGAGAGAATTAACTCCCTCACTGCCGAGAAACACAAAGCACCAACAAGTCAGCTGCGAGAAGTCAGGCTGTGTACTCGTGACGATCTTCGTGGCAACACACCCGTGACAGGTATCCATACTCAGTCCCCAGCCGCCCGGCGGCCGGGTGTCCAGCCTCGGTCCCCAGCCGCCAGGGGGCGGCCGGGTGTCCATACTCTGTCCCCAGCCGCCTCTATTTCTCCTGTTACCTTCCCACACACTTTTCTTAGCCTGGCCTGCTTTAGGGCAGCATTGGATGAGCCCACCAGAGAACCAGACTCCTCCTGTGGGCCCTGGCTTCTCCATCAGGGGAGTTGAGAGTGCCAAGATGAGGAGCATGATGGAGATGATAGAAGTTAGCATCTGCTTTGTTTTCTTGGAATGCAAGCGTAAGTGTGCAGCCTGCCACCCACCCACCCCCAGGCTGCAATGCCATACTGCTAGCTTGCTTGCACTTGAAATTGGGCCTTTTAGGCATCTGGAGGCAGACGCCGGCCACCATGTCATGGCTGCGGCGGCAGCCTGGTATCCATACTCAGTCCCCAGCCGCCCGGCGGCCAGGTGTCCACGCTCGGTCCCCAGCCGCCAGGGGGCGGCCAGGTGTCCATACTCGGTCCCCAGCCGTCCCGCGGCCGGGTGTCCACACACGGTCCCCAGCCGCCTGGGGGCGGCCGGGTGTCCATAAACGGTCCCCAGCCCGGCCTGCTTTAGGGCAGCATTGGACGAGCCCACCAGAGAACCAGACTCCTCCGGTGGGCCCTGGCTTCTCCATCAGGTGAGTTGAGAGTGCCAAGGTGAGGAGCATGATGATGATAGAAGTTAGCATCTGCTTTGTTTTCTTGGAATGCAAGCGCATGTATGTAGTAGCGGCTAGGCCTGAGGTGATCAGCGTTTTGGGGCATATCCTACCTCCTCTGAGGATTGCTGGATGTTTTCCTGCTACTATCCCAGTTCTATGACTCCCGTTAAAACAAAGCTTCAGGTGATAAATGATGGATGAGGTGGTGGCAAAGGAGAAAGAGCAGGAGGAACAGGGACCATTCACATCAATATCAGGCCAGTCAACCACACATGTCTTGTAGGATATGTTTCTGTACCAAAAGGAGCGGTTCGGCTAAACAGTTATAGGGCATACAGTGAGTGCAATGCCTACCAAAAATTTAGAGCCACTTCAGTGCCCCTTGGAAATGACATGGAGGTCAGAGGGCCTTAACTAAACCTTTTTTTCCATTTATAGCAACTGGGTCTCCTGTGCACTGTTGGCCTAAGCAGTGAATGGAATGCTTTCCAAAAATTATGAGGAACTGCAATGCCCCTTGAAACAGACGTGGATTACAGCGTACTAAAAACCTTCTACCCATTATTGGGAGTGGGTCTCCCTTAGTGTCGCCTATGCATTGAAAAGCAAAAGCTGACTAAAATTAGGAGGAAATGCAATGCCCGTTGGAAGAGTCGTGGAGGTCGCAGTAGCTTAACAAGACGGTTTTAATGCCCCTTGGAAGAGACGTGGAGGTCGCAGTAGCTTAACAAGACGGTTTTAATGCCCTTGGAAAAATGGTGGAGGTCACAGTAGCTTAACAAGACGGTTTGAATGCCCCTTGGAAAAGTGGTGGAGGTCGCAGTAGCTTAACAAGATGGTTTTAATGCCCCTTACAAGAGCCATACAGTACAGCATCTTAAAAACATTATTCCTATTATTGAGGAGTGGGTCTCCCATAGTCTTTGCTTATGCCTTTCAAGCAAAAGCTGCCAAAAATTAGGACGGAGGAACTTGCAATGCCCCTTACAAGAACCATGCAGTACAGCATATTACAAACATTATTCCCATTATTGGGGAGTGGGTCTCCCACAGTCTTTGCTTATGCCTTCCAAGCAAAAGCTGCCAAAAATTAGGAGGAAATGCAATGCCCGTTCGAAGAGTCGTGGAGGTTAGAGTTAATTAAAAACAACATTTCAATGCCCCTTGGAAGAGCTGTGGAGTTCAGAGTGGTTTAACAAGACGCTTTTAATGCCCCTCGGAAGAGACGTGGAGGTCCCAGTAGCTTAACAAGACGGTTTTAATGCCCCTTGGAAGAGACGTGGAGGTCCCAGTAGCTTAACAAGATGGTTTTAATGCCCCTTGGAAAAGTGGTGGAGGTCACAATAGCTTAACAAGACGGTTTTAATGCCCCTCGGAAGAGAGGTGGAGGTCGCAGTAGCTTAACAAAACTGTTTTAATGCCCCTTGGAAAAGTGGTGGAGGTCACAGTAGCTTAACAAGACGGTTTTAATGCCCCTTGGAAGAGACATGGAGGTCGCAGTAGCTTAACAAGATGGTTTTAATGCCCCTTGGAAAAGTGGTGGAGGTCACAGTAGCTTAACAAGACGGTTTTAATGCCCCTCGGAAGAAACGTGGAGGTCGCAGTAGCTTAACAAGACTGTTTTAATGCCCCTTACAAGAGCCATACAGTACAGCATCTTAAAAATATTCCCATTATTGGGGAGTGGGTCTCCCACAGTCTTTGCTTATGCCTTCCAAGCAAAAGCTGACAAAAATAAGGACGGAGGAACTTTCAATAATGGCAACACGGACCACGGTCACCCTGGTGGTATAGTAGTGGTGGAGGCTGAGGATAAGGAGAAGAACATAAAACAGCCGAAATGAGGAAGTGTATACCCATGTGTGGGTGTGAAGCGGTGCATGTGAATACACCTCCCGAAATAACACCGTGGATTTGACTTTATGTTACTCTGCTGTCATTTGGTGGTGATGAGAAGTCTGGCCCAATCCAGCCCTTGTTCATTTTGATAAGGGTCAGCTTGTCAGCATTGTCAGTTGACAGGCGAGTGCGCTTATCAGTTATAATTCCCCCAGCGGCACTAAAAACACGCTCCGATAACACGCCAGCGGCAGGGCAGGCCAGGAGCTCCAAGGCATACAGAGCGAGTTCATTCCAAGTGTCCAGCTTGGAAACCCAATAAATAAAAGGCACAGAAGAATCATGGAGGACGCTGGTACGGTCGGCAAGGTACTCCCTCACCATCTTTTGAAACTTTCCACTCCTTGTGAGAGTACCCTGCACCTCAGGGTCTGTCCGAAGGGAGGGTCTGAGAAAACTGTCCAAGAACGTTGACAGTGTTCCCCTGCCTCTGCTGGATTGGAGTTGCGTCTCTCTCGCATGTACGCCTTGGTTGGGCAACGAACTATGACCTCTGCCACTAGCGTGTTCAGATGGGAATTTTTTTAACAGTTCTGCAGCAAGGGCCTTCTGGTACTGCCCCATTTTTGTAGACCTCTCCACCTCAGGAATAAGAGAGTGAAAGTTCTCCTTGTAGCGGGGGTCTAAAAGTGTAACCAACCAGTAATGACTGTCACCCAACATTTTGACAACGCGAGGGTCACGGTTAAGGCAGCGTAACATAAAGTCAGCCATGCGTGCCAGACTGCTAACGGGCAAGACTTCCATGTCCTCACCAAGATGACGACTGACCATGCTCTCCTCCTCCTCCTCCTCTTCCTTCTCCTCCTCCTCCCCCCTGTCCTCAGGCCACCCACGCTGAACCGACGGTATGACAGTTGTACAGGTACTACCGTCTACAGCGCATGATATAAGCTCCTGTTCTTCCTCCTCCTCCTCTTCTCCCTCATTGTCCCCCAAGCTGCGGCTTCTTGATCCATCTCATCATACTCTGGCTGCAATGCCTCCTCTTTAATTCTCTGCAGAGAGCGTTGCAAAAGACCGACAAGTGGAATGCTGACGCTAATGATGACGTCATCGCCACTCACCATCTTGGTGGAGTCCTCAAAGTTTGTCAGGATGGTACATATGTCAGACATCCAGGTCCACTCCTGAGGTCTTATGTGTGGAGTCTGACCTGAATATCGACGGCCTTGTTGCAGCTGGTACTCCACAACTGCTCTCTTCTGCTCACAAATCCTTTGCAACATGTGGAGGGTAGAGTTCCAACTTGTGGGGACATCACACACCAGTCCGTGTGCCGGAAGCTGCAAATGCTGCTGCAACACAGCAAGGGCGGCGGAAGCTGTAGCCGACTTGCGAAAATGAGTTGACAGGCTGCGTACTTTGACGAGCAGATCTAGCAACTCGGGGTACGATTTAAGAAACCGCTGAACCACGAGGTTAAGCACATGAGCCAGGCATGGTACGTGTGTGATCTCACCTCGCCTCAGAGCCGCCACCAGGTTACGGCCATTGTCACACATGACCATGCCTTTATGTAGGTTCAGCGGTCTCAGACACAGATCTGCCTGCTCTTTCACAGCTGTCCACAACGCACAAGCAGTGTGAGGTTTATCACCTAAGCTTATGAGTTTCAGCACAGCCTGTTGCCGCTTGGCGGAGGCAGTACTGCAGTGCTTCCAGCTTGTAACTGATGTGGTGATATCTGAGATGGAGGCTGAACATGAGGAGGAGGAGGAGGAGGATGATGCGCAGGAGCTGTACACTGTGGGGGCAACTCTGACTGACATAGGACCCGCAATCCTCGGTGTGGGGAGGATGTGTTCCGTCCCAAGGTCCGACTGGGTCCCGGCTTCCACTATGTTTACCCAGTGTGCCGTCAGGGAGATTTACCGTCCCTGGCCACAAGCACTTATCCACGTGTCCGTTGTCAGGTGGACTCTTCCAGTAACTGCGTTGTTGAGGGCACGGCTGATGTTTTGGGACACGTGCTCGTGTAGTGCGGGGATGGCACACCGGGCAAAATAGTGTCGGCTGGGGACCGAGTACCGAGGGACGGCCACCGCCATAAGGTTGCGGAAGGATTCCGTCTCCACCAGCCTAAAAGGCAGCATTTCCAACGCAAGCAGCCGTGAAATGTGCGAATTTAGGACTGTGGCCTGTGGGGCGTTAGCTGCGAATTTCCGCTTTCATTCAAAGGTCTGGGATATGGACAATTGAACGCTGCGGTGGGACGTGGACGTTGATGCTGTTTCTTGAGAAACTGCCATAACAAGTGAAGACTGAGAGGAGGGGGCATCTTTACATGCAGTATGGACAGGGGATTGCCTTGCACACACAACAGGGGGTTCTATTGCACGCACAACAGCGGAAGAAGCAGTGGTGACATCCGCTGACACTGGTCATGGACCCTGGGGTTCACCCCACAAAGTCGGGTGCTTTGCTGCCATGTGCCTGATCATGCTGGTGGTGGTCAGGCTGGTAGTTTTGTCACCCCTGCTGATGCTGGCATGGCAGGTGGTACAAATGGCCTTTTTGGGGTTATCAGCAGAGTCTTTAAAATAATTCCAGACTCTGGAAGACCTACCAGTTGTACTGGCAATGTCCCTCGTGTTGGTGTTACGGGGAACTGTTGCCTGCCTTCTGTGTGCGGCCACCACACTGCTTCTTCCTGTCTGTTGGGGTACTCTGCCTCCCTCCCCCTGTGTGCTGCTGGCCTCACTCTGCATCTCCTCCTGCCATATTCAGTCAGTTACTAGATCATCCACCACCTACTCCTCTTCCACTTGCGCACCACGATCCTCCTCCTCACTTCCTGGCAATTGTGTCTCGTCATCGTCCACCTCTTGTGACAGATTGCCAACGTCGACTTCCTGTGGCCGTGGCTGTTCAAATATTTGGGCATTGCTACATGGGATCTCCTCTTCCACCACTTCAAGCGGAGCAGGCAAGAGGCACAAATCTGGAAATGGACCAGTGAACAGCTCTTCAGAGTGTCCAAGTGTGGGATTAGTTGCTGTCTGACTACACTCGGCATGGTGGGAGGAAGGAGCATCAGGGTGAGGAGGAGTATGCGGTCGAGACTCACGGCTACTAAGATTTGACCGTGTGGAAGACAGACCGGAAGTGGTGGTGCCCAGGTAACTGGAAGTACTATCTGCTATCCAATTAATAACCTGTTCACACTGATCAGTTCGCAATACTGGTGTTGTTCTGTGCTTCCCTAGTAATTCGGTCAAGAAGTGGGAGCGAAAGATGTGGCTGTTGGTTGTGGCACATTTTCACCTTGGCCATGGCCCCGTCCTCTGCGCACACCATCACCAGAACGTCCAGTTCCACGTCCCTTGCCACGCGCCTTGCCCATTGTAAAGGAAGTAAAATAGCTTACGCTCGCACTATCAATGGAAAAAGGGTAATAAAAAGTAGATT
This sequence comes from Phyllobates terribilis, assembly GCF_046119375.1. NCBI lineage: Eukaryota > Metazoa > Chordata > Amphibia > Anura > Dendrobatidae > Phyllobates > Phyllobates terribilis. The sequence continues at coordinate 362,991,710 of NW_027362768.1, forward strand.
AGAACCGTGGAAGAGGAAAACCACAGTTCTATTTCTCTGGCCTACACCCGACTCTTTTAAACAATCTGAACAATCAGGGAGAAACTATTACTGTTTTTCTTTACGGAAAAAATACCAAAAGCTGAATAATAGAGATTTTTTACCGTGGAATGGCAAAACCACAGTTATTGTTTACTGGGGTATACCAGACTTTTTTAAATAGATATATTTGCAGCTGAACAGTGAGCGACACACTCAAACTGTTTTTTTTTAGGTAAAAATGGCCCAAAAGTGGATAATACAGAGGTTTGAACCATGGAACTGCAAAACCACACTTCTATTTCTCTGGCCTTCACCAGACTATTTTCAACAGATATATTTGTGTCTGAGCAATCAGGAGACACTATTACTGTTTTTCTTTACGGCAAAAAATGCCAAAAGCAGGATAATACAGAGATTTGACCCGTGGAACTGCAAAACCACAGTTCTATTTCTCGGGCCTACACCAGACTATTTTCAACAGATATATTTGTGTCTGGACAATCAGAGAGACCTTATTACAGTTTTTTTTTTTACGGCAAAAAATGCCAAAAGCAGGATAATAGAGATATTTTACCGTGGAACGGCAAAACCACAGTTATAATTTGCTGGTGTATACCAGACTCTTTTAAACAGATATATTGGTGTCTGAACAATAAGGAGACACTATTACTGTTTTTCTTCACGAAAAAAATTCCAAAAGCTGGATAATAGAGATTTTTTACCGTGGGACGGCAAAACCACAGTTATAATTTACTGGTGTATACCAGACTCTTTTAAACAGATATATTGGTGTCTGAACAATAAGGAGACACTATTACTGTTTTTCATTACGGCAAAAAATGCCAAAAGCAGGATAATACAGAGATTTGACCCGTGGAACTGCAAAACCACAGTTCTATTTCTCGGGCCTACACCAGACTATTTTCAACAGATATATTTGTGTCTGAACAATCAGGAGACACTATTACAGTTTCTTTAAGGAAAAAATACCAAAAGCTGGATAATAGAGATTTTTTACCGTGGAACGGCAAAACCACAGTTAGAATTTACTGGCCTACACCAGACTCTTTTAAACTGATATATTGGTGTCTGAACAATCAGGAGACACTATTACTGTTTTTCTTTACGGCTAAAAATGCCAAAAGCAGGATAATGCAGAGATTTTTTACCGTGGAACAGCAAAACCACAGTTATAATTTACTGGTGTATGCCAGACTTTTTTAAATATATATATTTGTGGCTGAACAGTGAGCGACACACTCAAACTGTTTTTTTTTTAGGTAAAAATGGCCCAAAAGTGGATAATACAGAGGTTTGAACCGTGGAACTGCAAAACCACACTTCTATTTCTCTGGCCTTCACCAGTCTATTTTCAACAGATATATTTGTGTCTGAACAATCAGGAGACACTATTACTGTTTTTCTTTATGGCAAAAAATGCCAAAAGCAGGATAATACAGAGATTTGACCCGTGGAACTGCAAAACCACAGTTCTATTTCTTGGGCCTACACCAGACTCTTTTCAACAGATATATTTGTGTCTGAACTGTCACAGACACACTTTTTTTTGGGGGGGGGGGAGGGGGACACCAAAAGGTTAATAAGACGGGTATTTGTACAGTGTGAAGGAGGAAAAAAAAAAGAGGATTTAGATGAAAAAAAATGATGATTTTTCCTGGCCCCCGAGACCTGGAGCTAAGTCCAGAAATTTCAGCAACAGGAGCACACAGGACTGTAATGCAGCGTTTGCTGGTATAACCACTGTGTCTCCTATACAGCCTGCCTGCCTGGTATCTGGGATGGATATTAGTCCTGAGAAGGACTGTTTGTTTTATCTGGCAGCCTTTACAGACCCTACACTAACTATTTCGCAGTATAAATCTCTCTCTAGCTCAGCAGCGCTGTCCCTACACTGGCTGATCCGGAGCGACTGTGTCCAAGATGGCGGCGCCCGGTTTTAAATACTCGAGGTGACGCTGTGCGGCCAGCCAATCACTGTAATGCCCACAACCAACATGGCTGCGGCATTACAGTGACTGGTTGGCAATCCCTGCATGTTCATTGGCTCTGTAAAGAGCGCCAAACATGCAGGGCGGAGACCCGAGCTCCCGCCCAAGTAACCCGGAAATGCTCGGTGCTCGCCGAACATCCCGAGTAGCGTGATGCTCGGGCGAGTACCGAGCAGTGTCGAGCATGTTCTCTCAGCATTAGAAGAGACACATTGGATTTTAATCCTAGACCTAAAACGCTCGAAAGGCCTGAATCCCAGAAATGATACATTGTTTATTTATTAAATATAAGGACTATAGTCTTGCTGATATTTACAGTAAGATTACATGTGCATTATGTGGCGGTAAGATTACATGTGCATTATGTGGCGGTAAGATTACATGTGCATTATGCGGCGGTAATATTACATGTGCATTATGTGGCGGTAATATTACATGTGCATTATGCGGTGGTAATATTACATGTGCATTATGTGGCGGTAATATTACATGTGCATTATGTGGCGGTAATATTACATGTGCATTATGCGGCGGTAATATTACATGTGCATTATGTGGCGGTAAGATTACATGTGCATTATGCGGTGGTAAGATTACATGTGCATTATGCGGTGGTAATATTACATGTGCATTATGCGGTGGTAATATTACATGTGCATTATGTGGCGGTAATATTACATGTGCATTATGTGGTGGTAATATTACATGTGCATTATGTGGCGGTAATATTACATGTGCATTATGTGGCGGTAATATTACATGTGCATTATGCGGCGGTAAGATTACATGTGCATTATGTGGCGGTAATATTACATGTGCATTATGCGGTGGTAATATTACATGTGCATTATGTGGCGGTAATATTACATGTGCATTATGTGGCGGTAATATTACATGTGCATTATGCGGCGGTAATATTACATGTGCATTATGTGGCGGTAAGATTACATGTGCATTATGCGGTGGTAAGATTACATGTGCATTATGCGGTGGTAATATTACATGTGCATTATGCGGTGGTAATATTACATGTGCATTATGCGGTGGTAATATTACATGTGCATTATGTGGCGGTAATATTACATGTGCATTATGCGGTGGTAATATTACATGTGCATTATGTGGCGGTAAGATTACATGTGCATTATGTGGCGGTAATATTACATGTGCATTATGCGGCGGTAATATTACATGTGCATTATGCGGCGGTAATATTACATGTGCATTATGTGGCGGTAATATTACATGTGCATTATGCGGCGGTAATATTACATGTGCATTATGCGGCGGTAATATTACATGTGCATTATGCGGTGGTAATATTACATGTGCATTATGTGGCGGTAAGATTACATGTGCATTATGCTGCGGTAACATTACATGTGCATTATGTGGCGGTAATATAACATGTGCATTATACGGTGGTAATATTACATGTGCATTATGCAGTGGTAATATTACATGTGCATTATGCAGTGGTAATATTACATGTGTATTATGCGGCGGTAAGATTACATGTGCATTATGTGGCGGTAAGATTACATGTGCATTATGTGGCGGTAATATTACATGTGCATTATGCGGTGGTAACATTACATGTGCATTATGCGGCGGTAATATAACATGTGCATTATACGGTGGTAATATTACATGTGCATTATGCAGTGGTAATATTACATGTGCATTATGGAGTGGTAAGATTACATGTGCATTATGCGGCGGTAAGATTACATGTGCATTATGCGGCGGTAAGATTACATGTACATTATGTGGCGGTAAGATTACATGTGCATTATGTGGCGGTAAGATTACATGTGCATTATGTGGCGGTAAGATTGCATGTGCATTATGCGGCGGTAAGATTACATGTGCATTATGCGGCGGTAAGATTACATGTGCATTATGCGGCGGTAAGATTACATGTGCATTATGTGGCGGTAAGATTACTTGTGCATTATGTGGCAGTAAGATTACATGTGCATTATGTGGCGGTAAGATTACATGAGCATTATGCGGTGGTAATATTACATGCGCATTATGTGGCGGTAAGATTACATGCGCATTATGTGGTGGTAAGATTACATGTGCATTATGTGGCGGTAATATTACATGCGCATTATGTGGTGGTAAGATTATATGTGCATTATGTGGCGGATTTATTTTAAAACTTCACCTTCACTTGTGATTGGTTTTACATTGATCTGTTACCTTGTTACACTCTATGACTATGGGCATTGGAAACACCACAGGTTTATTTGATCAGATACCATTTAACCATTTAATGAATTTGAAAGAACTTTTATTATATTTTTTGTACGGAGAAGTGGACGTACCGCACTCTTTTTTTTTTTTCTGCAAGCCTCATCCTGTTGGGCAACAGTTGGTCGTGTGCCCATAATTATATGACCCGAATCTTTACACATGATGAGAAGTGAATAATAGTAGGGGTCTATGTGGAGGACCACCCTATATGATGTCCAGATATAAACAGATGGAACCCTGTGTATCTCAGTCTTTTCCGTTTTAGAGTTAATTCCTGCCCGCAGATCGTCCTTGGTTGGGTCCACACCCAGGAGCGGGGCAGCGGTGCCGACCCCCGAGCCTCCGTACTGCCCAATGTATTGATAACACAACGGCTATTTATCTGTATTAGACAAGAAATGTAGTCTTTCTTTTTTCAGAGACCCCCATGCTGGAGGATGCTGATGAAGGGGGGATCAAACTGTGGCACCTTGTAAAACCCACAGAAGAGCCAGAGTTACCAAAGCACAGAAGAGGGAGTTTACGTGACAGGGAGCGGGCGAAAGCCATCCCCGAAATCTACCTGACACGTCTCCTGTCCATGAAGGTAAAATGAGGAGGAGATATCATATAGTCATATCAATGAGTTCTAGAATAAGGGTCAGCAAAGTGCAGCCCTAGAATTATCAGCCTACAGCTCTCATGGCATGCTGGGAGTAGTAGTTTCTCAACAGCAAGAGTGCAGCAGGTTGTTGACCCTTAAAGGGGTTTTCCACCTTTGGGAATATTTTTTTTAATGCATGTATTCTGGGCCAAAAATCATTTTTGCAATTGGTTTTCATTAAAAATTTTGCACCGTTTGGATTTTACAGGCTTTATTTCCCTGCACCTTCAACTTATATATTTGGTCTGTGACCATAAATCAGCTGATAGGAGCTCAGAAAAAAAAAAGACAACATTTAGATTCTCTCCTAACAAGACCATCAGAACAAGCTCACTGACCGTTTCTCAGTTAACTCATTCTACAGCCAGAGGAACCCAGAGGCTATAAAAGGCAAAAAGTGTCAAATTTTTAATGAAACTCGATTGCAAAAATTAATTTTAGCCCCAAATACATGTAAAACATTGTCTCCAAAGGTGGATGACGCTCCATGGCAGGATATTTTGTTGGGTTCCCTATACTATATATTGATTTTATCGCTCCGCAGGGCACACTCCAGAAGTTTGTGGATGACCTGTTCCAGGTTATACTCAGCACCAGCCGTCCAGTGCCGCTCGCCGTCAAGTATTTCTTTGATTTGCTAGATGACCAGGCGACGCACTATGGAATCAATGACCCAGAGACCATTCACATCTGGAAAACCAATAGGTAAAAATATAAAGAATAAATTAGAATAAAATCTGTACTGAATCTCCCTCCTTTGTCACTGGGTCATTTTAAAGTCTATCGCTCTGCACTTATTATTTTAATGTATCTTTATAATGGTCTAAGATTCATTTTTTTCTGATACAAAGCTCCAAATCCCCTGCATAGACATAGAGGGGAATGATACCTGCAGCCACCACTAGAGGGAGCTCTCTGTAGACTTTTACGCATTGAGCTCAATAAAGCAGAATGCAGTGAGCTCCCTCTAGTGGTGACAAATAGAAATGTATTTATTTTAGTTTATGCAGGAGATTTGGAGCTTTGTTTTAGAAGGAGAATGCTACAGCTGATATAATGATGTATTAAAAATGAATTAATACAGAATTGTAAAAGGGAAATGTAATAAAACACGGTTGGATGTGATGTCCTTGTGGCACTTACATGGTAACTTTTTTTTTTGCAGCTACTTTGAGAAACTGAATTTCTTTTTTTTTTTCAGTTTGCCTTTAAGGTTTTGGATCAACATAATCAAAAATCCGCAGTTTGTGTTTGATGTTCAGACCTCGGATAACGTGGACGCCGTGCTGTCTGTGATTGCTCAGACCTTCATGGACTCTTGCACCCTTGCTGATCATAAGCTGGGCCGGGTAAGTGAAGAACTAGATCCTAACAGAGCTTCAGAGCTGAACTCGCTGGTCCGTACCCTCTTTATTCTCAGAGTCGTTCTTTTTTTCCTGCAGGATTCCCCCATAAATAAGTTGCTGTATGCCCGGGACATCCCGCGGTACAAGCAGATGGTGGAGAGGTGAGCCTGAGGATTATCACATCGCCCCCTACTGTCTTCTTGTCATTAATCACCGAGCTATAAAAGTGTCTCCTATTCCAGATATTACGCTGATATCCGACAGACCATCTCCGCCAGTGACCAGGAGATGAATTCCGCGTTGGCTGAGCTGTCCAGGGTACGGCTCCATTTATCTCATGCACATGACATAAAGTGAAGGTTTTCCTGTTAAAAGGATTGCATGATCTTTCATTTTTTAAGTGGGGTACTCACCATTGAAGTAGTGGAAGGGGCTTTACATGACATTGTCAAAACAAAACTTCCATTATCTGCCACCAGGTGGAACTCACTGCATACACCTTTTGCTATCTGTATGCATCTGTGTGCTACTAGCTCCCCCTAGTGGTGGCCTCTTGCCTGCAGAATAACAGCATTTATCAAGTTTGAAAAATAGACGGATTCACATTAGCGGAAAATTGACAATGTTTTCTTGTAATATCCATTATAGCTGCATCCATAGTCTGTCCTTGGTAAATATATCGACAGTTTGTATAAGGAAAATATACATAATCTAATAGTCTTGGAAATAATAATAATTATTCACATATAATAGAAAATTCCAGTAAATGAGCAAGAATCATTTGTTTGTCAGAGGGTCAAAAAGTCCCGGTCTCTTGGAGTACTGTCACCACGCCTAAGGTGTGCCAGATGAGTTTTATCAAGCAGATTAGTATAATATCTGTATTAATACTTTTACTACTTCTGGTCTAATTGGAACATTTCATCTCAAGTTTGCTTTCTTTTTTTTCCATTTTTAGAATTGCTCAGGTGAACTTAATTCACTGGTGGCTCTTCATGAGCTCTACAAGTATATTAATAAGTACTATGACCAGGTGAGTGGCCTTATACATTGTAGTGTATTATGTTATTGGAGCCTTGCACCACCAGGTGGTAGCAGAGAGTTGTAAATGTGATATTTCTCAACAGCGGCTACTTTGTGGGATGTGAATTTCAGTCTCTCTTTTTGCTTTTAACCCGGAAGTTGATTTTTTTTTTAATATATATATATATATATATATATATATATATATATATATATATATATATATTATTTTCTGTTATCAATAGAGTTGAAAAAAGAAAAAAAAATTAGAAGAACCCTGGACCAGTAGCCATGTAGTCAGTAGTCCGTGGCCACCAGACAAGTGCCCTGCAAACCTCCTCTTACGTGTCGGCATCACCAGCTCTCCTTCTCATTAATAGGTCCGTCTCTCCGTTATCAGTGCAGTATTATGCACAATTGACGTCTCGCCAGACCTATTAATCAGAAGAGTTACATTGGAGGAGGTTTGCAGGGATCTGGTCCAGCGGCCGCGGACTATAAATGTGGCCATGGGGGTCACACACTGGTATTAGTGGCCCAGAGAAATCGCAGCCTCCATGAGTGATCATGTCTCCAATTCTGAGAACCTGTAATTATATCTATATAAATAATAGTCATTTTTTTGTAAAAGCTTCACTTATATTACATTCTGCATTTATTTATTTATGTGTCCTAAAGTTATCTCCCTTTTTAATTCCTCATATTTTTTTTAATATATTTTAAAACTAGAGCTCCAAAACTCCAGCAAAGACCAAGTAGGAATCTGGATACCTGCAGCCACCACTAGAGGGAGCTCACTCAATGTTAATTTATCATCGAATTTAATGTATAAATTGGATGCGTTGAGCTCCATCTAGTGGTGACTGCAGGCAATGCTGATCTCTTCAGATCGTGTTCAGTATATACCGTATGGACGGTGAGAACAAAGACAGGGCACTTAAAGAAGTTGTCCTCTTTCAGATAATGTTCTTCCCTGACTGCAGTTTGTTAAAAAAGAACAAACTGCGCTGTACTCACCTTCCCTGGGTCCAAAAGCGAGAATTTTTGTTTCTCCAAAGGTCATATAGTCACGGTCTCTTGGAGTACTGTCGCCACAGCAGATAACTATTCTAATACCAACAATACTTTTACTACTTGGTGGATTCAGGAGATCAGTCTGGTTAGAGATGCCCTTTAAGATCAGTAATAAGCTCCTTTTCTCCCTGGCAGATTATTACAGCACTGGAAGAAGACTCCACAGCCCAAAAGATGCAGCTCGGATACAGACTGCAGCAGATTGCAGCCGCCGTGGAGAATAAAGTCACCGACTTGTGACCGAGACACATGGACGGTCCTTCTTATGCCCGAGAATAATAGGTTCTTGCCAAGAGCGGAAAGATTTTTATAAAATCACCGTCGCTTTAGTGCCCTGCCTCTGAGACGTGAGCGGCCTCGCGGCTCCTTGTCACATTCCCAAAAGAATGGCGGATGGTTAAAAAAAAAAAAAAGATTATTTTTTCTATGAAATTTTTTTACACTCTGAACTTTGATATAGAAGAATTTGGGCCCCATCGATGGGGGGTCGTTCTGGCGTCCTGCATGTTAATAGGGAGCAGGAGATTTTATCTTCACGTGTGCCAAGTCCATCATCTTCAATGGAAGTAGACACAAGGCAGACTCTAGATTTCTGGCTCGAAAGCATGTTTTCTTCACTAGCCTTCTGAGAACGGATTGGTGAACTTGTCGGTTCAGATTTGCGTGGACTGTGGTGGCGGTCCTATAGGCTGGTCCCTGGGGTGGTCCTATAGGCTGGTCCCTGGGGTGGTCCTATAGGCTGGTCCCTGGGGCGGTCCTATAGGCTGGTCCCTGGGGCGGTCCTATAGGCTGGTCCCTGGGGCGGTCCTATAGGCTGGTCCCTGCGGCGGTCCTGTAGGCTGTCCCTGGGGGGCAGTCCTATAGGCTGTCCCTGGGGGGCGGTCCTATAGGCTGTCCCTGGGGGGGGCGATCCTATAGGCTGGTACCCGGGGGGGCAGTCCCGTAGGCTGTCCCCAGGGTGGCAGCGGTCCCATAGGCTGTCCCCAGGGGGGCGGTCCCGTAGGCTGTCCCCGGGGGGGGGGGGGTCCCGTAGGCTGTCCCCAGGGGGGGTGGTCCCGTCCTGTAGGCTGTCCCCGGGGGGCGGTCCCATAGGCTCTTCTCACTGATTGAACTTAATGGACACGTTGTATCACCTGTCGCATGACCTTCTCCTACAAGGACACAACTATCCTGGAGAGGTCTCCAGTTCGCACTTCTCCTTCATTCCTGCCTTTTTTTTTTTTTTATTTCCACCTAGAATATTATTTGATTTTTTTAACAATTGTAAAGCTGATTCTATCAGAGAAGTATAATTTTATTACTTTGTAGTCGCCATATTTTTATTCGCCTGTTCAGAATCGTTCGTCTATTCCTAACAGAAGTAAAAAGTCTTCCTTTTGCCGAGTCCAAGCAGCCGAGCCGCATTTCATCTGGTGCCCTCCTGAGCTGTTTGCAACAGATAATCATCAGAACTGCCAAAAGCAGACCCTAAAACCTGCAGTGCCCCTATGACAACACTTCCTATCCCATGCTCCCGACCATTTAGTCTTGGCAAAAATGACATTAGCTGAGTGCCACACAGGACAGGTAGAGCAGCTGAATTCATTTTCTGCTCTTACACACCCTTTTTACCACCCTTGGGCCAATTTCCCTTTCCTTGGTTAAGGCCACGTTCAGACGATCAGTATTTGGTCAGTATTTTAAATCCGTATTTGTAAGCCAAAATCAGGAGTGGAACAATCAGAGGAAAAGTATAATAGAAACACGTCACCACTTCTGCATTTTCTCCTGATTTTGGCTTAGAAATACTGATGTAAAATACTGACCAAATACTGGACATGTGAACGTGGCCTTATAGTGCATGTTCTGCATCGGTTTCCTCCACCCAGTAGCAAACCTACAACTTGGTTTTGTCTCCAAAGCTGTCTTTGGGATACCTTCCCCCTTGTACAAGTCTTGGGTCAGGAAGTGTTGTCTTAGGGACATTGCTAAAGAGGAGGTGTGGACATTGAACTTGTAGATTAACTTTTTACAAGAATAAACAATGCACCTAAAATAAAAAAAATAAAGGGACTTTGAAAAAGGTCTTGGTATGAAAAAAATCTCCCGTTTTGTGTATACAGCTCCTATGTGCCTCCATGCGTATAGTATAGTCCGTATGCAAATTGCCTCTTCAGAGAGGAACTCTATAGTGCCACCTGTTGGAAGCATAGTCCAACACTTTCATTATCAAGAAGAAAAAACAAGAGCAGCAGGACCAGACTACACCTTGTTTGTTTGCAGTGTGTAACTATGGAGACACAATGGTTTGCATAGGAGCTGCGTACACAAAACGGTTAATGCATTGGAGTAATAGAAATAAATGGTTGTGACTGGGGACATAAGTGAACGCTGGCTGGCTGCTCTGCGGCTCCGGAAGGTACATTACTGCACTAAACCTGATGGTAGACACTTATTTATTAGTTTCGGTGAGACACTGACGCGCGTTCTTAGATTCCTCGTCTTCTGGCAATTTGCTGCTCTGAACTGGATGTTGTGTAAATACCGTAGTTATGAAAAGATATTTAAATACTAAAAGGAGGATTGTAATTTATTTTGCAGGCGGCACGTTGCCTCTTGGGATACTCACATCTAGGGTTTTTTTTTATGTTTCTTTTGGATTGTTTTCGTACTAGTTTTTACGACGACGTTTTCCCGGCTCCCAGCTTTCACTTGTGCTGCCTTTTTTTTTTGTAAAATTAATTTAGAATTTGTGGTTAACATAATATAAAAGAAATAAAACTTGAAAGCGAATCCTCCGAGATCCGAAATAACCCGTTTATTAGACGATGGACGGAAAAGCTGTTAAATCTGTGAAGTGATAAAACTGTTTGTGAATGTAAAACGCGACACGAAATAACAAGAAGCCAAGTGTAGTCCTTACACCAACTACTCAATAAAGGTGGATATGTTCCAAGCGCTGGTCTGTGCTCTGATTATACTGCCTGCACTGAATGCAGAGGGCGAGCCTGGAGAGCCGGGGGCGTGCAGACTTCTGCAAACGGTGATTTTTTTTTATTGCTGTGATGTTTAAATACAAAAAAAAAAAGTAACACAAAAAAAACCTACTACTGTTTTGTGTATACAGCTTCTATGGCTACAGAAAACGAACTTTCAGGGGTGTACTTTTTTAAAGGGATATTAGGGGTCAGTGCTAAGTGTCTGACGATCAAAAGAAATGGGGTCCTGGGTTGCACATGCACAGTCTATGGGACTGATGGAGAAAGCCGAGGACCAGCGCTCAACTATCTTCCTCAGTCCCATACACTTTAAATGGAGCAGCACAAGTGTCGCAGGACCCCCCAGCAATCAGACCCAGGGTATAGCATAGGAGTATAATAATAATATTATTATTATTATTATTATTATTATTATTATTATTATTATTATTATTATTAATAATAATAATAATAATAATAATAAACAATAATATTGTTGTTATTATTATTAAAAATCAAATAATACAAACAATAATAAATAATATTTGTATTATTATTTTTATTATTTTTTTGTTAATAATAAAAAAATATATACATTTTTTTTTTTATATAAAAAATATTTTTATTTATTATTAATAGAATCTAATATAATATTGTAGAGAGGAGGATGATGATAGTATATTAATATAATATAAATTATTATAATTATATTAATCTAATAATATAATAATGATGTGCTCACTATAGATAGATATTATGGGTATGACACATGTAAGGTAGGATGTGTGTGCTATGGATATACTACACGTGGATAGGAAGTGTTGCGCTGCACATACACATACTAAATCTATAGCAAGGGGCATAATCCGGGTATAACGCTTACATCACTGGTAGGATGTATGTACTGCAAATATATCCTGAGCTTAAAAATACAACTAAAGAATACACTGTGGAACGGGTATAAAAAAAAAAATGAACGTTCATTGAAAAATTAATAAAAATGCACAAAAAAAAAAAAAAGGATCCAGGTGAAGAGGTAAAGGCAGCAAGATCAGGTAAGTGCCATAGACTTACTTAGTGACAGGACGTCCTCTGTGTGCAATGTATGTGTCACTATATACACTTTACCTTTTCTGAAAGGCCGCAGAGGCTGCAATACCATTGACAAGAGGCACCACTAACCAAACAAGACCACGAAGACAAAGGAGATGTCCAAACAAGACCACGAAGACCAAGGAGATGTCCAAACAAGACCACGAAGACCAAGGAGATGTCCAAACAAGACCACGAAGACCAAGGAGATGTCCAAACAAGACCACGAAGACCAAGGAGATGTCCAAACAAGATCACGAAGACCAAGGAGATGTCCAAACAAAATCACGAAGACCAAGGAGGTCTCCAGACAAGACCACGAAGACCAAGGAGGTCTCCAGACAAGACCACGAAGACCAAGGAGATCTCCAAACAAGACCACGAAGACCAAGGAGGTCTCCAAACAAGACCACGAAGACCAAGGAGGTCTCCAAACAAGACCATGAAGACCAAGGAGATCTCCAAACAAGACCACGAAGACCAAGGAGGTCTCCAAACAAGACCACAAAGACCAAGGAGATCTCCAAACAAGACCACGAAGACCAAGGAGATCTCCAAACAAGACCACGAAGACCAAGGAGGTCTCCAAACAAGACCATGAAGACCAAGGAGATCTCCAGGGACAAAGTTGTTAAGTTCAGAAGTACAAGTCAGGGTTGGGTTATAACAAAACATCACAATCTCTGATGATCCTCCAGAGCACCATCAAATTCATTATCATCAAATGGAAAGAACATGGTACCACAACAAGCCCACCAAAACTCTCAACCCGGGCAAGTAGGGCATTAATCAGAGAGGCAGCACAGAGACCAAAGGTAACCCTTAAGGAGCTGGAGAGTTTCCAAAGCAGAGACTGGAGTATCTGTCCATATGACAACAATAAGCCGTATGCTCCATAGAGGTGGCCTTTATGGGAGAGTGGGCAGAAAAAAGCCTTTACTTACACACAAAAATTGTAAGGCTCATTTTGAGTTTGCCCAAAGACACGTGGAAGACTCCTCAAATGTATGGAGGAAGGTGCTGTAGTCAGATGAGACCAAAATTGAACTTTTTGGCCTCCAAAGTAAAATAGTTTTAACATAGTTTTAGTAACATAGTTTTTTTTAAGGTTGAAGGAAGACTAAGTCCATCTAGTTCAACCCATAGCCTAACATGTTGATCCAGAGGAAGGCAAAAAAAAACCATGTGCAAACATTAAGCTCCACATTGGCGAAAAAAAAATTCCTTCCCTACTCCATACGACAATCAGACTAGTTCCCTGGATCAACGCCCTATCAAGGAATCTAGTATTTATAACCTGTAATATTATACTTTTCAAGAAAGGCATCCATGCCCTTCTTAAATTTTAGTAGTGAATCACTCATTACAACATCATGTGGCAGAGAGCTCCATAGTCTCACTGCTCTTACAGTAAAGAATCCGCGTCTGTGATTATGATTAAACCTTCTTTCCTCCAGACGTAGAAGATGCCCCCTTGTCCCCGTCTCTGGCCTCAGAGTAAAAAGATCAGTAGAAAGGTCTTTGTACTGTCCCCTCATATACTTGTACATAGTAATAAGATCACCCCTAAGCCTTCTTTTTTCCACAGTAAATAACCCCAAGTGTAATAACCTGTCTTGGTATTGCAGACCCCCCAGTCCTCTAATAACCTTGGTCGCTCTTCTCTGCACCCGCTCTAGTTCAGCTATGTCTTTCTTATACACTGGAGACCAGAACTGTACACAGTATTCTAAGTGTGGTCGCACTAGTGACTTGTATAGAGGTAAAATTATGTTCTCCTCATGAGCATCTATGCCTCTTTTAATGCATCCCATTATTTTATTTGCCTTTGCAGCAGCAGCCTGACACTGGCCACTAAACGTGAGCTTGTCGTCCACCAATACACCCAGGTCTTTTTCAGTGACAGTTTTGCCCAGTGTTTTACAATTAAGCATATAATTATACATTTTATTTCCTCTGCCCAAGTGCATTACCTTACATTTATCCCCATTAAAGCTCATTTGCCATTTATCAGCCCAAGCTTCTAGTTTACATAGATCCTCCTGTAATATAAAATTGTCCTCCTCTGTATTGATTACCCTGCAGAGTTTAGTGTCATCTGCAAATATTGAAATATTACTCTGTATGCCCCCTACAAGGTCATTAATAAATATGTTAAAAAGAAGGGGGCCCAATACTGACCCCTGTGGTACCCCACTGTTAACTGAGACCCAGTCTGAGTGTTTTCCATTAAAAACCACCCTTTGTTTCCTATCACTGAGCCAATTCTTAACCCACATACATATATTTTCCCCTATCCCCATTGTTCTCATTTTATGTATCAACCTTTTGTGTGGAACCGTATCAAAAGCTTTTGAAAAGTCCATATACACAACATCCACTGCATTTCCTTGGTCCAGTCCAGAACTTGCCTCCTCATAAAAGCTGATCAGATTAGTCTGACAGGAACAGTCCCTCGTAAACCCATGTTGATATTGGGTCATGAGGTTATTCTTCTTCAGATACTCTAGTATAGCATCTCTTAGGAAACCCTCCAGGATTTTACCCACAGTAGAGGTTAAGCTTACCGGCCTATAATTTCCAAGTTCGGTTTTTGTCTCCTTTTTGAATATTGGCACCACATTTGCTATACGCCAGTCCTATGGTACAGACCCTGTTATTATGGAATCTTTAAAGATTAAAAATAATGGTCTATCTATGACGTTACTTAATTCCTGCAGTACTCGCAGGTGTATCCCATCCAGGCCCGGAGATTTGTCAACTTTAGTGATTTTTAGACGCCGCCGTACTTCCTGCTGGGTTAAGCAAGTGACATTTACTGGAGAATTTTTGTTATCACTAATCATGTTTTCTGTCATGCAATTTTCTTGTGTAAATACGGTTGAATAAAAATCATTTAGCATATTGGCTTTTTCCTCATCCACCATTTCACCCAGACTATTTTTAAGGGGGCCAACACTATCATTTTTTAGTTTTATACTATTTATGTAGTTAAAGAATATTTTGGGGTTATTTTTACTTTGTCTGGCAATGATTCTCTCTGCCTCAATATTTGCTGCCTTGATTTGGTTTTTACAGAATTTATTTAATTTTCTATATTTATTTAATACCTCATCACTACCTACTTGCTTTAGCTCTCTAAATGCTTTCTTTTTGTCACTTATTGCGCCCCTTACAGCTCTATTTAGCCATAGTGGTTTCCTCCTATTTCTAGCATGTTTATTCCCATAGGGTATATATTGTGCACAGGTCCTATTCAGGATGCTAATAAATGTCTCCCATTTGCTTTGTGTAGCTTTATGTCTCAGGATATCGTCCCAGTTTATTGCACTAAGATCATCTCTCAACCGTTGGAAATTTGCCTGCCTGAAGTTTAGTGTCCTTGTAACCCCTCTACTACACATCTTATTAAAGGTTACATGAAAACGTATTATTTTGTGATCACTATTACCCAAGTGACCCCCAACTCGTATATTTGATATGCCGTCTGGCCTATTGGTTAATATTAGGTCTAGCAGTGCCCCCCTTCTTGTTGGGTCCTGAACCAGTTGTGAAAGGTAATTGTCTCTCATAGTTGTCAAAAACCTATTACTTTTGCTTGAACTACAGGTTTCTGTCCCCCAATGTATTTCAGGGTAGTTGAAGTCCCCCATAATAATGACTTCTCCTTGAGACGCTGCTTCATCTATTTGCTTCATGAGGATATTCTCCGCTACTTCCATTATTTTTGGAGACTTATAACAAACCCCTATCAGTAATTTATTATTTTTTCCCCCTCCCCTTATCTCCACCCACAGGGACTCTATATTTTCATTAGATTCACATATATCCTCCCACAAGACAGGTTTTAAGGATAATTTTACATATAAACACCCCCCCCCCTCGCTTGTTTGTACGGTCATTTCTGAACAGACTATAGCCCTGTAAATTAACTGCCCAGTCATGGCTCTCGTCCAGCCACGTCTCAGATATCCCTACCATGTCATAATTATTTTCCAACAAAATTAATTCTAATTCCTCCATTTTGTTGGTGAGGCTTCTGGCATTAGTGTACATGCATTTTATGTATCCCTCTGTACCTTTATTCCTTCTTACTTTATTGACTTCTAACCCCACCCCCAATTTCTTTATTTGTGCCTAGGTCACTATCTGCACTATCTTCTCCACCTATAAAATGAATACCCCCCCCCCAATCCCTAGTTTAAACACTCCTCCAACCTTCTAGCCATTTTCTCCCCCAGCACAGCTGCACCCTCCCCATTGAGGTGCAGCCGGTCCCTAGCGTATAGTCTGTAGCCAACTGAGAAGTCGGCCCAGTTCTCCAGGAACCCAAATCCCTCCTTCCTACACCAGTTCTTGAGACACTTATTTATCTCCCTAATCTCCCGTTGCCTCTCTGGCGTGGCACGTGGTACCGGTAGTATTTCAGAGAATACCACCTTGGAGGTCCTTGCTTTCAGCTTGCAGCCTAATTCCATGAAATCATCTTTAAGGACCTTCCACCTACCTCTAACTTTGTCATTTGTGCCAATGTGCACCATGACTGCTGGGTCCTCACCAGCCCCTCCCAGTAATCTGTCAACCCGATCAGCGATGTGCCGGACTCGAGCGCCAGGTAGGCAGCACACTGTTCGGCGATCCCTGTCTTTGTGACAGATTGCCCTATCTGTTCCCCTAATAATTGAGTCCCCCACTACCAGCACCTGCCTGGCCTGCCCTGCTCTCCTATTTCCCTCTTTACTGGAGCTGACACTCCTCCGGCTTTCAAGGGACATACCTTGCTGCAGCAGTGCTACCCCTGTACCGTCACTCCCCTCATCTTCCAACTTTGCAAACTTATTGGGGTGTGCCAAATCAGGACTAGCCTCCCTGGCAGTCTTCCCTCTACCCCCCCTTCTAACTGTCACCCAACTAGCCGCCTCACTGTCCTGCAGCTCCCTACTACCACCCTCCCCCACATCTACCCCAGTGAGCAGCTGCTCAGTGAGCAGCAGACTCCTTTCCATGTTGTCAATGGATCTCAGTGTTGCCAGCTGCTCATTTAGATCCAGTATCTGGGCTTCCAAACGCACAACGTGCACACATCTCGCGCAGCAGTAAGCAACCCCGACTGGCTGTTCAAGGAATGCATACATGTGGCAAGATGTACACTGGATAGCATTGCCAATAATGGAGCTCATTTCCTAATGGGGATTGCACTAGACAGAAATGTTAAGTAAAAAGAAATGTAAAGAATTAATAAAATACAGACAGCAATTCAGTCCAAATTCCTCCCAAAGTCACTGAACAACAAGTCACACACTTACTTTCGTTCGCACTTACGCTCCGGTCACACTCAGCTCGTTCTCACTCGCTAACTAAGAAGATTTAAAGAGTTTTTTTTTTTTCTCCCCTTTTGCAGCAATGCACCCTACAGCTCAATGCACTTCCAAACCAAACCAACACAGCTCATCACCTCAAAAACACCATCCCCAGATGAAACATGGTGGTGGCAGCATCTTACTGTGGGGATGTTTTTCGGCAGCACGGACAGGGAAACTGGTCCAAGTTGAGGGGAAGATGAATGCAGCAAAATACAGGGACATTCTTGAGCAAAACCTGTCTGTCAGTGATTTGAGACTGGGAGGCAGGTTCACCTTCCAACAAGACAATGACCCAAAGCATACTGCTAAAGCAACACTCAAGTGGTTTAAGGGAAAATGTGTAAATGTTTTGGAGTAGCCTAGTCACTGTCAGTGCCCCCAGCCCTGACGGACAATTGGCCCCAATGCAGACCCAGTGTCAGTCAGGGCCGGGGGCACGATTACAGCCACCGCTTTGTATACTCAAAGCGGTGACTGAACCAGTGCCAGCCCCACCCCCTTGACTGAAACCGAATGCTGCTGGGGAGAATACAGTTAACTAGCTATTGAACTCGTTCTACGCCCGGGTCGCGAGCATTTTTATTGGTATATGGTCTCCCATGCTGGTATATGCTGCCCCCATCCTGGTATTTGTGCTGCCCCCATCCTGTCCCCACCATCCTATCCTGGTATGCATGGCACCCCTCACCCCCAATCCTGGTATGCGTGGCACCTCTCACCCCCAATCCTGGTATGCATGGCACCCCTCACCCCCAATCCTGGTATGCATGGCACCCCTCATCCCCAATCCTGGTATCCATGGCACCCCTCACCCCCAATCCTGGTTTTGTGGTACCCCATCCCTATCCTGGTATGTATGGTATCCCTCATCCTGGTATGCATGGGCCCCTCACCCACATCCTGGTATGCATGGCACCCCTCATCCCCATGCTGGTATGCATGGCACTCTTCATCCCTATCCTGGTATGCATGGGCCCCTCATCCCCAATCCTGGTATACATGGTACCCCTCGTCCCTATCCTGGTATGTATGGTACCCCTCATCCTGGTATGTATGGTACCCCGCATTCCTATCCTGGTATGTATGGTACCCCTCACCCCCCAATCCTGGTATGCGTGGTCCCCTCACCCCCCAATCCTGGTATGCGTGGTCCCCTCACCCCCCAATCCTGGTATGCGTGGTCCCCCTCACCCCCCAATCCTGGTATGCGTGGTCCCCCTCACCCCCCAATAATGGTATGCGTGGTCCCCCTCACCCCCCAATAATGGTATGCGTGGTCCCCCTCACCCCCCAATCCTGGTATGCGTGGTCCCCCTCACCCCCCAATCCTGGTATGCGTGGTACCCCTCACCCCGCAATCCTGGTATGTGTGGTACCCCTCACCCCCCAATCCCGGTATGTGTGGTACCCCTCACCCCCCAATCCTGGTATGTGTGGTACCCCTCATCCTTGTATGCATGATCCCCTCACCCCACAATCCTGGTTTGTGTGGCCCACTCACCCCCCAATCCTGGTATGTGTGGCCCCAGCATCCCTTTCACACTGTACACACATACAAAAAAATAAACACTTATACTTACCTTTCTTCTCTGTGCTCCAGCGCTGCTGCGTCCTGTCGTGCCAGAGGCCGGGGGAGGAGTGCGGCGCCGGAGCACCGCGCTGTCCTGAGCCATTTTGCTGAAGACACACTGCAAATGTGTCTTCTGTAAAATGAAGCCGGATAGCGCTATGCACATGCGCCGATCCGACGCCTCACGCCTGCCCCGGTCTCCGGTGAAGAGAGGCGCCGCAGCAACGCTCCTCCCGGTCAGGTAAGTAAGGTGCCGGAGATCGTGGTATGCATTCAGTGTCTACGCATACCGCGATCTCCGGCGCTATACACTCTTCTTACCTGTAACGGCTAGATGCCTGCTTCTGTCTGGAGCCAGACTGCGCATCACGCATGCGCAGTCTATAGAGGCTTCAGACAGATATTCTTGCAGCGTTATATTATAGATTTTCTCCCTGCAGCTTTCTGCTAAGTGCAGGCGTCGGGCAGGTTGGTAACGCTATTAACCTGCAGATTAACCCCATATCTTCAGGTTAATAGCATTTTTGCTGGTGACAGGTTCTCTTTAATATTTGGATGCACGCCCTTTAAAATAAATAACTGAAATCAATCGCTTCCTGTAATCATCAGCTTCTTACACCTCTCACCTGGAATCTTGGACTCTTCTTACTAACTGCTCCAGGTCTCTCATATTTGAAGGCGTCTTCTCCCAACAGCAATTGTAAGATCTCTCCACAGGTGTCAATGGGATTTAGATCTGGACTCATTGCTGCCACTTCAGAACTCTCCAGCGCTTTGTTCCATCCATTTCTGGGGGCTTATTGAAGTATGTTTGGGGTCATTGTCCTGCTGGAAGACCCATGACCTAGGGTGCAAACGCAGATTTCTGACACTGGGCACTACATTGCCACCCAAAATCCTTTGGTAATCTTCAGATTTCATGACGCTTTGCACACAGTCAGGCCACCCAGTGCCAGAGGCAGTGAAACAACCCCAAAACATCTTTGAACTTCCACCATATTTGACTGTAGGTACTGTGTTCTTTTCTTTGTAGGCCTGATTCTGTTTTCAATACACAGTAGAATAATGTGTTTTACCAAAAAGCTCTATCTTGGTCTCATCTGTCCACAAGGTGCTTTCCCAGCAGAATTTTGGCTTACTTACATACATTTTGGCAAACTGCAGTCTAGCTTTAGTCTCTGTGTCAGCAGTGGGGTCCTCCTGGGTCTCCTTCCATAGCGTTTCATTTCATTCAAATGTCCATGGATAGTTCGCACTGACACTGATGCACCCTGACCCTGCAGGACAGCTTGAATTTATTTGGAACTTGATTGGGGCTGATTATCCACCATCCGGACTATCCTGCGTTACAACCTTTCATCAATTTTTCTCTGCTGTTCACATCCAGGGAGATTAGCTACAGGGCCATGGGTTGTAAACTTCTTGATTATATTACACACCGTGGACAAAGGAAAAAGAAGATCGCTGGTGATGGACTTATAACCGTGAGATTGTTGATATTTTTCAACAATTTTGGTTTTCAAGTCCTCAGACAGTTCTCTTCTCCTCTTTCTGTTCTCCATGCTTAGTGTGGCACACACAGACGCACAATGCAAAGATTTAGTCAACTTCTCCCCTTTTTATCTGGTTTCCGGTGTGATTTTCATATTTCCCACACCTGTTACTTGCCACAGGTGAGTGTGAACGAGCATCACATGCTTGAAACAAAGTTGTTTTCCCACAATTTTGGGAAGGTGCCAACAATTTTGTCCATCCCATTTTTGGGGTTTTGTGTGAAATTATGTCCAATTTGCCTTTTTTTCTCTGTTTTTTTGTGATGTTCCAATACACACAAAGGAAATAAACATGTGTATAACAAAACGTGTGTAAGCGCAATAATTTTCTGGGAGAAATATTTCATTTTCTGGAATAATCTCAAGGGTGCCAACACTTTCGGCCATGACTGTAAATGAAGCAGAGAGCAGCAATTACTAATTGCACAATTATATCCGGAAGTAACGACGCTGCCGGCTCCGCATTTGGATAATTAATAATTGATGACTCCCTCATATGTTGCGGTAGAGCCCCGGACACAACGTGCGTTTCATGTTGGCGTCTTTTGCGCTGTTTCTGTTATTATTATTCTGCTTTTTTCCTGGACACTTTTCTTGGCATAAATATATTAATTACTGCACTAATCCTGATTTTTAATCAGAGCATTTATTATCTCCATGGTTATTTCACTTTTTGCAATGTGTTATATACAGTGTGTGTGTATATATATATAATTACACTGTATACACAGCTATATCTGCTATATACTTCTGCCCTGCTGTCCACCTGCACACATAATACCCTTGCCCCATGATATCATGCTATGTCGGTAGATAAGCTCCCCTTGCAGTAATTCCCTCACTAGCAGACGTGTTTGCGTAGCAGGGGCGGTGACTGAGCTCCATTATCTCCTCTCAGCCTCCAGTGCTGCGCTCCCCCCAGCAGTTACTGTCCTGGCCGTCTCTTCTGCGCAGGCGCGGCGCCGCTCTGTTCCCAGCACCTTGGAGAGCGGCCGTGGACTGCGCCCTCCGCCCGGCGGGGAAGGGATTGTCGTGTGTGAGCGCCCGGGGCGGGTGTCCAGCTGCCACTACAGAGGGGGGCAAGGCTGTGATGCCAGGAGGACCCCCCTAAGGCCCCCAATTCATCCCCTGCACCAGGGCAGCAGCCTCTGTGAACGGAGAGCAGCAGAGATCATCCTCTGATCACCCCCCATAGACTGCACAGGACACATCCACAGCTATGACAGCAGGAGGACCCCCATCATGCCCCCCAGTGTGGGCTCGTCACTGATCACAGGGCTGTGCCACCCACGCTGCCAGGCGTCCTCTACGCACAATAGGATCCGCGCAGAACAATAGCTGATCAATCACAGCCGACCTGATGACAGAGCCGAGAGGACGGCGCCCCCTACTGAGCTAACACAAGGATGGTGAGACCCTCGTTATACAGCGACGTGTGTGTGTGGACCCCGAGATGTGTGTATGGACCCCGAGATGTGTATATGGACCCCTGAGATGTGTGTATAGACCCCGAGATGTGTGCACGGACCCCCGAGACGTGCGTGTATAGACACCGAGATGTGTATATGGACCCCTGAGATGTGTGTATAGACCCCCAGACGTGTGTATGGACCCCCAAGACGTGTGTATAGACCCCGAGATGTGTGTGTAGACCCCCTAGACTTGTGTATAGGCACCGAGATGTGTATATGGACCCCTGAGATGTGTGTATGGACCCCTGAGATGTGTGTATAGACCCCGAGACGTGTGTATGGACCCCCGAGACGTGTGTATAGACCCCGAGATGTGTGTATAGACACCCGAGACGTGTGTATAGACCCCCGAGACATGTGTATAGACAAAGATGTGTATATGGATCCCCGAGATGTGTATATGGACCCCCGAGACGTGTGTATAGACCCCCGAGATGTGCGTACGGACCCCGTGATATGTGTGTAGACTCTGAGATGTGTGTATAGACCTCCGAGATGTGTATGGACCCCCGAGACATGTGTATAGACCCCGAGATGTGTGTATGGACACCGAGATGTGTATATGGACCCCCGTGATATGTGTATAAACCCCTGAGACGTGTGTATAGACACCGAGATGTGCATATGGACCCCTAGGATGTGTGTACAGACCCTCGAGATGTGTGTATGTACCTCAAGACATGTATATGGACCCCGAGACGTGTATATAGACCCCGAGATGTGCAGACCGAGATGTGTGTATAGACTGTAATACGTGTGTGTGTGTATATATATATATATATATATATATATATATATATATATATAGACCCCGAGATGTGCAGGCCACGCACCTGACGGAGGCCGCATCCTTTAGATAGAAGTTGGATGACTATGGGTCTGATGATCCATCGTTCTGCTGATGCCGCCATTGGCTGCTAGAATTGTCCAGACTTGTTAGATTACAAGGAAAAATAATGTCCATGGAGGGGCCGAGGGAGGGCGGGGACAGATACTAGAGGGCCCCTATGCAGGAACTATATCAGGACCCCTCTGATCTGAAAGCTCATCATAAAGCCCCTCATTTCTTCTGTAACAGCCCACCAGTAATTGTCGGCTATGACGTTTCTTAGTTTGTGCCCTGAATAATAAGAAGCTGCTTTTCAGATGACGGTGGGGACAGAGAAATAAGCTGCTGCCCGGCCCCTCTGGTCACCGCTTATCTTTCTTGAGAACAAAAGGATTGGGAGATGAAACCCTCCGAGCATCTAATGTGCGTAGTGATGATGTTCAGGAAGAAGGGTCCCGCTGGTTTGGCCAACTTTGCTCTTGTGTGTGGACACCTTTAACAATCACTATAGTGTGACATCTGTGGGTGATGGGTCAGATCTTTATTGGAGCAGATTTAGAATATTATCACATATCAGTAACGATTGTAGCAATCACTGAAGAGTCTGCATGAAGGATGATGAAGAGCAGAGGATGGAGGACATTTTACCCAACATCACAGAGCAGAGGACATTGTACCCGACATCACAGAGCAGAGGACGGAGGACATTGTACCCAACATCACAGAGCAGAGGACGGAGGACATTGTACCCAACATCACAGAGCAGAGAACGGAGGAAATTGTACCCAACATCACAGAGCAGAGGACGGAAGACATTGTACCCGACATCACAGAGCAGAGGACATTGTACCCAACATCACAGAGCAGTGGACGGAGGACATTGTACCCAACATCACAGAGCAGTGGACGGAGGACATTGTACCCAACATCACAGAGCAGAGGACGGATGACATTGTACCCAGCATCACAGAGCAGAGGACATTGTACCCAACATCACAGAGCAGAGGACATTGTACCCAACATCATAGAGCAGTGGACGGAGGACATTGTACCCAACATCACAGAGCAGAGGACGGATGACATTGTACCCAACATCACAGAGCAGAGGACATTGTACCCAACATCACAGAGCAGAGGACATTGTACCCAACATCATAGAGCAGAGGACGGAGGACATTGTATCCAACATCACAGAGCAGAGGACGGAGGACATTGTACCCAACATCACAGAGCAGAGGACATTGTACCCAACATCACAGAGCAGAGAACGGAGGAAATTGTACCCAACATCACAGAGCAGAGGACGGAGGAAATTGTACCCAACATCACAGAGCAGAGGACGGAGGAAATTGTACCCAACATCACAGAGCAGAGGACGGAGGACATTGTACCCAACATCACAGAGCAGAGGACCGAGGACATTGTACCCAACATCACAGAGCAGAGGACGGAGGACATTGTACCCAACATCACAGAGCAGAGGACGGAGGACATTGTACCCAACATCACAGAGCAGAGGACATTGTACCCAACATCACAGAGCAGAGAACGGAGGAAATTGTACCCAACATCACAGAGCCGAGGATGGAGGAAATTGTATCCAACATCACAGAGCAGAGGACGGAGGACATTGTACCCAACATCACAGAGCAGAGGACATTGTACCCAACATCACAGAGCAGAGAATGGAGGAAATTGTACCCAACATCACAGAGCAGAGAACGGAGGAAATTGTACCCAACACCACAGAGCAGAGAACGGAGGAAATTGTACCCAACATCACAGAGCAGAGGACGGAGGAAATTGTACCCAACGTCACAGAGCAGAGGACGGAGGACATTGTACCCAACATCACAGAGCAGAGGACGGAGGACATTGTACCCAACATCACAGAGCAGAGGACGGAGGACATTGTACCCAACATCACAGAGCAGAGGACATTGTACCCAACATCACAGAGCAGAGAACGGAGGAAATTGTACCCAACATCACAGAGCAGAGGACATTGTACCCAACATCACAGAGCAGAGGACGGAGGACATTGTGTCCAACATCACAGAGTAGAGGACGGAGGACATTGTACCTAACATCACAGAGCAGAGGACATTGTACCCAACATCACAGAGCAGAGAATGGAGGAAATTGTACCCAACATCACAGAGCAGAGGACGGAGGAAATTGTACTCAACATCACAGAGCAGAGGACGGAGGACATTGTACCCAACATCACAGAGCAGAGGATGGAGGACATTGTACCCAACATCACAGAGCAGAGGACGGAGGACATTGTACCCAACATCACAGAGCAGAGGACATTGTACCCAACATCACAGAGCAGAGAACGGAGGAAATTGTACCCAACATCACAGAACAGAGGACGGAGGACATTGTATCCAACATCACAAAGCAGAATATAGAAGACATTGTACCCAACATCACAGAGCAGAGGACGGAGGACATTGTACCCAACATCACAGAACAGAGGACGGAGGACATTGTATCCAACATCACAAAGCAGAAGACAGAAGACATTGTAACCAACATCACAGAGCAGAGGGTGGAGGACATTGTACCCAACATCACAGAACAGAAGACATTGTAACCAACATCACAGAGCAGAGGTTGGAGGACATTGTACCCAACATCACAGAGCAGGAGACAGAAGACATTGTAACCAACATCACAGAGCAGAGGGTGGAGGACATTGTACCCAACATCACAGAGCAGAAGACAGAAGACATTGTAACCAACATCACAGAGCAGAGGGCGGAGGACATTGTACCCAACATCACAGAGCAGAGGGCGGAGGACATTGTACCCAACATCACAGAGCAGAAGATGGATGACATTGTACCCAACATCACAGAGCAGAGGACATTGTACCCAACATCACAGAGCAGAGGACGGAGGACATTGTACCCAACATCACAGAGCCGAAGACTGAGGACTTGTACCGGACATCACAGAGCAGAGGACATTGTACCCAACATCACACAGCAGAGTACTGAGGACATTGTACCCGTCATCACAGAGCCGAGGACTGGGGACATTGTACCCGTCATCACAGAGCAGAGGACTGAGGAGATTGTACCCAACATAACAAAGCAGAAGACTGAGGACATTGTACCCAACATCACAAAGCAGAAGATGGAGGACATTGTACCCATCTTCATAGAGCAGAGGACGGAGGAGATTGTACCCGACATCATAGAGCAGAGGACATTGTACCCGACATCATAGAGCAGAGGACATTGTACCGACATCACAGAGCTGAGGACATTGTACCCGACATCACAGAGCAGAAGACTGAGGACATTGTACCCAACATCACAGAGCAGAGGACTGAGGACATTTTACCCAATATCACAGAGCAGAGGACATTGTACCCGACATCACAGAGCTGAGGACATTGTACCCGACATCACAGAGCTGAGGACATTGTACCCGACATCACAGAGCAGAAGACTGAGGACATTGTACCCAACATCACAGAGCAGAAGACTGAGGACATTGTACCCGACATCACAGAGCAGAAGACTGAGGACATTGTACCCAACATCACAGAGCAGAGGACTGAGGAGATTGTACCCGACATCACAGAGCAGAGGACTGAGGACATTTTACCCAATATCACAGAGCAGAGGACATTGTACCCAACATCACAGAGCAGAGGACATTGTACCCAACATCACAGAGCAGAGGACGGAGGAGATTGAACCCAACATCACAGAGCAGAGGACTGAGGACATTTTACCCAACATCACAGAGCAGAGGACTGAGGAAATTGTACCCAACATCACAGAGCAGAGGACGGAGGATGATGTAACAATCTGCGGAATGTTTACATAACGTTAAATAAGAAATTCTCCAGTATTATAAATGGTGGGTGGGGCCCTGTAATAGATGTTTCAATAGGGGGCAGGGGATCTTAACATTATTCATCTTTGCTTATACCAAAACAATAGCTACTGGCAAAAAAGTGATAGTAACCAGGACGATAATGACTAAAGAAGTGAGCGGCGTTGGTCAGTCCAGGAGCGGGGGCAGGGCTTCAGATCACCCAAACACATTGCATGGAATAGTCTGAGAAGTCCGAAAAGAGGTGAAAGAGGGCGGCAAAAGCAGGTGCCAGGTGTTATCACTCTTAATATTATTTTGTTTTTTTCTTTGCTTTTGTCCTGATACATTTCTACTCAGATCTCGCTGGTCCAGTCACAATGGTGAATGTAGTGACCTGATAACAGCGTGTCTTGCTGATGTTTTTCGGACATATTCTCCCTCCACACTCACGTGCAGCCGTTTCCCATTCACAACCTCTCTTTCTATACAACCAAAGGTCCTAAGGCTGGAGCTTAAAGGGATTGTCCATTTTATCTTTAACAAATATGTTGGGGACTTTTGTGGTTTATTACATACCGTGGGTACGGAAAGTATTCAGACCCGTTTACATTTTTCACTCTTTGTTTCATTGCAGCCATTTGGTAAATTCTAAAAAGCAAATTTTTTCTCATTAATGTACACTCTGCACCCCATCTTGACTGAAAAAAAAAACAGAAATGTAGAAATTTTTGCAAATTTATTAAAAAAGAAAAACTGAAATATCACATGGTCATAAGTATTCAGACCCTTTGCTCAGTATTGAGTAGAAGCCCCCTTTTGAGCTAGTACAGCCATGAGTCTTCTTGGGAATGATGCAACAAGTTTTTCACACCTGGATTTGGGGATCCTCTGCCATTCTTCCTTGCAGATCCTCTCCAGTTCCATCAGGTTGGATGGTGAACGTTGGTGGACAGCCATTTTCAGGTCTCTCCAGAGATGTTCAATTGGGTTTAGGTCAGGGCTCTGGCTGGGCCAGTCAAGAATGGTCACAGAGTTGTTCTGAAGCCTCTCCTTTGTTATTTTAGCTGTGTGCTTAGGGTCATTGTCTTGTTGGAAGGTGAACCTTCGGCCAAGTCTGAGGTCCAGAGCACTCTAGAAAAGGTTTTCATCCAGGATATCTCTGTACTTGGCCGCATTCATGTTTCCTTCAATTGCAACCAGTCGTCCTGTACCTGCAGCTGAAAAACACCCCCATAGCATGACGCTGCCACCACCATGTTTCACTGTTGGGATTGTATTGGGCAGGTGATGAGCAGTGCCTGTTTTTTTCCACACATACCGCTTAGAATTATCACCAAAAAGTTCTATCTTCGCCTCATCAGACCAGAGGATCTTATTTATCATAGTCTGGGAGTCCTTCATGTGTTTTTGAGCAAACTCTATGTTGGCTTTCATATGCCTTGAATCAGAGAATCATAGAATCATAGAATGGTAGAGTTGGAAGGGACCTCCTGGGTCATCTGGTCCAACCCCCTGCTCAAAGCAGGATTCACTAAATCATCTCAGACAGATGTCTGTCCAGCCTCTGTTTGAAGACGTCCATTGAAGGGGAACTCACCACCTCTCGTGGCAGCCTGTTCCACTCATTAATCACCCTAACTGTCAAAAAGTTTTTTCTAATATCTAATCTGTGTCTCCTCCCATTTAGTTTCATCCCATTGCTTCTAGTCTTTCCTTGTGAAAATGAGAATAAAGATGATCCTTCTACAATGTGACAGCCCTTGACATATTTGTAGACAGCTATTAAGTCTCCTCTCAGTCTTCTTTTTTGCAAGCTAAACATTCCCAAATCCTGCAACCGTTCCTCATAGGACATGGTTTGCAGACCAGTCACCATTCTGGTCGCTCTTCTCTGAACTTGCTCCAGTTTGTCGATGTCTTTTTTAAAATGTGGTGCCCAAAACTGTACACAGTATTCCAGATGAGGTCTGACCAAAGAGGAGTAAAGACCGATAATGACTTCACGTGATCTAGACTGTATGCTTCTGTTAATACATCCCAGAATTGTATTTGCCTTTTTTGCTGCTGCATCACATTGTTGACTCATGTTCAGTCTATGATCAGTTCAGTCTTGCACTGAGGACAGGCTTCCGTCGGGCCACTCTGCCATAGAGGCCCGACTGGTGGAGGGCTGCAGTGATAGTTGACTTTGTGGAACTTTCTCCCATCTCCCTATTGCATCTCTGGAGCTCAACCACAGTGATCTTGGGGTTCTTCTTTACCTCTCTCACCAAGGCCCTTCTCCCAAGATTGCTCAATTTGGCTGGACGGCCAGGTCTAGGAAGACTTCTGGTGGTCCCAAACTTCTTCCATTTAAGGATTATGGAGGCCGCTGTGCTCTTAGGAACCTTGAGTAAAGCAGAAATTCTTTTGTAACCTTGGCCAGATCTGTGCCTTGCCACAATTCTGTCTCTGAGCTCCTTGGGCGGTTCCTTTGAGCTCATGATTCTCATTTGGTCTGACATGCACTGTGAGCTGTGAGGTCTTATATAGACAGGTGTGTGCCTTTCCAAATCATGTCCTATCAGTTTAATTAAACACAGCTGGACTCCAATGAGGGAGTAAAACCATCTCAAGGAGGATCACAAGGAAATGGACAGCATGTGACTTAAATATGAGTGTCTAAGCATAGGGTCTGAATACTTATGACCATGTGATATTTCAGTTTTTCTTTTTTAATAAACTTGCAAAAATGTCTACATTTCTGTTTTCTTTCAGTCAAGATGGGGTGCAGAGTGTACTTTAATGAGAAAAAAATGAACTTTTTAGAATTTACCAAATGGCTGCAATGAAACAAACAGTGTAAAATTTAAAGGGGTCTGAATACTTTCCGTATCCACTGTAAGTTAAAAAAAAAGGTTCTATGAAACCACCAACCCAAGCCACGTGTCATCAGAAAATGACTTATATTATTTATATCTATATTAAAAAAAATGAAAAATAAAGAAAGAAAGCTTCAAGTTAGACTGTTACTTACCGCTCTTTCCAGCTGCAACAGACTGGCTCTGACCCCATTTGATTGTATATAAGTATTTTTTGAGCATGCTATGTTCCAGGCACAGATTATTGTTAAGGGAAGGGAGGAGGTGAGCTGTGACATCACTGTAGTGAATGGTGGATTCTGTCTTGTCTAATGTATACAGAGGTGTTATCAGTCATTGTACAGGAGGAGGAGGTGAGCTGTGATATCACCTATTGTGAATGGTGGATCCTGTGTTATCTACTGTATATAGAAGTGTTATCAGTCATTGTACAGGAGGAGGAGGAGGTGAGCTGTGCTATCGCCTATTGTGAATGGTGGATCCTGTGTTATCTACTGTATGTGGAGGTGTTATCAGTCATTGTGCATGAGGAGGAGATGATATCACAGCTCACCTCCTTCCCCTCCCTGCAGATTGACCTCTACATAGGTTACAGAGCATGCTCACTACACTCTAACAGTCATCTATTTGTTCCGTTCCCTTGATCCATGAGGCCGCTCCCTTAATAATGTACAAGAAATAGATTTTAAAAAATCTACAATGGGAAAATAAAAATAGATTGAGAAAAATAATTTGCAAATGATTCTCAGTAAAGCATAAAATATAGTTGATACAATTAATAACTCACGTGTATAATGTAATACTATTTATTCTCGTAGATTTTGCTGGATGAAGACCTTGTCCCATGAGACTGATGGGTTTCTACATAAGCTCCTTGTCCAGAAGTCCCTGCACCAAGACGCAGGTGCGACACTACCAGGTGGCCCCGAGCTACAATTACAAATGGACGGACATCCACTATGAAGCCAGCAGGGGCAACGTGGAGAAGCTGCGGGGGCTACTGACCACCTCAGGTTGGGCAAAAAAAATTAGCGGAAAGGGACAGCCAATCATGTGACAGCATTAAATTTTAAAAATAAGAGCTGGGATCTGATTGGTCGCTGTGAGGTCCTGCTTTACTTTTCCTTCGCCCCCCACCCTCACCATTACCCCCAGGTTAGTTCTTCAGTGTCTCTTTTATGTTGTAGACAAAGAGTTGGTGGATCGGAAAGACTATTATGGGAAGACACCCCTATATTGGGCAGCTTATAAAGGGCAAAGGATTTCGATGGAGTTACTGCTGCAACATGGGGCCAATGTCAACAGTTGTTGTAAGCACGGCGGGACCCCCTTACATGCGGCCATTGGATTGTTTCCAGACTGTGCCCTCTTGCTAATTCAGGTGAGAAACTATTCCCCCATGACACTCCCACACAGTACGACACCCCTACAGTGCCCCCCACAGTACGATGCATATAGTGGGCTATGGATATAAAACAGATCCTTAATATTGTCTTAGGCACTTGCCTCTAAATTTATCCAGCACTTAAACCTTTAAAGAGGACCTGTCACTCAGTTTTTTTACAGTGAGTTAAATATCTTGTAAAAATCCCTGAGTTCCCCCGATTCTGCCACTGTTTTCCGTTTTGTTCTGCGTCGCTCCATTGCAGAGATATTCACATTTGTTACTTTTGTAGCGCAGCATGTGAAATCTCTGCTTGCAGTCCAACTGGGCGTTTCTTCAGAGACTTCTCTGGGGGCGCGCGCTTTCACCCCTCCTTCTCAGACGCTGCCAATCATAGCTCAGACTCAGATGTTGCTGAGCTGTGATTAGCAGCGTCTGGAAGGGAGGCGTGATAGCGCACACCCTCAGAGAAGTCTCTGAAGAAATGCCCAGTTGGACTACAAGCAGAGATTTCACATGCTGCGCTCCAGAAGCAACAAATGTGAATATCTCTGCAATGGAGCGACACAGCACAAAACGGAAAAGAACGACAGAATCGGGAGCGCAGGAATATTTACAAAATATTAACCTCTAATTTTCTGACAATTAAAGAGGACCAGGCACCTTCTCAAAAAAATGTTGTCCAGTAATGTCACGTTATGATCAGCGATTTCTGTTTATTTGCACAGCATGGCGCCGATGTCAATCTGCAGGACAACTGGGGAGTGACACCCATGTACCTGGCGGCATGCAGCGGGCAGCTGGAGTGTATTCGGCTCCTGGTGCAGGCAGGCGCTGACATCACATATAAGAACAAGGTAAGTGGATCATATAATATTATATTATAGATACATGTGTGGCAGGACTGTATTATAGCAGGTAGAAGGATATTGGGGAAAGTAAATCGAGGGGGCGGCGTTTATTATCCTCATCTATTAGCAACTGCTCAGTGACTTCAAAGAACAGAACAGTCAATGCAGCTCTGGAGTATAATACTGGATGTAACTCAGGATCAGTAATGTATGTACACAGTGACTGCACCAGCAGAATAGTGAGTGCAGCTCTGGAGTATAATACAGGATGTAACTCAGGATCAGTAATGCAATGTATGTACACAGTGACTGCACCAGCAGAATAGTGAGTGCAGCTCTGGAGTATAATACAGGATGTAACTCAGGATCAGTAATGTAATGTATGTACACAGTGACTGCACCAGCAGAATAGTGAGTGCAGCTCTGGAGTATAATACAGGATGTACAGTGGGTACGGAAAGTATTCAGACCCCTTTACATTTTTCACTCTTTCTTTCATTGCAGCCATTTGGTAAATTCTAAAAAGTTCATTTTTTTCTCATTAAAGTACACTCTGCACCCCATCTTGACTGAAAAATTTTTTTGTAAATGTATTAAAAAAGAAAAACTGAAATATCACATGGTCATAAGTATTCAGACCCTATGCTTAGACACTCGTATTTAAGTCACATGCTGTCCATTTCCTTGTGATCCTCCTTGAGATGGTTCTACTCCTTCATTGGAGTCCAGCTGTGTTTAATTAAACTGATAGGACTTGATTTGGAAAGGCACACACTTGTCTATATAAGACCTCACAGCTCACAGTGCATGTCAGACCAAATGAGAATCATGAGCTCAAAGGAACTTCCCAAGGAGCTCAGAGACAGAATTGTGGCAAGGCACAGATCTGGCCAAGGTTACAAAAGAATTTCTGCTTTACTCAAGGTTCCTAAGAGCACAGTGGCCTCCATAATCCTTAAATGGAAGAAGTTTGGGACCACCAGAAGTCTTCCTAGACCTGGCCGTTCAGCCAAACTGAGCAATTGTGGGAGAAGAGCCTTGGTGAGACAGGTAAAGAAGAACCCCAAGATCACTGTGGCTGAGCTTCAGAGATGCAGTAGGGAGATGGGAGAAAGTTTCACAAAGTCAACTATCACTGCAGCCCTCCACCAGTCGGGCCTTTATGGCCGAGTGGCCCGATGGAAGCCTCTCTTCAGTGCAAAACATATGAAAACCCGCATAGAGTTTGCTCAAAAACACATGAAGGACTCCCAGACTATGAGAAATAAGATTCTCTGGTTTGATGAGATGAAGATAGAACTTTTTGGTGATAATTCTAAGTGGTATATGTGGAGAAAACCAGGCACTGCTCATCACCTGCCCAATACAATCCCAACAGTGAAACATGGTGGTGGCAGCATCATGCTATTGGGGTGTTTTTCAGCTGCAGGGACAGAACGACTGGTTGCAATTGAAGGAAACATGAATGCAGCCAAGTACAGAGATATCCTGGATGAAAACCTTTTCTAGAGTGCTCTGGACCTCAGACTTGGCCGAAGGTTCACCTTCCAACAAGACAATGACCCTAAGCACACAGCTAAAATAACAAAGGAGAGGCTTCAGAACAACTCTGTGACCATTCTTGACTGGCCCAGCCAGAGCCCTGACCTAAACCCAATTGAGCATCTCTGGAGAGACCTGAAAATGGCTGTCCACCATCCAACCTGACGGAACTGGAGAGGATCTGCAAGGAAGAATGGCAGAGGATCCCCAAATCCAGGTGTGAAAAACTTGTTGCATCATTCCCAAGAAGACTCATGGCTGTACTAGCTCAAAAGGGGGCTTCTACTCAATACTGAGCTAAGGGTCTGAATACTTATGACCATGTGATATTTCAGTTTTTCTTTTTTAATAAATTTGCAAAAATTTCTACATTTCTGTTATTTTTCAGACAAGATGGGGTGCAGAGTGTACTTTAATGAGAAAAAAATGAACTTTTTAGAATTTACCAAATGGCTGCAATGAAACAGAGTGAAACATTTAAAGGGGTCTGAATACTTTCCGTACCCACTGTAAGTCAGGATCAGTACATGATAAATAATTTATTTTTTAAGTGGATTTTGTGTTACTCTAAGAAACTATTTTCCGTTTTACCCTAGAAAACCGGCCTGCCTCCCAAGCGCCTTGCTTCCCAGGTTGGATTCATTGCCTGGATTGAGTCCTTCTCTCATCAGCCTCGCTCATTAAAACACCTGAGCCGTCTGCGAATACGATCCAGTCTGGGGCCCCAGCGCCTCCGAGCAGTGAGGACCTTTAACTTGCCACAATCACTGAAGTGCTATCTTATGTTGGAGGACCTGGTCCTGCAGGAGCCGGTGTGACATTTGCGGTGTTGTTGTGCGTTATCTCGTGTCCTTGCTCTTCTCCGTTCAGTGGAAAAGTCCTTTCTTGTATCCATTAGTGGTGAAGTGTCCACAGGCGACACGACAGTGGGGAACAAAGACTCTAAACTCTCGATCTTCGTCAGCTTCCATTTCTTACAGCACCGCGAGTCGGACCCGTACGGATAGAAAGTATTTTTTCTTTACTTTATAACATTAATTGTGGCCAATTTGGCAAAAACATCAGATAAAATGTGTCCTGGGGCAGAGAGGTGTCGGGCGACCATTGTCCCGTTATTATACAAATGCTCCTCTAATGCGATTTCAGGCACAAATGGGCTGAGAATTGAGGCTTTTATTGAGGGGTAATGAACATTTTTGGATCCGTGAGGTTTGGGAAGGGCAACTATTTTAGCAAAATAGCCCCAAATACGGTAAATAAAAATCCATGTGACTAAACTCCATCAATTATGATCCCAGAATAAAAGAGTTTTGAATAAAAACAATTAAATGACAAAATATAACATTCTCATCACAAATGAGGCACGATCAATACTATTATTATTTTATTTTTATTTTTTTTTAAATAAACATTTTTTTTTATAAATAACTCAGGTTTTCATTTTGGTTTGTGATGATGTCACTATTGCAGGAATGATGATGTCATCTGTTATCCTACGGATAAGTGATACGTGGCTGATCACTGGGGGTCCGACCATTGGAACCCCCACCAATCCCGAGACTGAGCCTTGTCTGTATGCTGCTCGGATCTTGTGTTGTGGCTGCAGCGGTGACGTCTTGTTGACAGCGCACATCACCGCTGCAGCCAGTCACTGAACGCCACCGAGCTACTACTATATCACTGCTGCAGCCACAACACCGAGATCCGAGCAGCAGCGAGGAGCCAGCGCTGGACCCCAAAGACGACGAGTATCTGCTCTGCTAGTTGTATTAGGTATTTTAGAATATTTGAGGTTCACTTTCTTGAAAATGGAAAACCCCATTAATGCCATGTGGACCCTTGGCCGAAAGTTTGCATCAAGGCTCAGGAACTGCAAGTTACAGGATTGACACGGCTCCTTCACCGGACCACCAATGTCGTCATAGCCTGATGCATAGGATTAGGTCGCCTTGGGCAGCAACTACTGCAAAATTAACAGCATAAATCTACATGAAAAGTTGCAAATTTTCTTTATGGTTTTGGATAGATTTATTGTATCCTTCTCCCGAGATGTTCTAAAAATCTGCATTGTATCAGTTGTTGCATTGTAGCATAGTTGCATTGTATCAGTTGTTGCAGTGTAACATAGTTGCATTGTACCAGTTGTTGCAGTGTAACTTAGTTGCATTGTACCAGTTGTTGCAGTGAAACATAGTTGCATTGTACCCGTTGTTGAGTTGTAACGTTGTTGCATTGTAACATAGTTGCATTATACCAGTTTTTGCAGTGTGACATAGTTGCATTGTACCAGTTGTTGCAGTGAAACATAGTTGCATTGTCACATAGTTCTGTTGTATCAGTTGTGTTGTAACGTTGTTGCATTGTAGCGTAGTTGCATTGTACCAGTTGTTGCAGTGTAACATAGTTGCATTGTACCAGTTGTTGCAGTGTAACATAGTTGCATTATACCAGTTGTTGCAGTGAAACATAGTTGCATTGTACCAGTTGTTGCATTGTAACATAGTTGCATTATACCAGTTTTTGCAGTGTAACATAGTTGCATTGTACCAGTTGTTGCATTGTACCAGTTGTTGCATTGTGACAGTTGTTGCACTGTGCCAGTTGTTGCATTGTGCCAGTTGTTGCACTGTACCAGTTGTTGTATTGTAACATAGTTGCATTGTATGAGCTGTTGCATTGTACGAGTTGTTGCATTGTGCCAGTTGTTGCATTCTGCCAGTTGTTGCATTGTACCAGTTGTTGCATTGTACCAGTTGTTGCATTGTGACAGTTGTTGCACTGTGCCAGTTGTTGCATTGTGCCAGTTGTTGCACTGTACCAGTTGTTGCATTGTAACATAGTTGCATTGTACGAGTTGATGCATTGTGCCAGTTGTTGCATTGTGCCAGTTGTTGCACTGTACCAGTTGTTGCATTGTAACATAGTTGCAGTGTACGAGTTGTTGAAGTGTACGAGTTGTTGTATTGTACCAGTTTTTGCATTGTGCCAGTTGCTGCATTGTACCAGTTGTTGCATTGTGCCAGTTGTTGCATTGTGCCAGTTGTTGCAGTGTACCAGTTGTTATATTGTACCAGTTGTTGCATTGTAACATAGTTGCATTATACCAATGGTGGCACTGTACCAGTTGTTGCATTGTACCAGTTGTTGCATTGTACAAGTTCTTACATTGTAACATAGTTGCACAGACTTTCCCAGTCTCCATGTTGGGAGCACAATCCTTAGTCTTCTTGCTGTGTCAAAGTGTTGCAATGTTTTGACATCAGTAGTTTGGGACTGACTGTGTTATTAGGTTCTCTGGAGAAAGGATATTTATACAGATGAGAAATATCCAAGGCAACAGCATCTCTAGAGATCAATCCTCACTTATGGGTCCATTAAAGCAGTCAGCAGTAGATGCACCTGAGCACTTGTCAATGAGAGCAAAGGAGGCGATAAGCGTGCAACTAGGACACATGCATAAAATAGGCGGGCAAAGAAAAAGAGGGCATCGTGCATGGGTGACCTGCATCTGCAGAGTCATAAATGTTTTGCATTTAATCTTTAATAAGGTCGTCCAGCTTTTTTAAATGCATTTTGGGCTAAGAATCATTTTTTGCAATTGAGTTTCTTCAAAAATTTTGCACCGTTTGGCTTTTCCTGCACATTCAACTTTCATATCGTCAAATCAGATGAGAGGAGCTCAGAAAAAAAGACAAAAGCGAGACCATCAGAAGGAAGTCACTGATGGATTCTCAGTTAACTTATTCTGCAGCCAGTAAATGACAGTGCAACACAGAGACTGTACAGGGGGCAAACGCTGCCAAATATTTAATTATAGAACTGATTTTTATCCAAATATTAAAAATAATAGTTTCTAAAAGGTGAACAACCCCTTTTAACGCTGGCTTTGAATTTACTGTCTATGGGGAACCGGATTATCATAGATTGTGCTGCAATAGTAAAGATATCCCACTTTAATTTTTAGTATACTGTATCTGAGAGTTGGAAAAAAAATTCTGAAAAAGACGCGTACTAAAAGAAGTTGTGTAACATACCTGGCGGCATCCTTGCATAGTGGTCCACCTCCCACTGTGCAAGAGCGCGCACTTGATTTCCAGTCCAGACTGCCACTCTGGCTTCTTTCCATACTGTCTGCTTTGCTCTGCTCTGTCTGCTTAGGGCGACGCCTGCCGAACTTCCTGTTTCTTGTAGCTGCTGCAAACACACCCCTAATGCATCATCAGCCTATTGCTGTCTGTCACCTGGTATTTAAACTAGCTCCTCCTTGGAATCCTTGCCTGAGCATCTTGTTGTCAGTTGGCTTCTAGTCACTGATGTGCCAGGTCCTGTCTATGTTTCCTGCCTTGCGGTATCAGTTCCCGTGTCTGAACTGTGTCCTGTCTGTGTACTCTAGCCAGCTGTCTTTCTGCCTCTTCTGGAGGCTGTATTTCGAGGCCCGTGTGAACACGCTCTTAGCCTGTTCCTTCCGCCCTCTAGGGGCCACATACCTAGATCTGTTGTCTGTGTCTTTTCCCAGTGTCTGTTCCTGCCCTAACCATCTTCCAGCCTGTTTCCCGTTTCTCTCTACGCCCATATCTTCCCTTTTTCTGCAGAGTCTGAACTCGTACCTAACTCCTGCTCGTTGTCACTGTACTTCCGTTTGTGAGTTTGTGGTCCACTCGCTACTTCACTTCAAGTACCCTGTGGGTATCTGGTTCTGCCTTTCCCTTCCTGTCTGTTCCGTGTGAACAGAGCCCTGTCCCCTCTGCCCTGCCTTGCTCACCGCTCCGGCGGTTTCTGCCCGCTCTGCCTTGTTCACCGCTCCGGCTTTCCTTGCCTGCTCTGCCTTGCTCACCGCTCCGGCGGTTCTTGCCTGCTCTGCCTTGCTCACCGCTCCGGTGGTTCTTGCCTGCTCTGACCCTTTGCTCACTGCTCCGGCAGTCTCGCTCTGCTCTGACCCTTTGCTCACTGCTCCGGCAGTCTCACTCTGCTCTGACCCTTTGCTCACTGCTCTGGCAGTCTCGCTCTGCTCTGACCCTTTGCTCTCTGATCCGGCAGTCTCGCTCTGCTCTGACCCTTTGCTCACTGCTCCGGCAGTCTCGCTCTGCTCTGACCCTTTGCTCACTGGTCCGGCAGTCTCGCTCTGCTCTGACCCTTTGCTCACTGCTCCGGCAGTCTCGCTCTGCTCTGACCCTTTGCTCACTGCTCCGGCAGTCTGGCTCTGCTCTGACCCTTTGCTCACTGCTCCGGCAGTCTCGCTCTGCTCTGACCCTTTGCTCACTGCTCCGGAAGTCTCGCTCTGCTCTGACCCTTTGCTCACTGCTCCGGCAGTCTCGCTCTGCCCTGACCCTTTGCTCACTGCTCCGGCAGTCCCGTCCTGCTCCACTCTTGCTCACCGCTCCAAGCGGCCTCGTCCTGCTCTACTCTTGCTCACCACTCCAGGCGGCCTCGCCCTGCTCTACTCTTGCTCACCGCTCCAGGCGGCCTCGTCCTTCTCTACTCTTGCTCACCGCTCCAGGCAGCCTCGTCCTGCTCTACTCTTGCTCACCGCTCCAGACGGCCTCGTCCTGCTCTACTCTTGCTCACCGCTCCAGGCGGTGTCGTCCTGCTCTACTCTTGCTCACCGCTCCAGGCGGTTTCGTCTCGCTCTGCTCTTGCTCGCCGCTTCAGGCATCTGCGGTTCTGTTCCTGAGTCCCAGTCTGTACTAGGACCTATGCACTCTGTGCTCCAACCTGTCGTACCTGTCAGTACCTCCCTGTTTGCATACCAGTCGTGCTTGCCAGCATCCACCCGTCTGTGTGCCAGCCTAACTTGCCTGTTCCTGTATTCCCCGGTGTGGGTCAACAGCCGTGTCCGGGGTCTGACCTGGAGTAGCACCTGGTCCCTCTGCTCGGTTCCTCCTTGGTGCACTGGCGTCGTATGCCGTCGTGCGACCCTGGTCGGATCGGGTGAATACTTAGTTACGCCCCTCCAGGCATTCACTCTCCGGTACGGTCCAGTGGAATCACTACATATACACGCACACGCCAGTCAGTCCGGGCGCGTGCATTACAAGTTGTCACCTCCCTTATCCCCAAAAATAAGGCAAAATAAAGAAAATATGAAATCGGAGTCTGATGGGAGGAGGGATCCGTATGTCCTAACAGGGCTCTTCAAAAATAGCAGATGGAAGAATCAGACGTGATAACATCCCTGGTATTCGCTACATTGTTGCAAAATTAAAAACCCTACTGTATACATGTACTGTATACCTGCATGCACTGGTCGTCCTGTACAAGGGGCTTTTCTGTATAAGGTCACATACACTATTGCTTCCCTGCTACTTATAGCTGATCATGGGGGTCTCCTATCTGTATCCGCTCCCCCCTCCAGTATATTCCAGGTGGGCAATGAAAAATAGTGGTTGCAGCAAAAGAAAAATCAATTATTAAATAACTGCACCATAGGAAAATACTATTACTAATATAGACCTGTGATAGTTCTGGGGTCCTTTTGGAGATTTTGCACTAGGGGCCACTGCTGGATTTGCAATTTATTCATACACATTATATATATATATATATATATATATATATATATATACAGTATATGTATCATACTGATTTGATGTTAATGATACGCGGTTGTTTATCAATGTAAGGTGAGGGTCCGAGCAGCCGATTATAGAAAGCAGCGACTATTATTAGCTGCGGGAGGGTAAAGGTTAGCGGAGGGGCAGCTGGCGGGGAAGGAAATACCCGGGACCGCAGCCTGTACTTAGCACGGATCTGCAGGGAGAGATCTGATATCACACGTCCTGGAGGTCCATAGATACAACATGGGAATAAAGTAGGAAAGAGACCCCCAGATAGCAGGTGACGGACCCCAGCTCTGGATCTGACTTTCAGTATATAGACAACGCAGCGGGGTCAGATCCGGGCGATGCCTAATATTACTGACACACTAGTGGATGAGAGCGGCACACAGTCCTCTGGGCGTAGACCACGCCGCTGCTATGGGCCCTGGGAGAGAGAGGGGCCCAGGTTTCACTGGCCACATGCCCTTTGCTTAGAAAGTAAGGAACTGACCCCAGACTAATAGAAAGGGGCAACAAACATCGGGCTCAGGGGTTCAAAACCTGGCCTCATCAAAGAGGGATGAGATTCCTATGGCGCCCCCTCTCTTCTGTCACCGGTAATAATTGTAATATCTTCTGGCAGTGACTGAAAATAGGGGGTCGTCCTGAGGGTCAGGGGGGCAGGGGGTGACTCTGGATTCTTGGCACCAGACCTCACAACATTTAATTGGCCAACAGAGACAGAAAAGGGCCCCCTGTGCAAGACCAGTATATGGGCCCTTTGCAGTCCAGTAGTTCTGCTATGACATAAGCCTCTTGCTGCTTTGGAGGTGGTAGTGGCCCCCTTACTTCTTGGGCCCCTATGCAGCTGCACCACTGATATGTCCGCCCCTGGTACTACTGCCCCATGTACCTGCAGAGCCTACAGCACCGCTAGAGAAGGGGCAGTATGGACCCAGGTCTTCCAGAAACTGATATCACTTTGTGAATGGAGAGAATCTGACCGCTCGGACCCCCTCTAATCCTGAGAATGAAGGGGGGCCTAGCAGGTTTAGCGTGACGTCCAATTCTCTGTATTATTTTTTTCTGCAGTGAATGAAGTTGTAGTAGGTCCTTGCACAGACAAGTGAATAGGGCTCTTCTGTGTAAGAAAGAAAAACAGAGAAGAGGACATAGCACTAAAACAGCTCTGCCCTCCTTCATTCATAGCATTACTGGGGGTCCCAGAAGTCATCATTTTATAAGATGGGAAAACCCCTTTAAGAATGTAAGTAAAACCAGTGCGTCTGATCCAATGGAGACCTAATTGCCCTGAGCATGTAGATGAATCAGATTATTCACCTTTCATCATATCCTCAGCTGACTGCCGCTCGTTGCCCTGAGCCATCAGCCTAATATGAGCCGAGCCTGGAAATAACTCCAGGAGCATCTGTGCGGTAAGAACCAGAGCCAGGACACTCCGAC
The DNA here is from genome assembly GCF_046119375.1 of Phyllobates terribilis. NCBI lineage: Eukaryota > Metazoa > Chordata > Amphibia > Anura > Dendrobatidae > Phyllobates > Phyllobates terribilis. The sequence continues at coordinate 363,033,402 of NW_027362768.1, forward strand.
ATGACAGCCACATTACCAAACCCATCCATCACACAGCGAGGGTCACACCTGGATGCCAAAATCTAGATTGCATAAAGGTTAGAAGATTCAAAATGCCAATTGTCGAATGGGGCAAGGATAGCATGGGACCACACCCAAGAAGAGAGGTCCCATGTCCTCCATGGGAATGGCATTATAGTATACATGAGTAACCACTGCTCCATACACATCTATGAGGGAGGAGTGGTAAGTGGTCACTTAGGGTTTTGGAGGTGGCAGTGGAGGGAGTGTGATGTGTTCCCATTGTGGTTCCTTAAAAGGGTTATCTATAGAATTGCACTTATTCTTTATGTGCAGATTAGGTGACAAATCAGTGGGGTTTCGAGTGCAGAGAGACTGCAGTGCGTATGTGTGACCTCAGCTCCCATAGAGGTGAACAGAGCAGAGCGCACACATGAGCACATGGACACATGACCCCTAGTGATCATACTGTACATTTTTTACTAATCCAACAAAAAAGTGAATAACACCTTTAAAGAACCTGAGATGGAACATATCATGGTGCCAGAGCGTGTCTCCTTACATGAGGGTTACATCTTGCACCCTTCATGGTGTGGAGCATGTCTCCTTACGTGAGGGTTACATCTTGCACCCTTCATGGTGCGGAGCATGTCTCCTTACATGAGGGTTACATCTTGCACATTTCATGGTGCGGAGCATGTCTCCTTACATGAGGGTTACATCTTGCACCCTTCATGGTGCGGAGCATGTCTCCTTACATGAGGGTTACATTTTGCACCCTTCATGGTGCGGAGCATGTCTCCTTACGTGAGGGTTACATCTTGCACCCTTCATGGTGCCAGAGCATGTCTCCTTACGTGAGGGTTACATCTTGCACCCTTCATGGTGTGGAGCATGTCTCCTTACGTGAGGGTTACATCTTGCACCCTTCATGGTGCGGAGCATGTCTCCTTACGTGAGGGTTACATCTTGCACCCTTCATGGTGCGGAGCATGTCTCCTTACATGAGGGTTACATCTTGCACTCTTCATGGTGCCAGAGCATGTCTCCTTACGTGAGGGTTACATCTTGCACCCTTCATGGTGCGGAGCATGTCTCCTTACGTGAGGGTTACATCTTGCACCCTTCATGGTGCGGAGCATGTCTCCTTACGTGAGAGTTACATCTTGCACCCTTCATGGTGCCAGAGCATGTCTCCTTACGTGAGGGTTACATCTTGCACCCTTCATGGTGCAGAGCATGTCTCCTTACATGAGGGTTACATTTTGCACCCTTCATGGTGCGGAGCATGTCTCCTTACATGAGGGTTACATTTTGCACCATTCATGGTGCGGAGCATGTCTCCTTACGTGAGAGTTAAATCTTGCACCCTTCATGGTGCGGAGCATGTCTCCTTACATGAGGGTTACATCTTGCACCCTTCATGGTGCGGAGCACGTCTCCTTACATGAGGGTTACATTTTGCACCCTTCATGGTGCGGAGCATGTCTCCTTACATGAGGGTTACATCTTGCACTCTTCATTGTGCGGAGCATGTCTCCTTACATGAGGGTTACATCTTGCACCCTTCATGGTGTGGAGCATGTCTCCTTACGTGAGGGTTACATCTTGCACCCTTCATGGTGCGGGAGTGTGTCTCCTTACATGAGGGTTACATCTTGCACATTTCATGGTGCGGAGCATGTCTCCTTACATGAGGGTTACATTTTGCACCCTTCATGGTGCGGAGCATGTCTCCTTACATGAGGGTTACATCTTGCACCCTTTATGGTGTGGAGCATGTCTCCTTACGTGAGGGTTACATCTTGCACCCTTCATGGTGTGGAGCATGTCTCCTTACATGAGGGTTACATCTTGCACCCTTCATGGTGCCAGAGCATGTCTCCTTACATGAGGGTTACATCTTGCACCCTTCATGGTGCGGAGCATGTCTCCTTACATGAGAGTTACATTTTGCACCCTTCATGGTGCGGAGCATGTCTCCTTACATGAGAGTTACATCTTGCACCCTTCATGGTGCGGAGCATGTCTCCTTACATGAGGGTTACATTTTGCACCCTTCATGGTGCGGAGTATGTCTCCTTACATGAGGGTTACATTTTGCACCCTTCATGGTGCGGAGCATGTCTCCTTACATGAGGGTTACATCTTGCACCCTTCATGGTGCCGGAGTGTGTCTCCTTTACATGAGGGTTACATCTTGCACCCTTCATGGTGCAGAGCATGTCTCCTTACATGAGGGTTACATTTTGCACCCTTCATGGTGCCGGAGTGTGTCTCCTTACATGAGAGTTACATCTTGCACCCTTCATGGTGCGGAGCATGTCTCCTTACATGAGGGTTACATCTTGCACCCTCTTTTGTGCAGGGTGACCCAAAGATAAGTAGCGATTGCGGTCCCACCTTTGCCCCAAGGGGGGCCCATAATGTCCCTTTCCTCCAGATGGAGAACATTCTAAGATAGTTGGAGGATCTCTAGGACAAGTCACGGTTTTTACTGGACTGTTTCTCTTAGTGTACTGATCTGTTGCACACATGGTGGCACATTTGCTGCGCGGCACTGACATTGGCATCATTTACCAGCAGGGCTCATTGTGTTCCATTTTTGGCTATCACATGGATATATATATATAAATGTATGTGCTAAATGTGTCCCTGTCCTCACCTTCCCGACACAAGGGGTGTGCGGTGGAAGAATGCCCGAGCCCACGTCCTAGTGAACGTCACTGGCTCGGCTCCAACTTGCTTTACTGACACTTTCCTGCGCTGACAACTAATGACTAGATCTTCCATAGCGCTTGACTTCTGAATATCTTCAATCATTGGTTCTTCGAAGGTCAATGGATAAACCAGGCTTAGTCTCCTCACTGTACACTCTAGACCAGCAGCTGCAATACCTGTGTGTATGGAGGACACGCCACCATTGCATTTGGAGTAACCTTGAGACAATTATAGCAAGGTGCCCAAAATTCCCTGCAATATGAAAGGATCTACATGGTTTTCCCCACAAACAGCGCCACTCTTGTCTACATGCCATGGATGGTATTGCAGCTCAATCTCAATTAAAATAAGCACTCAGATTCCAACTTCAACCAGATGTTTCAAAGGCAGGTAATGGGGTCATACTGCCGCTCTCCCCACTAAATGCCTTCCACCCTTATCTTGACCTCACATCATGAGAATGCAAGAAGGAACGCTTCTTGGGAGCAGAAAAGGACCAAAATGCCTCTAAAATGTCTGGGAATGTGTAACAAAAAAAATAAATACGAACTGGCAGAGTTCATTCTAAAATATGGATGAGCTGCAATACCAGATACAGTCAGTGGCCTTGGGTGGCGCTATTTCTTGGAGAAAAAAAAAAGCAGAAAGTAATTTTTTTAAGACTCTACTTTAACCCCTTTAACACCGTACACTCCAATAAGGCTAATACATTTTAATGGGGTGTGATATCATCAGCAGACCCATAAATCTGTGTATTACAAATAAAAGCAGTTCTAGGGAAATGGGACTAGCCCCATATGAAAGGGTTAAACAGGTGCAATCATAGGAGGACAGTAACCTGATCGTTCCCCAGCTGTCCCAGTTTTATGACCCCCCCCCTCCCTTCCCAGTTTTCCCACCAATGGACGATCTAAAGGACCAAACATGATTTGAATCTGATCCCACCTTCTCTTTCCTCACCACATTCCTCCCCGGCTTTGGAGGAAATCTCTGTCACTAGCCTTTGGTGAACTCCGTGGTCTCTTAATTCCGGCTTTGCCTTTGCTCCTAAAATCCTGGGTCTATTCTCTGCTCCGAGACGCTGCAAAATAAAAGTAGAAGACGCCAAAAAACAAAAAGGAAACTTCCTACCGGAGCTGCGGAGCTGGGCCTCATACTCATCACCTGCTAATTGTGAGTCATGAAGAACTGTCATAGGGTTTCTCAGTGGCTGCCCCATAATAGAGGGTTATTAACAAGATGTATTTGTTTTTTTCCAGTGTGGGGGCTTAATGTCTCAGTTTTGCAACAGTGGTATAAAAAGATCTCTGCTAAATATAACAGTGGGTACAGAAAGTATTCAGACCCCTTTAAATTTTTCACTCTTTGTTTCATTGCAGCCATTTGGTAAATTCTAAACAGTTCATTTTTTTCTCATTAAAGTACACTCTGCACCCCATCTTGACTGAAAAAAAACAGAAATGTAGAAATTTTTGCAAATTTATTAAAAAAGAAAAACTGAAATATCACATGGTCATAAGTATTCAGACCCTTTGCTCAGACACTCATATTTAAGTCACATGTTGTCCATTTCCTTGTGATCCTCCTTGAGATGGTTATACTCCTTCATTTGAGTCCAGTTGTGTTTAATTAAACTGATAGGACTTGATTTGGAAAGGCACACACCTGTCTATATAAGACCTCACAGCTCACAGTGCATGTCAGACCAAATGAGAATCATGAGCTCAAAGGAACTGCCCAAGGAGCTCAGAGACAGAATTGTGGCAAGGCACAGATCTGGCCAAGGTTACAAAAGAATTTCTGCATTACTCAAAGTTCCTAAGAGCACAGTGGCCTCCATAATCCTTAAATGGAAGAAGTTTGGGACCACCAGAAGTCTTCCTAGACCTGGCCGCCCAGCCAAACTGAGCAATCGTGGGAGAAGTGCCTTGGTGAGAGAGGTAAAGAAGAACCCCAAGATCACTGTGGCTGAGCTACAGAGATGCAGTAAGGAGATGGGAGAAAGTTCCACAAAGTCAACTATCACTGCAGCCCTCCACCAGTCGGGCCTCTATGGCAGAGTGGCCTGATGGAAGCCTCTCCTCAGTGCAAGACATATGAAAGCCAACATAGAGTTTGCTCAAAAACACATGAAGGACTCCCAGACTATGAGAAATAAGATTCTCTGGTCTGATGAGACGAAGATAGAACTTTTTGGTGATAATTCTAAGCGGTATGTGTGGAGAAAACCAGGCACTGCTCATCACCTGCCCAATACAATCCCAACAGTGAAACATGGTGGTGGCAGCATCATGCTATGGGGGTGTTTTTCAGCTGCAGGGACAGGACGACTGGTTGCAATTGAAGGAAACATGAATGCGGCCAAGTACAGAGATATCCTGGATAAAAACCTCTTCCAGAGTGCTCAGGACCTCAGACTTGGCTGAAGGTTCACCTTCCAATTAGACAATGACCCTAAGCACACAGCTAAAATAACAAAGGAGTGGCTTCAGAACAACTCTGTGACCATTCTTGACTGGTCCAGCCAGAGCCCTGACCCAAACCCAATTGAGCATCTCTGGAGAGACCTGAAAATGGCTGTCCACCAACGTTCACCATCCAACCTGACGGAACTGGAGAGGATCTGCGAGGAAGAATGGCAGAGGATCCCCAAATCCAGGTGTGAAAAACTTGTTGAATCATTCCCAAGAAGACTCATGGCTGTACTAGCTCAAAAGGGGGCTTCTACTCAATACTGAGCAAAGGGTCTGAATACTTATGACCATGTGATATTTCAGTTTTTCTTTTTTAATAAATTTGCAAAAATTTCTACATTTGTTTTTTTTCAGTCAAGATGGGGTGCAGAGTGTACTTTACTGAGAAAAAAATGAACTTTTTAGAATTTACCAAATGGCTGCAATGAAACAAAGAGTGAAAAATGTAAAGGGGTCTGAATACTTTCCGTACCCACTGTATATATTATCTTACATTTTTTATTTATGCATTCACTGTGCTGTGGAATCCGAGCTATGGATGTGTATATGTATATCCCACCCATCTTTTAACACTTCGCCATTTTTAGGTCGAATATTCTCTTCTGAAAAGCCTTACTCCATTTTAAATAATAAAATTCTAAACTTCCTGCAGTCACCCCTAGAGGGAGCTCAGAAGCTTACTGCATACAGCTTTATTATTGGGTTCTATACGCAAACAGTATTCAGTAAGCTCCCCCTAGTGGTGACTACAGGCAGCTAGAATTTTAGTTTGTACAGGGAGCTCAGCTACAAACAGAGTTATAAATTAATAAATTAGCTTTTTTGATTGAATGCACTTTTTAAAAAAAAAAAGAAACAAAAATAACTCCTATGCTCCGGAGTGCGCCTTTAACAATATGATCACATCACATATTTAAAGGGGAGCTTCAGGAATCGGCTTTGATGCTCCAGGCATTTAGTAAATAAAGTTTCTTAGAATTTTCTAGAATCAATTAACATTTGCCGTTTGTTGGGTTACATGGGAGAAATACGTATCCGCCAAGTGCCAAATTCTGAACTGTCACCAGCAAACATCAATTACTGGCAAAACGGAGAGAAGGCGTGCAAAGAGCCAATGTCAACACGTCAGTGTCACTTAAAGAAACAGTGAATGTCTTCCGACCCCATAAAGGTGCTAGAGGCAGACAGAGATGAGCGTCTGCCGCACACTGACTTTTATAGATCGCCAAACTTATCCTCATGGTCATGTAAAGAATTCACTGATATGTTTTATATAGTTCCAAAACTTTTTTGCACTTGAAAAAGTTCATAAATTGTCATGATTTTCAGTATGTTGGCTACGCAGCTCTCAATGCCAAGCAGCAGCTGCAAAAGCAAATCAAATTTTAGGTTGTGCAAAAAAAAAGTTAAAACGTGAACAAAACAATAACTAATAAGGTTAGAATAAAAAGTATTCAGAAGGACCAGCAGCAACTGGCAGAGCGGCTCATCTCTCTTTCCCAGCTTAAGTCAATTTTTGGGGGGTTGTTTAAGCATTTTTTTTTTTTAAAACCAGCATGGTCTAGGAATGTTTTTTTTTTGTTCTAGAATTTTTACCAAAAAGCTTCCTCATTATTGGATTGGTAAAATTGCAAAATGCTTTTAAAGACAAGCAACTTCATCTCTCAATCCTCAAGAATAGAGGTATTTTTAATTTTTTCAGTTTGCCATACCTTGCCTAGGTTGTCGGCCACCGCTGCATCTAATCAGAGGTGGTCGGTTTCCTAAGCAAAGAGCGCAGGCCGGATTGCAGGACGCAGCCAACTTTAGGTCTCTGCTCTCCTCCGAGTTGCCCCAAGGGGGCTGCGAAATCCCCACCTATGATTTGCCCTAGGGAGAGATCGTCAATGTACAGTCCGGAGAACCTTTAAATCATCTTGTATCATTAATTAAGTGGATGTCACACAGCGCGAGAGTCACTGGGGAGTCAGATGTTCTCGTCTGTCAATGTAACCCTATCCCGCGGCCTCTAAGCCTTGGCGCACACTTGTATTATACGAGGCCGATTTACATCATAGGTGGATTTGCAAGATACTAGACGGCCGCGCTGATCTGTCTGGATTACTTGTAATATTCACTGATTAACCCAGGAAAACGTGGGCAGCTTTAAGTCATTTAAAGATAATACCGCAATCTGCGCTGTCCTGTCTGCCAACATATGGATAGAGATTTAAAGGGACACTCCGACTATGCCTCGTAATGATGCACCACAGTTTCCCTATATTTATACCCCCATATTCCCCCATCCATTCAGAATCAAGTAACTCATGGGAATAAGTATTTAAATGTTTTGATAATCTCCTTTTATTAGCTGATTACCCTAAAGATAAGCTCATGAGTGTACTATGACTCTGGTAGCAGATGTTCACTATTGCTGCAGCACCCCCTGAGGAAAAATGAGGTATTACACAATCTCCATAAAAATAAATAATACATAAATGTTTTGAGTCCTCCAGACATAGAAATGCTCCTTATATCCAATGAAGAACAGGAAGGAAAGAGGGTCAGGAGCTCAGGGGCAGCAAAGAGGGTCCTGACCATCCATGTTAACAACCTCAGGAAGTGCAACTCTGGAGCACAAACTGCTGCTTTAAGAGGTGAAATACTGTGCAGGGTAAGAGAAGATACTGGAATACATGTAAAACGACATCATTTAGGCAGATATGTCTAGTAAGAATCTGTTTTCCTAGTTTAGACCTTGACCCCTTTATTAGAATTGGAGGGTCCCCCAATGATCCTGATAATGGATCCCCAGCAATCAACTGTGAGAGAACTCATTAGTAAGTGTTCAATATCCCTGCAGCACCCCCGCAGGGAAGATAAAGCATTGCATGGTGCCTATTGAGATGAATATAATGTATGGACATGTGGGGTCCTCCAAAGTCAGAATCTGGAAAAATTTGCCTAATATTGGACCTAAAAATGGGTTTTATAAATGGCACAGCCCCCTTAGTGGACAGAGGTCATCATGGACGTGTGGGCGCTGCCACGTGTGTCTCTATAAGTCCTGATACCCAGTCGACGCTTCTCTTTCTACTTTACAATTGCATTTTGCTGAGAGCAGAAGGGGCACGTGGATCAGGCTGGCATCGCTGCCCGTCCATTAGCGCTGTCCTTACAGTAACATCTGAGCTCCTCGATGCCAGAATGAAATGCCAGAGCCCGGAACAGTCTTGGCAGTTTTGTGAGTTGACTTGGACCTAAGAAGAGGGTGAAAGGGTCCTCGAGGACAGCGGGAGGGCAGCTGCCGGCCGTGATGGTGAAGCTGAGATTATCACATGAGATATATATAATCTATGTATGTATACGGTAATCCGCTGCCTGTGATCACATTTCAGGGCAAGTTCCCGCATTAAGACAAAAAGCAATGAATAATATGTCCAAGAAAGATGGAGCCCAGGAAAACCCTGCAGAGTATTGTCCGGGTGAGTGTAATAGGGGATTATTTATAATGGTGCAGAAGACACTGCCGAAAATTCTGATTGGTGGAAGTCTGACCGCCGAGACCCCCACAGATCATAAATAACATTTGGATTTTTCCCATCCAAAGAATTATATATTTATAACAAATATATATTGTCTACTGATCCTGAGTTACATCCTGTATTATACTCCAGAGCTGCACTCACTATTCTGCTGGTGCAGTCACTGTATACATACTGTACATTACATTACTGATCCTGAGTTACATCCTGTATTATACTCCAGAGCTGAACTCACTATTCTGCTGGTGCAGTCACTGTGTACATACATTACATTACTGATCCTGAGTTACATCCTGTATTATACTCCAGAGCTGAACTCACTATTCTGCTGGTGCAGTCACTGTGTACATACATTACATTACTCTGTACTGATCCTGAGTTACATCCTGTATTATACTCCAGAGCTGCACTCACTATTCTGCTGGTGGAGTCACTGTGTACATGAATTACATTACTGATCCTGTACTGATCTTGAGTTACATCCTGTATTATACTCCAGAGCTGCACTCACTATTCTGCTGGTGCAGTCACTGTGTACATACATCACATTACTGATCCTGTACTGATCCTGAGTTACATCCTGTATTATACTCCAGAGCTGCACTCACTATTCTGCTGGTGGAGTCACTGTGTACATACATTACATTACTGATCCTGAGTTACATCCTGTATTATATTCCAGAGCTGCACTCACTATTCTGCTGGTGCAGTCACTGTATACATACTGTACATTACATTACTGATCCTGAGTTACATCCTGTATTATACTCCAGAGCTGCACTCACTATTCTGCTGGTGGAGTCACTGTGTACATACATTACATTACTGATCTTCCCCACTTCTGGATCCGCTCAGCACAGGGGCTTCTGTCCGTCATGTGGCTCAGCCTCACTGTGCCACTGTCTCCACTTGCAAGTCCTTATATCACTCAGGCAACAGTGACACCTAGTGTCCACAGTGAGCACTACACCCTTTAAACATTCCAGCAATATCAAGTCTTCCCCATCATCAGTATATTTATATAAAATGCACAGACACTTTGTATTTTACATTGCAAATAAAATGTCAAACCAATATAGGACTGGGGAAAATCCTTACAGACAATCCCTTTAAATAGCAAATTAATTATGCAATCATTATCTATGTGCAGAGTCAGCTGCATAAACTCTTACAGCTGCTCATTGCTTCTTGTAGGAGGATACCATCCAGTAGAAACAGGGGAGACACTAAACAGGAGATACCAAGTCATTCACAAAGTCGGCTGGGGCTACTTCTCCACCGTCTGGCTCTGCCGGGATTTACAGTAAGTGGCATTTCTTATTTTTAAGGTTTTCTATTACTGAGACTTCCGACAATCAGTTGGGATCTGTGGTCAAGTCTGGTATTAAGTTTCCTTGCAGCGCCCCCGCAGGAAGAATGAAGTATTACACAGACCTGTTTTTTTTTCCTTACAGAAAGAAGAAATATGTTGCAGTCAAAATATCAAAAAGTGGGAAGAAGTTTAACGAGGCGGCGCTGGATGAAGTCGCTCTGCTGAACTGTGTAATAACTTTTGACATGAGCGTGCAGGTCTTCCATGCACCTTCAGAGCTGCATTCATAGTTCTGTTAAGTGACATTCCTACTAACTTATAGCAGTTCCTACAATGGTGTAACATTAACAGCACAAAAGACACAAGACTGAGAGATAACTGCAAGGCAGCAGCGTGAAAAACACCAATACTCACCTGTGTGATACACGGGAAGAAGTTAATGAGACTTGTTTCATTTTTTTAGGTAAACGGGGCACGAAAAAAAGAATCCCAAGGAGAGAACGTCATATACTTTCTACACGACTTTAAACTGATTGGAGAGAACGGTCTTCATATCCTTCTCGGCTGATACATTGTAACAGATCTCAACTCTGACAAACAGATGCACCAAACAGAGAAAAGAAAAAATCTGCAGTACTCATGGCAGAACAGCAGGGGGCAGCACAGGGGCAAAATACGGATGAGCAACCACTCACACTCCCACCATCCACTCACACCTATCATCCATGGGCGGAGGGTGCATAGTAGTATGGTTCTGCTTGCTGATTCAATTGATTATCACATGATTGCTCAGATACTGTTGAAATCCAGATGGTGGCACCAGGTTCTCCCCCACTCTAGAGCCCCATAGCATCTGCAAGATCTGCACTATAAAGTTCCCTGAAGGAGTAGTTAGGGCCAGTTCTCCGATGGGCTAGTCCAACCCTGCAGATAAGACTTGTATAGGGCACCAGTCACACACCATGCTGTTAGGGATACCAATGCGGCTGGTCAGCAATATATAAGTACACCCCACTGGGACAGACACCCCAATCCCTCCACCAACACTCCAGGACCAAGCTGCATCTTGCAAAAGAGGTAAAAATGTGCATTAGGTGATATTGTGGCCCAACGCGCGTCGAGGGTCGTTATTGTCTTTGGGGCCATTATAAGAAATTTACTAAAAAAAAATCCAAATAATAAAAAAAAAATAAAATAAACACATTTCGCAATACTTTAATGCATTAAAAAAAAGTATTTTTTAAAATATATATAAAAATTGGAATCGCCCCCTTTGTTTCCCCACTAATTAAAAAGAAATTAAACAAATAAATAGACTTATGTTGCGTTGCTGCGGGCCGTAAAAGCTAAAAATCAAAACACTAAAACTGCGTATTTCGGAAAAATGCAATAAGAAGCAATCAGAATGTCTTATGCCCCCCTAAAGGGGATCACTAAAAACGTCAGCTCACCACGCAAGAAATAAGCCCCCACTAAAAATGGAACAATTACATGTCTTGGAGAATAGTGGTGGGGAGGTTACGTGTGGCTCTTCGGCTCCAAAGACTTCAATACAGAGGGACAGGGACCATCTGCCTCCTGCATGTACGGGGATTAGGTGGGGTTTGGGATAGACGTCGAATGAGGGTCCCTATATAAAGTACTTTGGTACAGCGGAAAAGTTATAAGGGAACTCTACCCAAACTTGAAGCGCTCTCCATAACTCCGCTCCACATGTCTGTCTGGTGTTTGAGCTGCTGGGACCTTCTCTTCTGCATCTGATGAAAAACTATGGACCCCGGGGTCTCCCGCTGACGTGTGTGAAGAGGGTCCTGCAGCAGGTATGTGCGCACACATGGGGCAGACTGGTCCTTGGGTCAGAATTGGCCCCTCCAAGATATTGGTCGTCCATCATGTTATTGACCACCAATGTCCCATTGGGTTTGTCTGGGTATCTGGACATCCAACATTGTCCATCATGGCTCCTGGTCTATATAGGAAGCGTATAGGAAGGAACGCCCCTATATGATGGTGCAGCCCACCTATAGTTACCTTCCTAGGGGGGGGACTTTATTGGTGTCACCTCCATATGCACAAAAGTGAAGGAAAAGGGACCATGGCCAGATGGAAACCGCCATCACAGTTAGGTATCTATCTAGATTTGTCCTTCCATGGAGGAGGAGAGGGATGGTGGTGCAGATGGTCACTGCATGAATCGGCCTCTGATACCACAGAGTTCTTGCCTTCCTCCCTGGTGCTCGGCTGCGCATACGGATGATGGACGAATAATGGATTGCATGTGATGTATAATATATTAGAGTGGGAAACAAGCAAAAAATAATCAATTTCTAGCACTTAGGGCTTAATAGCTTAAAAAAATAATAACCTTTTGGGACCTCGAAATTTCCCTGTAATACTCCTGAAAATTATCCTTTTAATGCTAAGATGGTTGTACTCTTTAAGGGAAGAGCCCCTTGAAAAGATCCTTCAAGAGCTGAAGTGGGTTTTTGGATCCCATAATCATTCTGCCAATGATAATGATCTGGGTAAAGGGATTGTGCTGTGCAAAATTAAACAAAACAGCGCTCCCACCTGTCCACAGGTTGTTTGAGGTATTGCAGCTCTGTCCCATTCACTTCAATGGACACAGTAAATGCCATTTCTGAAAAAAAAAGTCGATGCACAATATTTTTCACTCGGTGGTACCACAACTCCTCATCAGAGCATGCTAAGAGTAGTAGTTTTGCTACGGCTGGAAACCGCAGACGAGCGTCCGGTCCTTGTGTCCTAAATACTAAATTTCTGCTGTTGAAGGTTCTTCAAGGTCTGAACTTCCTCCATAAGAAATGTCGCATTATCCACACGGATATAAAGCCGGAAAACATCCTGGTGTGTGTAAAGGCGGACAACTTTCAGCAGTACATGGCCGAGGCGGAGGTCTGGAACCACAACAGGACCCACGGTGGCAACATCAATGGTAGGACCACGACTACTGATCAGAAGGGTCAACCTCTTTATTGGAAGTCTTCCCATTATTGTCTCGTTCTAGGGGTGGACGCCAACTTCTTGACTCATCTCTTCGAGACTGGAAATGCGGACATGCTGGGGGTGAAAATTGCAGATTTGGGCAGCGCTTGTTGGACAGTAAGTCTTCCGCTCTCATGCATGCGCGTCCAACACTTGATGAAGGTATTCAAAGGCGAAACGCACGACCAAAAATAATATGTTGTAATGTAGATACATTGATGGACTGAACGAGGTCCGGCATTAGATGTCCACATGATGCTCCATACAATGCTCCAAACGATGCTCCACACGATGCTCCATACAATGCTCCACACGATGCACAATAAGATGCTCCACACGATGCACAATACGATGCTCCACACGATGCACAATACGATGCTCCACACGATGCACAATACGATGCTTCACACGATGCTCCACACGATGCACAATATAATACTCCATACAATGCTCCACACGATGCTCCATACAATGCTCCACACGATGCTCCACACGATGCTCCACACGATGCTCCACACAATGCTCCACACAATGCTCCACACGATGCACAATACGATGCTCCACACGATGCACAATATAATACTCCATACGATGCTCCACACGATACTCCACACGATGCTCCACACGATGCTCCACACAATGCTCCACGCAATGCACCATACGATGCTCCATGTGATGCTCCACAAGATGCTCCATACGATGATTCATACGATGCTCCACACGATGCTCCACACGATGCTCCATACGATGCTCCACACGATGCTCCACACGATGCTCCATACGATGCTCCACACGATGCTCCATACGATGATTCATACGATGCTCCACACGATGCACCATACGATGCTCCACACGATGCTCCATACGATGCTCCACACGATGCTCCACACGATGCTCCATACGATGATTCATACGATGGTCCACACGATGCTCCATACGATGCTCCACACGATGCTCCACACGATGATTCATACGATGCTCCACACGATGCTCCACACGATGCTCCATACGATGCTCCACACGATGCTCCACACGATGCTCCACACGATGCTCCACGCGATGATTCATACGATGCTCAGTACGATGCTCCACACGATGTTCCACATGATGCTCCACACGATGCTCCACACGATGATTCATAAGATGCTCCACACGATGCTCCACACGATGATTCATACGATGCTCCACACGATGCTCAATACGCTGCTCTATACGATGCTCCACACGATGCCCCATACGATGCTCCACACAATGATTCATAAGATGCTCCATAGGATGCTCCGACCCTTTTGGAACATCTTAGAAAATTCTTTTGCACAAGCCTCTAAACAAAGGGTCATAACAAATAGGAACTTGCTTATAAGGTTTCCAATAATGGACCAATGAATGATGTAGTAATTTTGGACATTTTTGGAGAAGATTTCGGTTGCTATCACTTTGGAATAAAGTTCCCCTTTAAAAGGCACCAGTCACGTTCAAAATGGAGCAGATTTATACAAATATTTGTTGGAAAAGTTTCAATAAAACTTGTATGTTAGTCATAGAAATCCCTGATGTTTGTATATATATGCGTCCAGTGGGTGGAGCTAAGAAGTAATTGCACCTCCCACTGGACTCCTACATACAAACAGCAGGGGTTTCAATGACTAAAATACAAGTAATGCTGAATCTTTTCCAACAAACCCACATATTATTCTGCTCAGCTTCTCCTCTATATCGTGGTGTGCACAGTGCAGTGTGACAGTGTCCCTTTATGTAGGTGAAAAAAGTTTTTATTAATAGGAAAAATTCTACAACCTTATAGGACGACAGATGATAAACTATATCTGTTATCAAATGTTATCTGAAAAATCTACCCTCCTTATCATGGTGCCCTACAGACAGTAGAAGGGGGTAACACATGACTGCGGGGTAACTTATAGCGTGTAACCCCCAGAGACACAACGCTCTGCATAGGGGCTGTAAACACTAAACAGGGTCTATTGGTAAAGTTGTTTATCCATTATCATATTGCAGATTTGATCCGGGCGCTTCTGTCTTGTTTGCAGTATAAACCGTTCTCAGAAGAGATCCAGACTCAGCAATACCGGGCACTGGAGGTCCTGCTGGGCTCCGGATACAGCACCCCGGCCGATATATGGAGTACTGCGTGTATGGTATTCTCCCTTATATTCTTCTCTAGGGCTAAGATATGTATATTGTATCCATAGGTAAGGTCATAAGCATCAGATGGGTGGGGGTCCGACATCCAGCACCCTACTGATCAGCTGTTACCGGGACCAGCTGCACTACAGCTCAGTTCCCATTCCCTTCATGGGAGCTGCAGTACCTAGAACAACCACTACACAGTGGACGGCGCTGTGCTCTCACTCCATACACTGGCAGCTGATCACAGATGTCAGACCCCTATATTCTGGCTGATAACAGATGTCGGACCCCCACTGATCTAATGATGACTTATCCTAAGGATGGGTCATCAATATCAAAGAAGTGGACAACCCCTTTAATTCTACACTCAGAAATCACTGTTCAGTCCTTAATATGAATGTCCATCCTTAAATACCATGATACGGAGCTCCAAATCTTCCTACATAGATATAAAAAGTAAATAATAAAATTCAGTTTCGTTTCAGCCACCACCAGGGGGAGCTCAGGAGTTGACTGTATACAACTGATAGATTGAATTCAATAATAAATTAGTATGCGGCGAGCTCCTTTGTGAGAGGGGTTATTAAAGGGTTAAATCTAATGGTATTTTTTTTTAGAGGGGAAGGGAAATAATTGCCGTAACAGTATTTAAGACGTGTGTGTATAAATCCACAAGGATAGAATCGATTTAATGAGAGTTTATTATGTGTCAGTATCTTTTACAGTCTGGTTTGTCACTTTAGGCATTTGAAATGGCCACTTCCTTCTACCTGTTCGAACCACAAGCTGGGAAAAACTTCTCAAGAGATGATGGTAGGGACCTGCTTGCTGATGGTTTTCTCACATAACGGCAGTAGGGAGGTAACTATGGGGAAAGATTTGAGATTTTTGGGATCCGTCCTAGTACAGATTAATAGGCGTTTCCCTATTCCTGATGCTACAAGAAAAGCTTCTCGGTTCTTGCATCAGAATCATTTCAGCCATAATCTGTGCACGGGGAAAAATGGACTTCATGGGGGAGGGGGTCCTCAAACTAACTCACTAGCTGATGACTACTACAACTCCCAGCATGCTCTGGCTGCCCTCCTATACAGGGATTAGCAATATATACTGCTCAAAAAAAAATAAAGGGAACACTTAAACAACAGCATATAACTCCAAGTAAATCAAACTTCTGTGAAATCAAACTGTCCACTAAAGGCCCCGTCACACTTAGCGACGCTGCAGTGATCCCGACAACGATACGACCTGTCAGGGATCGTTGCTGCGTCGCTATGTGGTCGCTGGTGAGCTGTCAAACAGGCAGGCTCACCAACGATCAGGGGAGCAGCGACATCGTGGAAAGAATCTTTCCATGATGTCCTGCTCCTGGTTACCAGCCTGCTGAAGCAGGAGCAGGCTGGTAACCATGGTAAACATCGGGTTACTAGGGGCACATGCGCTCCTAGTAACCCGATGTTTATCATGGTTACCACTCTGCTACAGTGAGCGGGAGGTTACCGCTCACTTTAGCAGGCTCGTAACCATGATAAACAACGGGTTACTAGGTGCGCGTGTGCCCCTAGTAACCCGATGTTTATCATGGTTACCAGCCTGATCGCTGCTCCCGCTGGTCACACACAGCGATGTGTGCTGACCAGCAGGAGGGCAACGACCAAAAAATGGTCCAGGACATTCTGCAGCGATCAGCGACCTCACAGCAGGGGCCTGATCGCTGCAAAGTGTCACACATAGCGACATCGCTGGTGAGGTCGCTGTTGCGTCACCAAAACCGTGACACAGCAGCGATCTCGCTATGTGAGACGGGGGCTTTAGGAAGCAACACTGATTGACAATCAATTTCACATGCTGTTGTGCAAATGGAATAGACAATAGGTGGAAATTATTGGCAATTATCAAGACACCCTCAATAAAGGAGTGGTTCTGCAGGTGGGGACCACAGACCACATCTCAGTACCAATGCTTTCTGGCTGAGGTTTTGGTCACTTTTGAATGTTGGTTGTGCTTTCACACTCATGGTAGCATGAGATGGACTCTACAACCCACAGAAGTTGCTCAGGTAGTGCAGCTCATCCAGGATGGCACATCGATGTGAGCTGTGGCAAGAATCTTAGAATCATAGAATGGTAGAGTTGGAGGGGACCTCCTGGGTCATCTGGTCATACCCCCTGCTCAAAGCAGGATTCACTAAATCATCTCAGACAGATGTCTGTCCAGCCACTGTTTGAAGCCGTCCATTGAAGGGGAACTCACCACCTCTCGTGGCCGCCTGTTCCACTCATTAATCACCCTAACTGTCAAAAAGTTTTTTCTAATATCTAATCTGTGTCTCCTCCCATTCAGTTTCATCCCATTGCTTCTAGTCTTTCCTTGTGCAAATGAGAATAAAGATGATCCTTCTACAATGTGACAGCCCTTGAGATATTTGTAGACAGCTATTAAGTCTCCTCTCAGACTTCTTTTTTGCAAGCTAAACATTCCCAAATCCTGTAACCGTTCCTCATAGGACATGGTTTGCAGACCGGTCAGCATTCTGGTCGCTCTTCTCTGAACTTGCTCCAGTTTCTCGATGTCTTTTTTAAAATGTGGTGCCCAAAACTTGACACAGAATTCCAGATGAGGTCTGACCAAAGAGGAGTAAAGACCGATAATGACTTCACGTGATCTAGACTGTATGCTTCTGTTAATACATCCCAGAATTGTATTTGCCTTTTTTTGCTGCTGCATCACATTGTTGACTCATGTTCAGTCTATGATCTATTAGTATACCTAAGTCTTTTTCACATGTACTGTTGCTTAGCTCTATTCCTCCCATTTTGTATATGCTTTTTTCATTTTTATTGCCCAGATGTAGTACTTTGCATTTTTCCCTGTTAAAAACCATACTGTTAGTTACTGCCCACTTCTCCAGTTTATTGAGGTCTTTTTGAATCCTCTCTCTCTCTTCTCTAGTGTTAGCTATCCCTCCTAGCTTTGTGTCATCAGCAAATTTAATCAGTTTACCCTCAATTCCTTCATCTAAATCATTGATAAAGATGTTGAACAATACAGGTCCCAGGATGGAGCCCTGTGGTACCCCACTTGAGACATTCATCCAACTGGATGTGAAGCCATTTACGACCACTCTTTGAGTCCGATCACTAAGCCAGTTATGAATCCACCTAACAGTTGCCTTGTACATTCCATACTTGGTAATTTTTTCAATAAGGATGGTGTGAGATACTTTGTCAAATGCTTTGCTGAAGTCAAGATATACTATATCTACAGCATTTCCCTGATCCACCCAGTCAGTGATTCTGTCATAGAAGGAAATTAAGTTAGTCTGACATGACTTGTTAGTTACAAACCCATGCTGACTCTGGTTAATCACTTCATTCTTATCCGGGTACTTACATACATGTTGTTTAATAATTTGTTCAAAGATCTTTCCTGGTATAGAAGTCAGACTCACCGGCCTATAGTTCCCTGGGTCCACCTTCTTCCCCTTTTTGAAGATAGGAACAACATTTGCTCTTCTCCAGTCTTCTGGGACTTCTCCTGTTCTCCAAGAATTTTCAAAGATTATGGAGAGTGGTTCTAAAATTTCTTCTACGATCTCCTTCAGTACTCTGGGGTGTAATTCATCTGGACCTGGAGACTTGAACTCATTTATGTTAGCTAAATATTCCCTCACAATCTCTCTGTTTACAGATAACTTGGATTCTTCTATTCCTTTAATAGGACAGTGAAGATCAGTTGATGTTACAATTTCTTTCTGAGAGAAAACAGATGCAAAATAGGAATTAAAAAGTTCGGCCTTCTCAACATCCTTTCTTACCATTTCACCATTTTCATCCTGTAAAAATCCTATAGCATCTTTGACTTTTCTTTTACTTTTGACATACCCCCAAAATCCTTTTTTATTGCTTTTGACATCTCTTGCAAGCCTTAATTCATTGTCAGCTTTAGCTAATCTGATACGTGCCCTACAGGTTCTGCAGACAGCATTATAATCTTCAGAAGGTTTGCTGTGTCTGTCAGCGTAGTGTCTAGAGGCTGGAGGCGCTACCAGGAGACAGGCCAGTACACCAGAAGACGTGGAGGAGGCCGTAGGAGGGCAACAACCCAGCAGCAGGACCGCTACCTCCGCGTTTGTGCAAGGAGGAACAGGAGGAGCACTGCCAGAGCCCTGCAAATTGACCTCCAGCAGGCCACAAATGTGCATGTGTTTGTGCTCACAGCCTAACACCGTGCAGGACGCTTGGCATTTGCCACAGAACACCAGGATTGGCAAAGTCGCCACTGGCGCCCTGTGCTCTTCACAGATGAAAGCAGGTTCACACTGAGCACATGTGACAGACGTGACAGAGTCTGGAGACGCCGTGGAGAGCGATCTGCTGCCTGCAACATCCTTCAGCATGACATTTTGGCAGTGGGTCAGTAATGGTGTGGGGTGGAATTTCTTTGGAGGGCCGCACAGCCCTCCATGTGCTCGCCAGAGGTAGCCTGACTGCCATTAGGTACCGAGATGAGATCCTCAGACCCCTTGTGAGACCATATGCTGGTGCGGTTGGCCCTGGGTTCCTCCTAATGCAGGACAATGCCAGACCTCATGTGGCTGGAGTGTGTCAGCAGTTCCTGCAAGATGAAGACATTGAAGCTATGGACTGGCCTGCCCGTTCCCCAGACCTGAATCCGATTGAGCACATCTGGGACATCATGTCTCGCTCCATCCACCAACGTCACGTTGCACCACAGACTGTCCAGGAGTTGGCGGATGCTTTAGTCCAGGTCTGGGAGGAGATCCCACAGGAGACCATCCGCAACCTCATCAGGAGCATACCCAGGCATTGTAGGGAGGTCATACAGGCACGTGGAGGCCACACACAATACTGAGCCTCATCAGGAGCATGCCCAGGCGTTGTAGGGAGGTCATACAGGCACGTGGAGGCCACACACAATACTGAGCCTCATCAGGAGCATGCCCAGGCGTTGTAGGGAGGTCATACAGGCACGTGGAGGCCACACACAATACTGAGACTCATCAGGAGCATGCCCAGGCGTTGTAGGGAGGTCATACAGGCACGTGGAGGCCACACACAATACTGAGCCTCATTTTGACTTGTTTTAAGGACATTACATCAAAGTTGGATCAGCCTGTAGTGTGTTTTTCCACTTTAATTTTGGGGGTGACTCCAAATCCAGGCCTCCATTGGTTAATAAATTTGATTTCCATTGATGATTTTTGTGTGATTTTGTTGTCAGCACATTCAACTTTGTACAGAACAAAGTATTCAATGAGAATATTTCATTCATTCAGATCTAGGATGTGTTATTTGAGTGTTCCCTTTATTTTTTTGAGCAGTGTATAAAAGACCAGATACAGGGATACAAGCTCGTTCATAGCAATTCTTTGTCTGGCCACTAGAGAGGTGTGAAGAGCAGATGCCCCTCTTATAAACCCCAATGTGATATCTAGAAAACAGAGTAATATGGGAAATGGCAACAAATAATAGGAGGAATAATTAACATTATCTATTTTTTTTGGTATATTTCAGATCATATCGCCTGTATAATTGAACTGCTTGGCCGCATACCACCCAAAATCGCCTTTTCGGGAAAAAACTCAGCAGCCGTTTTCAATAAGCAAGGTATGAGGACGGTTGATGTGTAAATCTAATCAAATACCTGATTATTTTAGGGGACATTAACACATTGTTGGATAAAGCGCAGCTTGCTGCCAATTTTACATGAAAAGAAAAAAAAAACTTGAAAAAACTACAATAATTACAGGATCTTTTTTTTTGCCAAAACAAGTGCAAAGGAAAAAAGGAGGCACACACAGTAGTAAAAAAAAAAAAAGTTATTCTCCACCAGACTTTTATTTCTATGTATGTATTACAAGCAGCCACCACAAGAGGGAGGCAACACTATACGAAATTAACATTGACTACTGTATGTAGGAGCTGTGCGTGCAATGAGCGCCACCTGGTGGCAGCTGTTAGAATTTTTTAATGTCAGTTTTCCAGCTTTGGAATTTTTTTATTTTTTTTAGAAACCACAGCAGAGATTAAAAAGATACATTTCATTTAAAAAAAAAACATATCATTATTCCCCCAGCAATCGTTTCTTTACATGACCGCTCTAGGCAATTAATGTCCTCATCCATCACTCGCCATATTACTGGTATCCGTGCTGGATAACCCCCTTTAAAAAGAGTTTTATTCCCACCAGTTTCCCCTTTCCTTTCCTACAGGTGACCTCCTCCGGATTCCATATTTGTACCCCTGCGGCCTGTACGAC
Source organism: Phyllobates terribilis (assembly GCF_046119375.1). Classification (NCBI taxonomy): domain Eukaryota; kingdom Metazoa; phylum Chordata; class Amphibia; order Anura; family Dendrobatidae; genus Phyllobates; species Phyllobates terribilis. The sequence continues at coordinate 363,054,869 of NW_027362768.1, forward strand.
ACTCTGGTGGACCGGCACAAGTGGCAGAAGAACGAGGCGCTGCTATTGGCCAGCTTCCTCCTACCGATGCTGGAGTATTATCCGGAAAAGCGAGCGGTGGCGGAGAAATGTCTGGAACATCCCTGGATACGATCCTGATCGGATTCCTGCTGTTTCGTCACTTTGTTGCTCTTTTTATAATTTTTTTTTATTGTTATGACGTCAGAAATCACTACAAAGAAACATTAATAAAATGTTCTGTGTAAAGACCCCGATATTTATCCTCCTGATTATAAGGGGGGTTACACACGCCCGACCCGACATGGTCTGAGAACTGACCATTATTTTCTATATGGACGTGTGAACAGCCCCATAGACTATAATGGGTACCGGATCTATCCATGGAAAACACCAACGTGAAAAACAGGAGTCTGAACGCGGCCAAGCAGAAAAAGTCTATTAACGTGACACTTAAGTTCCAGGACAAATCTGCCTGATATAAAAATACAGACGAGGTATTAGTTATTCTGATATTATTTGTATATCTTTTAATAATTATTTATTATTATTACTGATAATAATAATGATAATAATAACATCAACAACAATAATAATAATAATAATAATAATAATATTACTCTTCGCCCTTGTGGCCACTGGTAGATTTATACTGCACTTCCTGGAGGTGTCATACTCGCCGCCGGCCGCAAGATGGCGCGCGTTCATAAGCAGGAAACTACTCTATGTTCGTCCGCTTCCTTTAGCGTTTCCGGTCACATGGTCCTGCTGGCTGAGGAGGAGGAGCGGGCACCGGTTGCGGCGGGAGTATTCTGGGGCTGAGAGGACGTTTATTTTTGGCTGGAGGTGAGAACCTGGCGCTCAGGGGACGTGTGATGCCGGTGTGTGCGGGCTGAGCTGTGGCCGCCGGGTCTGTATGTGCAGGGGCCATTCATATCAGGGCGTAACCCTTCATTTGTACGATCTCCATGGTAACGGGGGGGGGGTCCATGCTGAGCTCTTAGCGACCATAGTTCTATCCCTTGACAACCCTACTTTTTTTTTCTCCCATCTTTCTGAACAAGTCAGGTAGGACGGCGAGGGTAATCCTTCCCGCCATGGGCATTTTTTGCTCTTGTGTCTTTAGGGAGCTCCACACCCCTAATAGACCTGCACCTGTGACTTCTGTATTCCAGTGTGTCGCCCCTCCCTTCTTTTATGACACCCCCCCCCTCTTTGCGTCGGCTGACCCCCCCCCCCGCCCCGCCCTTTGCCTAGTGAGACGACCCCCCCCGCCCTTTGCCTAGTGAGACGACCCCCCCCGCCCTTTGCCTAGTGAGACGACCCCCCCCCCGCCCTTTGCCTAGTGAGACGACCCCCCCCCGCCCTTTGCCTAGTGAGACGACCCCCCCCCCGCCCTTTGCCTAGTGAGACGACCCGCCCTTTGCCTAGTGAGACGACCGCCCCCCCGCCCTTTGCCTAGTGAGACGACCCCCCCCCCGCCCTTTGCCTAGTGAGACGACCCCCCCCCGCACTTTGCCTAGTGAGACGACCCCCCCCCGCCCTTTGCCTAGTGAGACGACCCCCCCCGCCCTTTGCCTAGTGAGACGACCCCCCCCGCCCTTTGCCTAGTGAGACGACCCCCCCCGCCCTTTGCCTAGTGAGACGACCCCCCCCCCGCCCTTTGCCTAGTGAGACGACCCCCCCCGCCCTTTGCCTAGTGAGACGACCCCCCCCGCCCTTTGCCTAGTGAGACGACCCCCCCCCGCCCTTTGCCTAGTGAGACGACCCCCCCCGCCCTTTGCCTAGTGAGACGACCCCCCCCGCCCTTTGCCTAGTGAGACGACCCCCCCCGCCCTTTGCCTAGTGAGACGACCCCCCCCCGCCCTTTGCCTAGTGAGACGACCCCCCCCCCCGCCCCTTTGCCTAGTGAGACGACCCCCCCCCCCGCCCTTTGCCTAGTGAGACGACCCCCCCCCCCGCCCTTTGCCTAGTGAGACGACCCCCCCCCCGCCCTTTGCCTAGTGAGACGACCCCGCCCTTTGCCTAGTGAGACGACCCCCCCCGCCCTTTGCCTAGTGAGACGACCCCCCCCCGCCCTTTGCCTAGTGAGACGACCCCCCCGCCCTTTGCCTAGTGAGACGACCCCCCCCGCCCTTTGCCTAGTGAGACGACCCCCCCCGCCCTTTGCCTAGTGAGACGACCCCCCCCGCCCTTTGCCTAGTGAGACGACCCCCCCCGCCCTTTGCCTAGTGAGACGACCCCCCCGCCCTTTGCCTAGTGAGACGACCCCCCCGCCCTTTGCCTAGTGAGACGACCCCCCCCCGCCCTTTGCCTAGTGAGACGACCCCCCCCGCCCTTTGCCTAGTGAGACGACCCCCCCCGCCCTTTGCCTAGTGAGACGACCCCCCCCCCGCCCTTTGCCTAGTGAGACGACCCCCCCCCGCCCTTTGCTTAGTGAGACAACACCCCCCCCGCCCTTTGCTTAGTGAGACGACCCCGCCCTTTGCTTAGTGAGACGACCCACCCCCCGCCCTTTGCTTAGTGAGACGACCCACCCCCCCGCCCTTTGCTTAGTGAGACGACCCCCCCCGCCCTTTGCTTAGTGAGACGACCCCCCCCCCCGCCCTTTGCTTAGTGAGACGACCCCCCCCGCCCTTTGCCTAGTGAGACGACCCCCCCCCGCCCTTTGCCTAGTGAGACGACCCCCCCCGCCCTTTGCCTAGTGAGACGACCCCCCCCCGCCCTTTGCCTAGTGAGACGACCCCCCCCGCCCTTTGCCTAGTGAGACGACCCCCCCCCGCCCTTTGCCTAGTGAGGCGACCCCCCCCGCCCTTTGCCTAGTGAGACGACCCCCCCCGCCCTTTGCCTAGTGAGACGACCCCCCCCCCCGCCCTTTGCCTAGTGAGACGACCCCCCCCCCCGCCCTTTGCCTAGTGAGACGACCCCCCCCCGCCCTTTGCCTAGTGAGACGACCCCCCCCGCCCTTTGCCTAGTGAGACGACCCCCCCGCCCTTTGCCTAGTGAGACGACCCCCCCCGCCCTTTGCCTAGTGAGACGACCCCCCCCCCGCCCTTTGCCTAGTGAGACGACCCCCCGCCCTTTGCTTAGTGAGACGACCCCCCCCGCCCTTTGCTTAGTGAGACGACCCCCCCCGCCCTTTGCTTAGTGAGACGACCCCCCCCCCGCCCTTTGCTTAGTGAGACGACCCCCCCCCCCGCCCTTTGCTTAGTGAGACGACCCCCCCCGCCCTTTGCTTAGTGAGACGACCCCCCCCCGCCCTTTGCTTAGTGAGACGACCCCCCCCGCCCTTTGCCTAGTGAGACGACCCCCCCGCCCTTTGCCTAGTGAGACGACCCCCCCCGCCCTTTGCTTAGCCCCGCCCTTTGCTTAGTGAGACGACCCCCCCCCGCCCTTTGCTTAGTGAGACGACCCCCCCCCGCCCTTTGCTTAGTGAGACGACCCCCCCCCGCCCTTTGCTTAGTGAGACGACCCCCCCCGCCCTTTGCTTAGTGAGACGACCCCCCCCCCCCCGCCCTTTGCTTAGTGAGACGACCCCCCCCCCGCCCTTTGCTTAGTGAGACGACCCCCCCCCCGCCCTTTGCTTAGTGAGACGACCCCCCCCCCGCCCTTTGCTTAGTGAGACGACCCCCCCCCGCCCTTTGCTTAGTGAGACGACCCCCCCCCCGCCCTTTGCTTAGTGAGACGACCCCCCCCGCCCTTTGCCTAGTGAGACGACCCCCCCCCGCCCTTTGCCTAGTGAGACGACCCCCCCCCGCCCTTTGCTTAGTGAGACGACCCCCCCCGCCCTTTGCCTAGTGAGACGACCCCCCCCCCGCCCTTTGCCTAGTGAGACGACCCCCCCCCCCGCCCTTTGCCTAGTGAGACGACCCCCCCCCCGCCCTTTGCCTAGTGAGACGACCCCCCCCCCTGCCCTTTGCCTAGTGAGACGACCCCCCCCCCGCCCTTTGCTTAGTGAGACGACCCCCCCCCGCCCTTTGCTTAGTGAGACGACCCCCCCCCCGCCCTTTGCTTAGTGAGACGACCCCCCCCCGCCCTTTGCTTAGTGAGACGACCCCCCCCCCGCCCTTTGCTTAGTGAGACGACCCCCCCCGCCCTTTGCTTAGAGACGACCCCCCCCCGCCCTTTGCTTAGTGAGACGACCCCCCCCGCCCTTTGCTTAGTGAGACGACCCCCCCCGCCCTTTGCTTAGTGAGACGACCCCCCCCCGCCCTTTGCTTAGTGAGACGACCCCCCCCCGCCCTTTGCTTAGTGAGACGACCCCCCCCCGCCCTTTGCTTAGTGAGACGACCCCCCCCCGCCCTTTGCTTAGTGAGACGACCCCCCCCCGCCCTTTGCTTAGTGAGATGACCCCCCCCCCGCCCTTTGCTTAGTGAGACGACCCCCCCCGCCCTTTGCCTAGTGAGACGACCCCCCCCGCCCTTTGCCTAGTGAGACGACCCCCCCCGCCCTTTGCTTAGTGAGACGACCCCCCCCGCCCTTTGCTTAGTGAGACGACCCCCCCCGCCCTTTGCCTAGTGAGACGACCCCGCCCCCGCCCTTTGCCTAGTGAGACGACCCCCCCCCGCCCTTTGCCTAGTGAGACGACCCCCCCCCCGCCCTTTGCCTAGTGAGACGACCCCCCCCGCCCTTTGCCTAGTGAGACGACCCCCCCCCGCCCTTTGCCTAGTGAGACGACCCCCCCCGCCCTTTGCCTAGTGAGACGACCCCCCCCCCGCCCTTTGCCTAGTGAGACGACCCCCCCCCGCCCTTTGCCTAGTGAGACGACCCCCCCCCCGCCCTTTGCCTAGTGAGACGACCCCCCCCCCCGCCCTTTGCCTAGTGAGACGACCCCCCCCCCGCCCTTTGCCTAGTGAGACGACCCCCCCTGCCCTTTGCCTAGTGAGACAACCCCGCCCTTTGCTTAGTGAGACGACACCCCCGCCCCCGCCCTTTGCTTAGTGAGACGACACCCCCGCCCTTTGCTTAGTGAGACGACACCCCCGCCCCCGTCCTTTGCTTAGTGAGACGACACCCCCGCCCCCGCCCTTTGCTTAGTGAGACGACCCCGCCCTTTGCTTAGTGAGACGACCCCGCCCTTTGCTTAGTGAGACGACGACCCCGCCCTTTGCTTAGTGAGACGACCCCGCCCTTTGCTTGGTGAGACGACACCCCCCCCCCGCCCTTTGCTTAGTGAGACGACCCCGCCCTTTGCTTGGTGAGACGACACCCCCCCGCCCTTTGCTTAGTGAGACGATCCCCCAACCCCCCGCCCTTTGCTTAGTGAGACGATCCCCCAACCCCCCGCCCTTTGCTTAGTGAGACGACCCCCCCCCCCGCCCTTTGCCTAGTGAGACGACCCCCCCCGCCCTTTGCTTAGTGAGACGACCACCCCCCCCCCCGCCCTTTGCTTAGTGAGACGACCCCCCCCCCGCCCTTTGCTTAGTGAGACGACCCCCCCCCGCCCTTTGCTTAGTGAGACGACCCCCCCGCCCTTTGCTTAGTGAGACGACCCCCCCCCGCCCTTTGCTTAGTGAGACGACCCCCCCCCCGCCCTTTGCTTAGTGAGACGACCCCCCCCCCCGCCCTTTGCTTAGTGAGACGACCCCCCCCCCCGCCCTTTGCTTAGTGAGACGACCCCCCCCGCCCTTTGCTTAGTGAGACGACCCCCCCCGCCCTTTGCTTAGTGAGACGACCCCCCCCCCGCCCTTTGCTTAGTGAGACGACCCCCCCCGCCCTTTGCCTAGTGAGACGACCCCCCCGCCCTTTGCCTAGTGAGACGACCCCCCCCCCGCCCTTTGCTTAGTGAGACGACCCCCCCCGCCCTTTGCTTAGTGAGACGACCCCCCCCGCCCTTTGCTTAGTGAGACGACCCCCCCCCCCGCCCTTTGCTTAGTGAGACGACCCCCCCCGCCCTTTGCTTAGTGAGACGACCCCCCCCCGCCCTTTGCTTAGTGAGACGACCCCCCCCCGCCCTTTGCTTAGTGAGACGACCCCCCCCGCCCTTTGCTTAGTGAGACGACCCCCCCCGCCCTTTGCCTAGTGAGACGACCCCCCCCCCCGCCCTTTGCCTAGTGAGACGACCCCCCCGCCCTTTGCTTAGTGAGACGACCCCCCCCGCCCTTTGCCTAGTGAGACGACCCCCCCCCGCCCTTTGCCTAGTGAGACGACCCCCCCCCCCGCCCTTTGCCTAGTGAGACGACCCCCCCCCCCGCCCTTTGCCTAGTGAGACGACCCCCCCCCCGCCCTTTGCTTAGTGAGACGCCCCCCCCGCCATTTGGTTAGTGAGACGACCCCCCCCCCGCCCTTTGCTTAGTGAGACGACCCCCCCCCCCGCCCTTTGCTTAGTGAGACGACCCCCCCCCGCCCTTTGCTTAGTGAGACGACCCCCCCCCCGCCCTTTGCTTAGTGAGACGACCCCCCCCGCCCTTTGCTTAGTGAGACGACCCCGCCCTTTGCTTAGTGAGACGACCCCCCCCCCCGCCCTTTGCTTAGTGAGACGACCCCCCCCCGCCCTTTGCTTAGTGAGACATCCCCCCCCCGCCCTTTGCTTAGTGAGACGACCCCCCCCCCGCCCTTTGCTTAGTGAGACGACCCCCCCCCCGCCCTTTGCCTAGTGAGACGACCCCCCCCCGCCCTTTGCCTAGTGAGACGACCCCCCCCGCCCTTTGCCTAGTGAGACGACCCCCCCCGCCCTTTGCTTAGTGAGACGACCCCCCCCGCCCTTTGCTTAGTGAGACGACCCCCCCCCCCCGCCCTTTGCTTAGTGAGACGACCCCCCCCCGCCCTTTGCTTAGTGAGACGACCCCCCCCGCCCTTTGCCTAGTGAGACGACCCCCCCCCCCCCCGCCCCCGCCCTTTGCCTAGTGAGACGACCCCCCCCCCGCCCTTTGCCTAGTGAGACGACCCCCCCCCGCCCTTTGCCTAGTGAGACGACCACCCCCCCGCCCTTTGCCTAGTGAGACGACCCCCCCCCGCCCTTTGCCTAGTGAGACGACCCCCCCCCGCCCTTTGCCTAGTGAGACGACCACCCCCCCGCCCTTTGCCTAGTGAGACGACCACCCCCCCCCGCCCTTTGCCTAGTGAGACGACCCCCCCCCCGCCCTTTGCCTAGTGAGACGACCCCCCCCCCGCCCTTTGCCTAGTGAGACGACCCCGCCCCCCGCCCTTTGCCTAGTGAGACGACCCCGCCCCCCGCCCTTTGCCTAGTGAGACGACCCCCCCCCCGCCCTTTGCCTAGTGAGACGACCCCCCCCGCCCTTTGCCTAGTGAGACGACCCCCCCCCGCCCTTTGCCTAGTGAGACGACCCCCCCCGCCCTTTGCCTAGTGAGACACCCCCCACCGCCCTTTGCCTAGTGAGACGACCCCGCCCTTTGCTTAGTGAGACGACACCCCCGCCCCCGCCCTTTGCTTAGTGAGACGACACCCCCGCCCTTTGCTTAGTGAGACGACACCCCCGCCCTTTGCTTAGTGAGACTACACCCCCCCCGCCCTTTGCTTAGTGAGACGACCCCGCCCTTTGCTTAGTGAGACGACCCCGCCCTTTGCTTAGTGAGACGACGACCCCGCCCTTTGCTTAGTGAGACGACCCCGCCCTTTGCTTGGTGAGACGACACCCCCCCCCCCCCCCCCCCGCCCTTTGCTTAGTGAGACGACCCCGCCCTTTGCTTGGTGAGACGACACCCCCCCGCCCTTTGCTTAGTGAGACGATCCCCCAACCCCCCGCCCTTTGCTTAGTGAGACGATCCCCCAACCCCCCGCCCTTTGCTTAGTGAGACGACCCCCCCCCCCCCCCCGCCCTTTGCTTAGTGAGACGACCCCGCCCTTTGCTTGGTGAGACGACACCACCCCCCCCCCCCGCCCTTTGCTTAGTGAGACACACGCCTCCCCCCCCACGCGGACTCTTTGGGTCGGCCGACGCCTCCCCCCTTTTGTGTCCCATTAGCTCACTGCTCAGCTGCACATGCACCCAATCACCACCGGGGGCGTCGTGGGTTTTTACTTGCCCCAATCCAGAATGAAAGGTGCAACACAGCAGCGTCAGCTCTGGGTAAAAAGCACAAATCTCCAAAATAATCCACAATGTACATCCCCCTGTAATAATAAATATATATATATATGTTAATGTCGATCTACGACCACGGTGTTCGTTATTTGAAGCTTTTTACATTAATAATGGTGATTGCGGAGATCGCAGGACGTGAACTTGCCGCCGTGATCTGGATTTCATCGTCGTCTTTTGAGAATAAGCTGGAAATAAATGAAGGCGTCTTTCCTTTAGGATAATGGAGACTTGTGAGCAGGAAGCGTCTGACGGAGGCCAGGAAGGCGCGGAGGTGAACGCTCAGTATTTACAGCAGCTCAAGGACCTGGCGATTCCTGAAGACGAGGCCAAGAAGGTAAAAGGAGAGAGGAGATGTAAGGTGGAGCCATAGGGGAGCAGAAAGGCCTGGCAGCGCTGTAATGGGGGCACCGTGGGGCTTTACTGCGCATTATTTACTTGTCCATATCCACACTGCCTTCCATCCAGTGCCGGATTATAGACATGTTCCTCCTCTTAGACTCTTTTGCTGGAGGCCCGCTGCAGGTGAAGTAGAGTTTCAGGGGCCGGATACCGGCCATAAATCTCCTGACCCCAAACAGCATTCTGAGGGGCATTTCTGAGGGTGTTGAGTTCAGGTCCGGAGACGCTCCGGTGCCCCAGAAATCCCAGACATGTGAACGCTGCCTTACTTTGCACGTGCCAGATACTGCTGGGAAACCAGGAGGGTGTGACTCCTCGAGTCCAGGACCCGCCCACATGACTGTTCACAGGTAGTGCGCACGGTGCTGTGTGACGCATCGTCAGCGGTTCGGGGCTTCGTGTGTGATGACCGCTTCCATTTAGTTTTTTTATTTTCATTATCACATCCTTAAATATTATATTCAGTGGGTATGTAGCCACTGAGGACAGCATGGACGCCATTAAAGGTCCCCGTCGTGGATCCGCTTTCCTGGGTACGGACAGAGTCGGCGTATCACTGGGTACATTTACATTTTAGGGCCCGAGCAGCCATATTGGAAGTCGCTCAGCTTTGCAGTAGGACCGCGATCATGTTTTTTTTCCCCTCGATTCTTACAGGCGCTTATTCTGACTGGGAACGTATCGGCCGAAGAAGCTGCAATATTTTACTTCGACAGCTTAGAAAACCAGAATCCAGTAAGTGGCCTCTGAATAATGAGTTAAAGTGATTTTCCACAGCTTTAACTTTCATAGCCGTGTGATTGATGTGGGAGCATGATGTCCGAGCCGCGCCGATCATCAGAATGAAGGGGCTGCAGGACTGGAAACAGCGGCACTTATGTCTCACGAGTAAGACTCATCTGCAGTACCAGATGCAACCACACATGGCGCCGTGTCTGTGAGCTGACATAAAACCTTTAATAGTCGATGTCACCAGGGTCGGACTGGGGCACCGGGACACCGGAGAATTCTCCGGTGGGCCCGGGTCCTCAGCTGGCCCCTGAGCAGGACACATGGGGCCCCTGGTTAACATGGCTGCCGGTGCTCCACACTGCAGGAGGGCCCTTGCAGTGCGGCTGATGAGGGCAATCTGAATCTAGCCTGCTTCTCGGACCCCCAGGCTCCGGGGGGCCCATGGCCAGATTGCCCTCATATTGTGTGATGGGCAGGGAGCGATCCCTCCGCTGCCGACAGGAGGAAAATGGCAGCGGAGCTGGAGGAATCCGGTGTCCTCACCTCTGCTTCCTGCCTGCCGCTTCCTCCCCGACACAGGCGCGCGCTGCTCGATGACGTCACCATGCAGCGCGAACCTGTGTTAGGGAGAAAGATGCCAGGCAAGAAGCGGAGGACGATTCTTTGGGGGAACGTGTTGAGAGTAAGTGTTTTTTAGATAATTTTTTTTTTTTTTTTTTTTTTTTTACCGACTGAAGATGGGGAGAAATGGGGGGAGATGAGGGAGAGCAATGGTGATGGTGGGGGGAGATATGACATGGCACTGGTGACGGAGGAGGTGGGGGAGATATGGCAATGATGACGAATTATTTGGACTCTATATGCTGTTAATATCTGGTCTGGTCACGGTGTGGTGGTATTTCTCCCTTGTATGTGGTACTATTGGTGTTGGTATAGTGGATTGTGCTGTGTATGGCGGTCATTTGTTCTCTCTGATATTAATTAGAAGATTCTTTATTTCCATTAGTGATTAATACTTGGAACAAGATGCACTTACAGGGGTTCTCTGGGGAAAACAAGTAATCACCTCTCCACAGGATAAGTGATAAATTATTGATTAGTGGGGGTCTGACTGCTGGGACCCGCACTGATTGGTAGAATGTGGAGCTTTTCTCCCCATTAGACTGGAGCTCATGTGCGACTTGACCACTGATCCATTCATTCCCTCACTGGCTGTTCTTGTTTTTTTCTGGAAGCCCCAAAGAGAATGAATAGAGCTGTGATCAGACGTCCCACCTGCCGCTGCTTTTAAAATGGGGATAAGTGTCCTGCCAGGGATAAAACTTCCCCATTCTTCCGATAAATGCGTTTTCCAATGTTCGGTCCCAAACGATCAATAAGTGATCACCGATCCTGTGGATTCCATGGATCGGTGATAACTCGTTTTAACCAAAGAACCGCTTTAATGCAAACTACCGTAATTCTACATCCCAGTTATGGTGGTGCACAGTATATGTGCAGGAGCCGCCTGTGATTTACAGCCGACGCTCCACTATAACGGGGATATCGGCTAACAGTTATTTGCATATAGATGTAGGGTGGGCCCCGAGGATCAATTCCTCCTGTGGGCCCCAGACACCCCAGTCAGACACTGGATGTCACTGAATGTGCAGCGCTCCATTTATTTCCAATATTTATAATTGGGCTCTGATTGTTGTTTAGGACACGGATGACGACGACACTTACTTCAAGATGGTGTTTGTGGTGAACACGGATCTGTCTATGGGAGTAGGGAAGGTAAGAACTCATTACCCCGACAGAGACACTACTATAATATTCCTTAAAGGTATATTCCCATCTGGTGCATTTATGCCATAGATGTGTAGTAGATGAGGATCCCAGCTGTGACGTCAGATAAATGAGAATTCTGACACGCTGCCCGGGCACCATTGGTGGGACTATACAATTATAGCATACCCCGTGGATATGCTAGTTGTACAAAATGGGAAATACCTCTTTAAATCAGATTGCAAATCCTACGATCTGTGCACACAAAGCTCTTTTGGCACATTCCCTTTATGGAGGCTTTTTTGGTCCTTATAAGACCCTCACACTCATGTATTGTATGCAGCGATGTAGATTTATCCCTGGCCCAGGTGTATGTCCATACAACCTTCATGGATACATCTACAGCCTTGCCGGGTGCAGCGATGCCTGAGCGGCGGCTCCCCCTCGCTCTGCCGGCAGAGTATGTGACGTGTATAGAGCATTTGTTAGATCGGCCATTAATCCGTCCCGCTCTCCTCAGATTGCCGCACAGGTGGGACACGGTGCCGTCGGCTTATATCAGCTCATGTTAAAGGACTCCAAGACCAAGGAGATGGTGGAGAAATGGGAAGAATACGGGTAAGTCTGGACGGGATTCATGTTCTCGTGGCTCAAGAGGGATGTAGTTATAGAGGTAGGAATCCTTTCCGTATGATTTTGGAGCTTTCATTTTGTTTTGTTTTTTCCTACCCTTCCTCCAAGAGTCATGATCTTTTTTTTTTTTTTTTTTTTACCCATCTACATAGCTTTTTGCAGTACGAGTTTTGAGTTTATATAGGAAAATTATGTCCTGAAAAAATAGCAACAAAAATTCTAAATGCAAGTGAATTCTTGGAGGGGGTAAAAAAAAAAAACAACCCGCAATTCCACCATTAGTTTTTTGGGGTTTTGTTTTTATAGCATTGAGTTCCTGGTCAGCACGATTAGTGATGATAAAAAAATAAATCAGAAGTTAATTGGGGTTTGTGTCGTAATTTTCAGACTTTTTATTTTCCTGACTATGGAGCATGTGAGGACTTGTTCTTTGTGCAGTGAGCTGACACTTTTATCAATGTAGAGTTAGGCTATGTGCCCACGATGCAGAAATGCTCCGGATTTTTCCTGAGCGTTTCTGAATCTCCCTGGCAGAAAAAAAACGCATGCGGATTGTACATGCGGATTGTACATGCGGATTGTACATGTGTTTTTCCTGCCAGGGACATGCGGATGTGAAGCGTTCTTCACATGCATTTCCGCATGCGGGTTGACAAGCGCTTTCCAAGCGATTTTAGCTTCACTTGGAAAGTGCTTGACAACTTGGTCACACTATATAAATCCATGCAACCGGCATGGATTTATATAGTGTGACCGTAAAAGAATGGTAAAAAATACAAAATAAATATACTTACCTTCTGATGGCCCCCGGTCTCCCCGGCGGTCTAAAAGGACCTGCCATGACGTCATTTAGTCATGTGACGGGTCACGCGACCGTCGACGTCAGCGATCGCGTGACCCGTCACATGACTAAATGACATCATAGCAGGTCCTTTTAGACCATCGTGAGCTGCCAGCAAGCCAGGACGGATCGGATAAGGACACCAGGGGCCATCAGAAGGATGAGTATAATGAATATTTTTTTATTTCATTCTTTTTTTTTTTTTACATGTTCTATGGTACCTGGGTCCGGAGGAGAGTCTCCTCTTCTCCAAACCCGGGTACCTTCCGCACATTAAACCGCATGATATCCGCATGTGCACATGTAGTGATGCGGATGTCATGCGCTCCAATGCAAGTCAATGGCGGCAAAAATGACGCGATTCTGCAAAATAATTGGTAGTGCTGCGGATTTTTCCGCAGCGGAAATTTCCGCAGCATGTGCACAGCACATGCAGATTATCATTGGGGGACATGGCAGACCTTCTACCAAGCGTTTTGTAAGCGTTTCTGCAGCCGAATTGCCGCTGCGGAAACACTTAAAAAACGCATAGTGGGCACACAGCCTTAATACAGGATGTAACTCAGGATCAGTAATGTATGTACACAGTGACTGCACCAGCAGAATTGTGAGTGCTGCTCTGGAGTATAATACAGGAGGTAACTCAGGATCAGTACAGGATCAGTAATGTATGTACATAGTGACTGCACCAGCAAAATAGTGAGTGCAGCTCTGGAGGATAATACAGGATGTAACTCAGGATCAGTAATGTATCAATGGCTGCAGAGCTGTAAATCCTCCTTCCCTCTTTTTCTTTTGTTCCTTATTTTTGCTGTTTTTTCTCTGCAGAGCTAAGAAGGTGGTCCTCCAGGGCTCCAGCACTGCTCACCTTATGGAGTTACAAGCCTTGGCATTAAGCATGGACATCCCCTCGTACCTAGTGCAGGATGCCGGCAGGACCCAGGTATGACATTCAGCACCTTAGACTTCAGTAAGGCCTGGACTGTTAAGACATCTGACGTCCTGTTTTGTCTTCAGATCGCAGTCGGGTCACGCACTGTCCTCGCCATCATGGGTGAAGAAGAAATGGTGAATAAAGTGACGGGAAAGCTGAAACTGCTGAACTGAGGGGAGAGCAAGGCGAGCCGAAGGCATCTACCTGGAGAAGATGGAGGGACAGCTGATGAGACATCCCAGACGCGTCCTCCAGAGTGGGAGAAGAATACAGGACATGAGTGAATCGTGCTCCAGAGCCATTGCCAATCAATGAGGAAAGAGACGCAGAGTCTTATTACATAATGCAAACTATGGTGGTGATAGAAGTAGGTACCTAGAGCCGCTGGCATCAGTCGGCGCCAGGATCCTGCCCCACCCGTGTACATTGTGCTGCCATCTTGTGATCTAGATCTCCATTCGCTGTATGACAACGACATCTCTTGCATGCAGAACCGCTGATCCCAAACCGTTTGCATCACTGAAATGGCTGATAACGGGGAACACTAGACTGGATTCAATCGCCCTGCTGCCACGCGTTCCCCCTGTGCTTCTGCCATAAAGGAACGTGGAGGCGAGCGGATTCCCCTTGATAGTGTCCTCAAGTGTCAGAGTGATCATCATTAGGGATCAGTGATAATTCGGGGGATGTGAAAGAGACATGTAGGTATTTTAGTTAGTTACATCTTAAAAGAACGCTTCGCTGGTAACATCTACAGCGCGGCCACTTCCATTATTAGGGATCTTTTTTTTTTTCTTGTATTGATAAAGTATTACAATATGATGCGAATAGATGTCACTGATATATTAAATATTACCATAGAATTATGGCGGAGGTGATCGTCCATCGTCATCCGTCAGTGAATCCACGGCTCTGATTCATGACCACTGACTGGTGGAGATGATCGATAATCCTTGTGATGTCTGGACTACTGAGCGACTCTGAGACAGCTGCTTACCAATGGTTAGTATCCTCAAAATGGTACAAACTGGGAACCAGCGTCAGGTTAGAGAGGGCTCGAGACTTAGAGATGCATGAGGGGGAGTGACAGCTAGCTAGCTGTGATAGAAAGGTGTCCGACCATCGCGGCATTAACGAAAGCGTCTACCACGGGTGGGTGCTCCTCAGATCTGGACCACTGAACGATGGAAGATATTTTCTTTTCCGTTGGGAAGAAGACGAGCCGGCGGAGGCTGGTGATGGTGCGGAGCCCTGCTGGAAAACCTTGTGGATGAGACATGTCCCACCTACCTCCACGGCAGCGGGATTCCCTAATGGCAGCGCCGCCCTGCAGGAACATCACAAAGAGAAAGTGATCTCTCCAAATTCCCAGATCTCGATCTGATTGATCATCTGTGAGATGTGCTGGAAAACTAGTCCGATCCTTGGAGGCCGCACCGTACAGGACATGAAGGATCGGCTGCTGTTCAGAGATCGTGCGGGGTCCAGGCAGCAGTGGGACAGAGTTAAAAGGGTTTTCCAGTAACAAGCAGCTGGTCCTCTCCTTCCCTGGGCTCTGCATCTTTGCAGCTGACTGTGTATCAGATGCAGCAGTGATGTCACATCAACAGCGCTGCAGGCGATCACTGATGTAGACAGCACGAGCTGTTTATATACTGCAGCGCTGCTGATGTGATGTCACTGCTGTACACAATCACCAGAGTTTGGTATTTTTTTTTTTTTTTTTTACCATAGCAAGTATAAAAAAAATTTTTTTACAAAAAAAAAAAAAAAATTTGTGGTAAAATGGAGACTTGCAGGGGGTCTAAATGTTTTGGCTGATTTACAGGGGTTTTTGCAGTCTATCAGGGCTCTTCCATGGAAACTTGGACTCTGTTGTCACTGAATCTTTTTTTTGGGCTGTTAAATAGGTCAGTTTTTCAAACAGAAGAGGCTTCGGGAAACGCTCATGTTCTCTGTAGTCTTTCGTCAGCATTTTTTGTTTTTATTTCAGCAGATTTTTACTTTTTTTAAATAACGAAGAAAACACTGTGGGGTAAGTATGATAATAGGGCTAGTAGGTGGGGATTTCTTGGCGTCCAGGGCACGCCAAGCTTAGCAGAAATCATTTAATAAAAATACGATTACAAAGAAACCAGACTGCTAATATGAGCCATACAGGTAAGTATACATTCACATTTCTATCACTTGTATGCCCATATTAGCGGTGTGAAAAGTCTCAGGGGCTAACAGATTCCCTTTGAACAAAAGGAATTTTTTTGCAATTTCTTTTTTTTTTTTAGAGCAGAAAATGCCGCAGTGTGAACATATCCTTACATGTAAGACTCTTTGCAGCCACTAGGGGCATTTGTAGACTATATACAGGTGCATCTCATAAATTAACTTTTTGATGATATTCTAATTTTATTTCAGTTCTTCAATACAAAAAGTGAAACTCATATTATATAGAGTCATTACACACAGAGTGATCTATTTCAAGTGTTTATTTCTGTTAATACTGAGGATTATGGCTTACAGCCAATGAAAAACAAGTCATAAATTAACTTTTTGATGATATTCTAATTTAGTGAGATGCACCTGTATAGCTGTCTATGGCTCCGGCTGCAGGGCTCTTTATACACAGCTTATATGCAGATGTAGCAGTGTTGATCCAAACTAAAGATAACGTTTATTAAAGTTATGACCTAAAGATGAGCTCCTACCCTGGTGTTGGTGCCAGCGATGATGACACTTCTGAGGCACAGACGTTGGGTACTCACCTGCAGGAGTCCTGACATCTGCAGATTGGGGAACACGTCCGACTGTAACACACTGGCTTTATTGTACGTGATCCTCATGTGGAATATCTTCATCCGTTCACTATGAGATCAATTGCAATTAAATTAAATTGTCCTTTTGAGTAAATAGACTTTTATCTCATTGGTCTGTCTGATTATTTCTGCAAATGGCTGCGAAAAGAAGACACTTCTTGAAAACATACCCAGCTGTACAAAGTACAGCAGGTCAAGAGGACCCATCACTCGCCTTAAATGTTTTTGTTTTTTTCACCTGGTATAAATGCCGCTGTTCTCCTGAATCCGGCAATGTTTTTATTTTGTTCCTGCGCCTTTCTGTTCCTGAGATATGGCCCTATTTGCCCTGTACGCGAGTCTACTTTTGTTAGCCAAGTAGGTGTAGTCCTCAGTTCTTCAGTGGGCGGGTGCGTGGGGATCACACCCAGTTGTCCAAAGAGGCTAGCTTTATAGAGATGGCCATATCTCGGGAACGGAGAGGCGCACAAGTAAAAGAAAAACATCGCCGGATTCAGAAGAACAGCGGCATTTATACCAGGGGAAAATAATTACATACTTATGGGGAGTGACAGGTCATATCTTCTGCTTTGTGTGTGCTAGATTATCACTGCAGGCCCTTGATTTTGGGACTGGTTCCAAGAGATCAACATATCCTGGCCCTACGCCATCACTTTACAAGACGAGAATACCCCTTTTAAGTAAAAACGTGGCTGCAGATTACTGCCCCAACCAGGCCTCTTGCCTGAGAAGCCTGCACCTCTGGGTTCAGGCAGGGAATTTGGGGCTACTTTCTGCCCAGGAGTCATCTCCTGCCCCCCCTGGAGTCTGCAACAAGGAAGTTCAAGGACTGAAAGTCAGCGGAAACCCGACCGGTTACTGGTTTTTCCACTACGTCACAATGTTACAGTCCCATCAACCTCAGCAAATCTGACATTGTCTTTGCCCTCACCTCCTGAATTTCCAGTGAAACTTTGCTTTATGTAATTGCAAATGGCTTAAAACACAGAAGACCGGTTTCATATGGCAGCAACAGAACTGAATGCGAGGTCTCGAGACCCAGCTCCTCTGCAAAGGTGAAGCGATCCAACATGGAGGAAGATGAGATCCGTTCTGCGCAAAAGGTTTAAATGAAAAATTCTGTTTTCACCTCCCACACACATTTTACATCCACTAGGGTTTATTTCCTTATACAAAGGGCTTGAACATGATAAAATGTGACCCTGTTTTCTGCCTGTAATAACTTTGTGTAGCAAAGTACTTTGCAAAAATGTAATATGGACCTGAATAGGTCCAAAGGAAAAAGCCCAGGTGCTCTAAGCATATTGGCTAGAATTGGTTCCAGTACTGTCCAAAAACAGTTACAGCTAAACAAACCCATAGAAATAGCAGTAGTGAAGGGGAGGGGGGGTGGATAGGGAAGAGTATCTATAGTCTCGGGGAGGGCAGAGAAAACTGGCTATAGATAAGGAAGAAAGCACATGGTGAGGAAATAAGTGCAGGATAGAAGCTGTGCTGATTAGTGTTGAGTGCAAGTGCTTGCTACTCGAGCTTGCATCGGGTGTTCGAGTGACATGCTTGAGTCCCCGCCTCGCATGTTTCACGGCTCTTAGCCAAAAACCCATTGTTTGGCAGGCAATCCCAGCATGTTTCTTTTTTAGGCTGTCTAACAGCCGCAAAACATGCGGGGCAGGGACTCGAGCATCCGATGCAAACTCACTTGCGTGCAACACTAGTGCTGATATATGAGTTAATGTAGACAGCTGCACATACTGCCTATATTACTGGGAGAGACAATCCCACAAGAGAAAAGTCTAAAACTGCATATCAGGGCGTCAGCAAATGAGAGATGGAAGATTACAGACAAAAACGTACCCACTGACATCTAAAATGCATTTATTTTGTGTCAAATCTATCGGCGCCTTGTGTAGATATCGGTTCTTTTTCCTGGCTGTTGTGCACACGCTGACCACCAGAAGGCGCTCTCACCTTCAGCAGAGATTTGCTGAGGTTTTTTTTTTTTTGCCTTCTTCCTGATCTTCAGTGTTTCTGTCACAAGACTATGAGGTCATTGTGGAATTACAGGAGGAGGGTCACTGGTAACGCACCTACCGCAGGCGAGAGCTTCATACATTCCTTCCAGAACACTTTTCTCTTGTAACTTCAGTCCTAATGTGAATGGACACAAACGCCAGCATAGGGAATGCAATCAACGCTGCATAAAAACACCAATGTTAGGAAAGGAAACCTACTAATAAAATATTCCCTTATCCCGTCGCTGCATTCCCCAACACCTGTGCGGACGGGAATGCTTCCACATGGATGTAATATGTATATTCCAGCTGTACCGATGCTGGAGGATGGATATTAAACAGCAACTGGATCATTAAAATCCTCTTTTAACTTGAAAGGTCTATATGAATGTACAAAGGCCACGTCCACAGCAGCACGCAGATTGCAGCACGCCTGCATTCCTTTCTATTTAAGGATGACTCTGCAGAACCTTTGGCTTACACAGCTGCGTGTAAAAGGGGGTCTTATATCAGCCACCGCTTCCTAAATAAGTTTGTGCCTCGTAAATAAATAAATGATGGATAACCCCTTTAAGCAGTAGTGGTCAACCCGATATAATGAAGGGGCTTTAGGGCTTGTGCAGACGACCGTCTTATCGGTCCAAGTACAATCCAACAAAACATAGGATCGCACTCAGACCAATGTTATTCTATGGGGAAGTACACATGTCCTTTATTTATAAATATTTATTTATTTATAAAAATGCTGCATTCCCCAGCTTGATCCAATATTCATGCAAGTCAATGAGTCTGTGGAAACCATCAGACTTGCACTCGGATGACGTCTGAGTTCAGTCCGATTTCCGCACATTCATGGGATGGAGACATTTTTTTCTCCATCTTTTACTTATCCAAGACAATCTGGTCAAAGTCTCGTTTGCATAACTGACCCAGTTCTCTCGGATAAGAGAATCATCGGCTGTCTGCATCTGTCCTATAAGGCCTCCCTAACACCTCAGTGTTTCCAGTACTTGTGGTATCCGTTTTTTTTTTTCCAAGAATATCACACGTACTCATTATAACCTATGCTGCTATGCACATCTCCGTGTTTTTACATAGAGACATGTCCATTTTTTTCCGGCAGCGCAGATGACAAGGGCCAATACAAGTCTATGGTTCCGTGCAAAACATGTACAGCACATGGATGGGACAGTACTGACAGTGAATGGGGCATGCAGCCCCTTTAATCCACAGAACACCAACAAACTCAGACCTGCACCAATCTAATATTGATTACACCACCTGTAAGGCCATGTTCCCACATGTGAAAATGCTGCTTTTCTAGCTGAATTTTATGTAGAGGTCAGCACTAAAATTCACTAAATATGCTCAGATCATTGTGTTTTTTGCTGCTTTTTCCCCCTTTTTAAACATTTTTAGTGCAGAAACACTTGGGATTCGGAACTTTAAAAAAAGCACTTGCAGTTTTTCCACGCATTTCTACACCTTCCCTATAGACGCCTATAGGTAACGTGCACCAAAATTGCAAAGTTCCACTCATGCCCAAGCACAGTGGGAGAGAGTTTTCATGAAATCACATCCACTTTGCTTGAAACACAACAGAAAAAAAATGCAGTGGAAATAAAACGCAGCGTTTATGTAATGTGCAAACATGGCATAAATGAGGCTGCTGATTTTTATCAAAGGGGCGCACGTCATAGAAGCAACACAAAAGCTCATAAGTGCCATTACACAGGGGCACCCATGTCTTGCTTACCCCAAGGAGCAGATATTGTGCATTTAAGGGCCCCCAGTCGGGCATCCATGACTTATACTGTAGTATTTTTTAGTGGGATGTGTCGGAAATCTGGACTCTGGACGAATTCCAGTTCTGAGAACATCCAGATACAAGCTGCAGACTTTAGGTCTACTGGCCCTTTAAGTATTGACAGCAGCTGCATATATACATGTACATAGAGCGACTGCAGTTCTGCTCCAACAGTCCAGGAGTTTTTTCTAGCAAGATACATATAAAATATCTGTTATATCTGTGAGCTCCAGCAATTATCACCCAGCAGTCGCCGGACACCCTTAGTCAACATATTCTCTGTGGTTAGAGTTCAATCATGAAAAGCTCCAAAACAACCAGAGGGACACAAATCCCAGGAGAGGAATGTTTTTGTTGAAAAGTTCAAGGATTTAAAGTAAGAAGAAAAGTTTTATCCAAATAAAGAAATGTGGCAAAGAGCGGCAGAGCCGGATCAGGACTCGGACCCACAGAGAGCCACTGACTCATGTATAAAGGGCATCGAAACCGACAGGATAAACTCCGAGTCAATGAATAACTTTAGGTTTGGTCACAATGTGTAAAGATCACACAGCAGCTTATGGGACGGTACAGTGTGCCCTCAGCCGGGACGTTATAGGACTGACGCATTTACCAACATACGGCCCAACGTCAGACATCAATACAGCAGACAAAAAACTTAGGAGGCACCAATCAGTCTGTTCTCAACCAGGGTTTTTTTTTTGCTCCAAAATCCTCCAGAAAACACAAGTCAAAACTCTTCCTTTTCATTTCTATGGGAATTCCACATCGTTATTCATGAGATTTTTAGTTCCCTGAAAATATTTGAATCATGGGGAAAAAAAAGTGCACATCATTTCTTTGAAGCAGATCCTGATGGAATCCAGTCCGAACTAGGCATTGTCCAATCAAAAGACTGCAAAAAAAGAAAAGAAACCTCTTTTATAAAAAAAAAAGCCTCCTCCTAAAATGGAGCATTTCCTGGAGCCTTTTCTGCTTTGAAAACTTGTCGCTTACGAATGCCTCAAAGAAACCGTGTGTGAACACAGCCTAAGGACTGGCTGGCAACTGGGATTTGGCCAGCCTGTGTTGTATTGCTTAGGGCGCAGACAGTCAAGATCGGACCACAGCGCACAGCGGCTCTCCCGACCCGAGAGTGTCAGTTCATGTATTTCTATGCAGCTGTCCATAGACTATGCTAGTAACATGCAAGCTTGGTTTGACAGGTCAATTCCATAGTGGGGTGCTAATCAGCGGCTGCCATAACCTTTCGATGCTGCTTATCTACGATGAAGATTGTTGCGTTACCCAAAAGGGTAAAAGATTTTTTTTTTTTCCATCGAGATACAGCACTACCCTTATCTACAGGCCACCTCTGGTATTGCATCTGTGAACAAGAATGGCTCTCTCTAGAAAATAATAATAAAAAAAAGGATTTTTCAGTGTGATCCTGAGAAAACATAAGAGAAAATCCAAGGTGTGTTACTGATGTCTTCTTCGTGTCATTGCAGTTTTCCAGCCATAGTAAATGTCGTTCCGCCAGTAAAGCACCTTCTGGACTAAGCGGACAGGTCTGTCCAGGCGCCCTACAATTTTGTCTAAAAAGTTTAACACTTTGTGAGAAAATTAACACAAAATTGCTGCAGGTTGCACTTAAGCACAAAGCTGTCGACAGCTGGGGACATTCTTCTAACCATCTATATAAGTAGCACCAACATATTCCATAGTGCTGCAGGGGACCAGTATGCCCATAGGGGTACAGCCACACCCGAAAAAGACAGCTACAGCATAACTGTCTGCACCTTTCTCAAGAATGTGGGTCTCCCCCCCCCAGGGCCGGCTCCAGGTTTATGCAGGCGACACAAACCCAGTATACTTCTCTTTGCTTTCTGTTATCCTTTCTCACCTTTCAATAACTTTTGTATCTTTTTTGATTGAGTTGTATGGGGCTTTTTTACAAGTTTTTATCATAACCATTTTGGAGTCTATATGATTTTCTGAACTTACAGTTTTTGGGGGAGGCAAAGTGACCAGAAAACACTTAAAGAAGACCCGTCACCAGTTGAGAAGAGGCCAGTTTTCAGTTTTATTTTATTCCCGCTGCTCCCGAGTTTGCCGAATATATGAATGAATATATATATATATATATATATATATATATATATATATATATATATATATATATATATAATCTGCCATACAGTTCCAGAGATATGGGCCTTGTTATTTAGTGCTATTCTTTATGCTCTTTACCAAGGAGGCGTGGCTCACAGGATCCTCTGGCAGGTCTTTAGGCTGCTCTGCCTTACCACCAATTGGGCACTACCTCCTTGTAAAGACCATAAAAACTAGGAATAAAAAAAAAAAAAAAAAAAAAAAAAAGAGAGGCCACTATCTCTGAAACCGTATGGCGGATACTAAAAACTGAAGAAAAAAAATGGAAAACTCAGGGGAGCAGTGGGAAAATGAGGGCAAAATGTGGGGATATCTCATTTGGTGACAGGTCCTCAAACTATTTTTTTTTTGGGACTATTATACCCTCAGCATCACCAAATATGTTTTTTTCTTTTATTATTTTTAAGATGTTAAAGCGGTTTTCCCTTTACGGGTAACCCCCGAATGCAGATTGTTTTAAAAAAAAAAAAAAAACAAAACCCTTTCTTTTCCAGCGCTGAGTCTTCGTCACTGTTCACATCCTTTGCAGCGCTGCACTTACGTCGGCAGTGCTGCAACCAAGATCTGCTCTCTGTGCCTTGTGCAGCGCCACTAATGTCACCGATAGGCTGCAGCGCTGTTGATGTGACATCAGCACTGAAGACAATAACAGACACAGGGAGCAGCGGCGGCGGAGACTCAGCGCAGGACCTGGAAAGGAGGAGAAAAAAAAAACTGTTGCAGCTGGATGGAGAGGGGGCGGCAGGAAAAAAAAAAAACTTTAATAACGGTTTTGCAACAATTGGATTAACCTTTTAGATGCTGCGGTCACCATTGATAGCGGCATCTAAGGGGGTTACACTGCTAAGATTAGAAACTAGCAATAAATCAGCAGCTCACACAGCAAGTCGCTATCTTAAAGGGGTAGAGCCATCACTATAACCTTTGTCCGCATGTCCTATTATGACCCTGCGGTGTTCCCATTAAGGCAGCCTCTATGTATACAATCCAGGTGTCAGAGGGGCTCAAGACCCCCTGATAATTAGATAAGAGCCTCTGCTCCATATTTTACCACCAGCATTCTTGCAATATTCACTTTCCCTCTTGCATTCAGCTCAGTAAGGGTTAACTGGCCGCCATGCTGGTATTATATAAGCAGCACTCGCAGCTGCTGATTGCAGGGCAGGTAGGGACTAGGTTGTACACCACAGCCCGGGCTTGGCCGCCTATTTCTGGAAGCTTCTCCCCGGCTCAGCCCTCACACGACCTCTGAGGCGGCTACAAAGTTATCACCACGTCACAAAGCGGAAATACAACTTTTCCATCTGAGCATGCGCAGAACGTTCTGCTCGGGTGACGCATGCGTCGTAGAAGCCGAGCTCCCAGCAATGCACAGCAGCTGCGGCGGCGGCAGCAGTAGTGATGGTAGCGCGCATGCGCAGTATACAACACTAAAAACTACGTGAGAAAATGTTTATCACTTTTTTTTTTTTACAACTTCACTATAAATTAATTTGTATTATTATCTACAATACGTTTTGCAGACATGATAAACAGACTAATATAATTTTTTTATATTTTTTTATAGGACATTGCAATTTAGAAATTAAAATTTTCGGTATTTAGGGCAAAGCTAACAAAACCAGTCCACTTTCCAGTATAACCTGTGCTCAAAATGCCTCTTTTTCTTTGCATAAAACTTTGTCATTAATATATGCAAATGAGCTGTTAATGAAAAATGTTATAATGAATCCAGCAAATTTCTATTGGCAAGAAAAACAAATAAAAAAATAATA
This sequence comes from Phyllobates terribilis, assembly GCF_046119375.1. NCBI lineage: Eukaryota > Metazoa > Chordata > Amphibia > Anura > Dendrobatidae > Phyllobates > Phyllobates terribilis. The sequence continues at coordinate 363,078,775 of NW_027362768.1, forward strand.
AAAATCTATTTATACACACTTCTTCCCTATCAATGTTACCAGCTGCGTAACAAACCGGTTTTACCCCAAAGGAAGATTATTTTTAGGGTGTATAGAAGATACGACCAGAGGAATGTTAAAGGGTTAAGTCAGGACGATTTTACTGCAGTAGGGCTGTATGGGTCATAGTACCATAATAATAATGGCGCCTGTCTTGTAGGAATCCGATGTGTCAGCGCTGAGAAATCCAGCAGTGAAGCCACATGCAAATTAACCTGGTAATGTATTGGGGGCATGTTGAGATTATAGACACGCCCCCAGTGCACTTTCAGGCTAATTTGCATGCAGTTTCAAAGCTGGATTTCTCAGCGCTGACACATCGGATTCCTACAAGACAGGTATCATTTTTATCCTTGTACTTAGACCTATTCTGATTTTTTATTCTCATTGTTTTGTCACTTTAAAAAGGAAAAACAACTAAAAAATAATTGAAAAAAATGTTCCACTTATAGTATATACATCTTCCTGCCCTGCTGTATACTCTGAGGATATATAGGAGCTGCTGCGCCATATTTGTTATCGGGACCGGTGTGAGGTCACATGACATAAATAAATCAAGTGATCGAGACGCCGGTGACCACCATGCGAGGACACAGCAGACGGCGGCACCCGGACCGATGTCATTTATTTCACATTTATTCTGCGCTACTTTCACTTTTTTATTATTTCATCTGTGACTTTAAAGCCAATAACCGCACTGATTAGTGATGTGACTAATGCATTCCTGCTGCAACTATGTACCGTCGCCCGGGGGGTTGGTGATGTGTTCCCAGGTATGTGCTCACAGCGATATACAGGCACATCCTGGAAATGAGTAATAAGCCCATGATATCAGCGGTCTCAGTATGTCGGGTGTCAGACGCCATCATCATCACCCCTTTAAAAGCGAGAGCAGCTACTGTACTGCAGCACCTGATATTAGGGGAAGAGATGTCTTAAAGGGGTATTCCACTGGAATGCAGGACACAATTTCCCCTACCCGCAGCGCTCGAAGGCGAAGCATTGTGCATGCCCAGCCGCAGATCCATTGAGTCTCCTCCTAGCCAAAGCCTGGTGCATAGAAGACATGAGTGAATGGGGGATAAATGCTTCTGTCGGAAGGGGAACCCAGGTAATAGGGGCTGGCCAGGATTAGAAAAACTTCTTTGAGAAAGAGCGCCACCTCTGACCATGGGTTGTACCTGGTATTGCAGCTCAACTCCATACTTTTCAATGAGGCTTAGTTGCAATACCAGACACAACCCAATGCTCGGGAGTGGCGCTATTTCTAAGGATAGGGTCACAGGATATCCAAGAACAATGGATTATTCAGATCAGACTTTGATCAGAGTGGCATCACTTTTTTGAATATGGAAAGAAAATAAAAAAAAAAGTTTCTCCATTCTGTCAGTCCATGAAAAATCGGACCACGTTCAGATATCCATAATGACCAGAGAGACTGTCATTAAAGGGGTTGTCCACCTACTTAAATCCATGTATTCGAGGCTAAAAATAATTTTTGGAATTGGATTTCATTAAAAATTTTGCACCGTTTGCCTTCTGTAGCCATTGTGCTATACCGACCCCCGGGCCTGATCACTGCCTTTATCGACCAATTCTCCACCTGGCTTCTTTACTTTCTCTCTGATGACATTCCCACAATCATCATGGGCGATTTCAACATCCCCACTGACACTCGCCAGTCAGCAGCATCAAAACTCAGCCACAAGCCCGCTGTCTTGGGGTCATTTTTGATTCAGATCTTTCTTTCACTCCTCACATCAAATCACTCGCTCGTTCATGTCATCTACACCTCAAAAACATCTCAAGAATCAGGACTTTTCTCACCTTTGACTCGGCAAAAACTCTTACTGTCGCTCTTATTCATTCTCGTCTTGACTATTGCAACGCTCTACTAATCGGTCTCCCTCTTACTAAACTCTCCCCTCTCCAATCCGTCCTGAACGCAGCAGCCAGGATCATATTCCTCGCCAACCGCTACTCAGATGCCTCTTCCCTGTGCCAGTCATTGCATTGGTTGCCCATCCAATATAGAGTTCGTTTTAAACTTATCACGCTTACCCACAAAGCGCTCCATGCTTCAGTACCCCCCTACATCTCCTCCCTTGTCTCAGTCTACCACCCTACACGTGCCCTCCGTTCTGCAAATGACTTGAAACTAAAATCCTCCATAATCCGAACTTCCCACTCCCGTCTCCAAGATTTCTCGCGTGCTGCGCCAATTCTCTGGAATGCACTACCCAGGACAGTTCGATTAATTCCCAATACCCACAGTTTCAAGCGAACCCTAAAAACACATTTCTTTAGACTGGCGTATCACCTAAACACACTCTGTCCATCCCAGCTTTCCCCCATATTAAAATCTTCTTCAACTTCGGGTTCAAACCAACCATGCACATAAAAGCCTCTGTCAGGACTGCACACATACTGGCTGGCGACCAGTCCATGTATTATTATTTATCCTATTCAGTATATCAAGGCTGCATTATACAATATATGTACTTTTTACCTTTTGTGTCTCCCCCATTTCCTCATAGACTGTAAGCTTGCGAGCAGGGCCCTCACTCCGTTCGATATGAGATATGCTTATTCTGTATTGTCTGTATAAGTCCCCCCTAAAATTTGTAAAGTGCTGCGGAATATGTTGGCGCTATAAAAATAAACTTATTATTATTATTATTATTATAAAACTCCTGTCGCTTACTTCATCCTTTGGACTTACTCAGTGGTCCTCCTCAGCCACCCACACAGACGGACACACACTAGACCTCATCTTCACCCGACTCTGCTCCCTATCTAACCTCAAAACCTCCCCCTACCCCTATCTGACCACCGTCTACTCACCTTCTCATCCCTGTCCTCCTCACCTGTCACCCATGTCCGGCAGCTAGCACCCCCCCGCAGAAACCTTGCACATCTAGACACTCACACACTCTCTGACTCTGTTCTACCACTGACATCCATATCCTCACTCCATGACACAGACAGCGCCACTGCTTTCTACAATGCCACTCTCGCATCAGCTATTGACTCGGTCGCCCCTCTTATGCATGGCAGAGCGCGACGAGCCAACAGGCAACCTTGGCACAACAACCTCACTACACAGCTTCAACAAGCGTCCAGGGTTGCGGAGCGGCGTTGGAAGAAAACTCATACTCAAGAAGACTTCACTGCATTCAAACAAGCAACGCTCGCATTCAAATCAGCCCTCACCTCTGCTAAACAGGCCTACTTCACAACCCTCATATCCTCCCTATCCTACAACCCCAAACAGCTATTCAACACTTTTAACTCTCTCCTCCGTCCTCCACTGCCCCCTCCGACCTCCCTCATCTCTGCCGAGGAGTTTGCCACACACTTCAAAAACAAGATTGACCAAACACGGCAAGTCTTTACTGTCCGACCACCACAACCCCTTTGTTTTCCACACCATTTCCTTAACCCCATAACCTCCCTTCCCAACATCACGGAAAGAGACCTAACTCGTCTCCTCTCCAAATCGCACCTCACCACATGTGCACTCGACCCCATCCCATCCCACCTCCTCCCCAACCTCACCCCCATACTCGTCCCATCCCTAACCCATCTCTTCAACCTATCACTATCCTCTGGTACCTTCCCTGCTGCCTTCAAACATGCCACAATCACGCCCATCCTCAAAAAGCCATCCCTCGACCCATCCGCCCTGTCCAGCTATCGCCCCATATCACTGCTCCCATTTGCCTCCAAACTCCTTGAGCAACACGTTCACGCTGAACTTTCCTCCCACTTTTCATCTAACTCTATCTTCGACAACCGACAATCCGGCTTCCGCCCCCACCATTCCACCGAAACTGCCCTTACCAAAATCACTAATGACCTGCTTACAGCCAAAGCTAACAGACAATTCTCTGTACTCCTTCTTCTTGGCCTGTCCTCTGCTTTCGATACAGTTGACCACTGCCTCCTACTACAGATCCTCTCTTCCTTTGGCGTAAAAGACCTTGCCCTATCCAGGATCTCCTCATACCTTTCTAACCGCACATTTAGCGTCTCCCACTCCCACGCTACCTCCACACCCTGCCCCCCCCTCTGTTGGAGTCCCTCAAGGCTCTGTCCTAGGACCCCCTACCTTCTCAATCTATACCCTTGGCCTGGGACAGCTCATAAAATCCCATGGCTGATGACACCCAGATCTACCTCTCTGGCCCAGATGTCATCTCTCTGTTGTCCAGAATCCCAGCATGTCTAGCAGCCATATCCTCCTTCTCCTCCCGCTACCTCAGGCTCAATGTGGACAAAACTGTACTCATTATCTTTCCACCATCTTGCATATCTTCCCCACCTGATCTTTCTATCACAATAAATGACATCACTCTTTCCGCTGTACCGACAATCCGCTGCCTCAGAGTAACCCTTGACTCTGCCCTGTCCTTCAAACCCCACATCCAAGCTCTCACCACCTCCTGTCGCCTCCAGCTCAAAAATATTTCCAGAATCCGTCCTTTCCTCAACCCTAAACTCTACTAAACTGCTTGTGCAAGCCCTCATCATCTCCCGCCTCGACTACTGCAACCTCCTGCTCTGTGGCCTCAATGCTAACACTCTCGCACCTCTCCAGTCCATCCTCAGCTCTGCTGCACGACTCGTTCATCTCTCACCTCGCTACTCCTCTGCGAAGCCCCTTTGCAAATCCCTTCACTGGCTCCCATTCCCCCAGCGTATCCAGTTCAAACTACTAACACTGACCTACAAAGCCATCCATAACCTCTCTCCTCCGTACATCTCTGAACTAATCTCCCGATACATTCCCTCACGTAACCTCCGGTCCTCCCAAGACCTCCTTCTTTCCTCCACACTTATCCGTTCCTCACCCAGTCGCCTCCAAGATTTCTCCCGAATATCCCCCATCCTATGGAGTTCTGTGCCCCAACACGTCCGATTATCCACCACATCCGGATCCTTCAGACGGAAACTGAAAACCCATCTCTTCAAGAAAGCTTACAGCCTGCAATGACCCTGCTGCCTCCTCAACAACACCGGAACTACAGCAACCCCCCCAACCTACTGTCTCCGTCCCCATCATCCTGTAGAATGTAAGTCCACAAGGGCAGGGTCTTCTTCCCTCCGTACCAGTCTATCTTTGTTAGTTTGTTTACTGTAAGTGATATTTTTACTTGGTATGTAACCCCTTCTTATGTACAGCACCATGGAATCAATGGCGCTATATAAATAAATAATAATAATAATAATTGTGCTGCACGATGAGTTAACTAAGAATCTGTCAGTGAACTCATTCTGATAGTTTATTCGGAAGGTTTTTAACTCTTATCTGACTTTTGATGAGCTCCTCTCAGCTGATTTATGACCACAGACCACATAAAAGTTCAAGGCTGAGGAGAAAAAAACAGTAAAAAAAAACCAAGACAAATGGCGTGACATTTTTTTTAATGAAACCCAATTGACAAAAATAGATTTTTAGCCCAGAATATATGCATTAAAGTAAAAAAAATAAATAAAATTGTCCCCAAAGGTGGATATCCCCTTTGAAAGAAAATATGGCCCCTCTTGGTGTTGGTCTAACTAGAAGTTTCCATTCTGAAAATCCCAATTTTCCGTGCAGATGGAGGTTTCGAAATGACCATTTGCAATTCTGAACGTGTCCTTACGGTCATCATAATCTCATTTCCTATGGAAAACGCCAGTGTAAGGTGACACTTTGCGATATGTATAATGTCGTATAATTACACCGTGGAGAAGCCATTGGTCGCGCGGTGACAATGCTTCCGTATTCGCTTCTATGAACTGGCGTCCTCGACCCTGACAGACTGCGGCTGCTTCTCGCTGTAACCCCAGCGCCTATGATCAAATATTCATGAGAGCAGAATCCTCTGTTCCTTTTCTCTCATCTCACAGACCCCGGAATAATAATAATAATAATTTTTATTTCTATAGCGCCAACATATTCCGCAGCGCGTTACATTTTAGAGTTGAATTGTACAGAAAATAAAAGACATTACAGAATAACAATAATCACATAAATGAACAGATACCAGGAGAGAGGTTCCTGCTGCTCACAAGCTAGAATCTATGAGGAAATAGGGGAGACACGAAAGGTGGATGGTAACAATTGCTTGTATTGTCCGGTCAACCATCAATGTAATAAATAAGGTATTCATATAATGCTGCATGAACCGGTCGCCAAACAGTATGTGAACAAGTACAGACACAGAGATCTATTAAGTGCATGGAGGGTGAGAACAATGATATGAGGGTCCTGATTTGGAAGGAAATTTTGTACGGAAAAAAAAGAATAGTTAGATAAGTGAGGTGGGGCAATAGGAAAGAAATGTGCTTTTAGGGCACACTTAAAACTATGGGTATTGGGGACTAATTGAACTGTCCTGGGTAGTGCATTCCAAAGAATTGGCGCAGCATGTGAGAAGTCTTGGAGACGGGAATGGGAGATTCGGATTATTGGGGATGTTAATCTTAGGTCATTAGCAGAAAGGAGGGTACGGGTAGGGTGATAAACTGAAATGAGAGAGGAGATGTAGGGGGGTGCTGAAGCATGGAGCGCTTTGTGGGTAAGGGTGATGTGTTTATATTGAACTCTATAGCGGAAGGGTAACCAGTGCAATGACTGGTACATGGGAGAGGCATCGGTGTAGCGGTTGGTGAGGAATAGGATCCTAGCTGCTGCATTCAGGACGGATTGGAGAGGAGAGAGTTTAGTATGAGCGAGACCGATTAGTAGAGAGTTGCAGTAGTCCAGACGAGAATGAGTAAGAGCTACAGTAAGAGTTTTTGCTGAGTCAAAGGTAAGAAAAGGTCGAATTCTAGAGATTTTTTTTGAGGTGTAGTTGACAAGATCGGGCGAGTGATCGGATGTGGGGAGAGAAGGAAAGATCTGAATCAAGTATGACCCCAAGACAGTGGGCGTGCTGCTGGGGAGTAATGGTGGAGCCACTCATGGAGATGGCAATATTGGGCACAGGTAGGTTAGTGGAGGGAGGAAACACAAAGTTCAGTTTTTGACAGATTCACTTTCAGATAGAGGGAGGACATAGTGTTAGAGACAGCGGAAAGACAATCACTGGTGTTTTGTAATAATGCAGGGGTGATGTCTGGAGAAGAGGTGTATAATAGAGTATCATCAGCATAGAGATGGTACTGAAAACCAAATCTGCTGATTGTTTGTCCAATAGAGACAGTGTGCAAGGAGAAGAGGACGGGGCCTAGGACTGAACCCTGAGGGACCCCGACGGTAAGGGGAAGGGAAGAGGAAGAGGAGCCGGCAAAAGACACAGAGAAGAAGCAGTCAAAGAAGTAGGAGGAGAACCAGGAGAGAACAGTGTCCTTGAGCCCGATAGAGCGGAGCATAGTGAGGAGGAGCTGGTGATCCACAGTGTCAAATGCGGCAGAGATCCAGGAGAATCAGCAGGGAGTAGTGACCATTAGATTTAGCTGTTAGTAGATCACTGGAGACTTTAGTGAGGGCAGTTTCAGTGGAGTGTAAAGAGCGGAAACCAGATTGTAGAGGGTCGAGGAGAGAGTTCTCTGAGAGAAAGTGGATTAGACTGGAGTGGACCAGGCGTTCCAGGAGTTTAGAGATAAAGGGAAGACTGGAGACCGGTCTGTAGTTAGCAGTGCAGTTGTGATCGAGGATAGTTTTTTTAAAGTAATGGATGTATGCTGGCGTGTTTAAATGAGGGAAAGATATTAGATGAGAGAGATTAAACAATTTAGTTAGGTGAGTGGTGACAGCTGGGAATAGGGTCACTGGTGCACGTAGTAGGGTGAGAAGATGCAAGGAGCCTGATCATTTCTTCTTCCATGACTGTCTCAAAGACAGAGAGTGAGCTAGATGCAATGGGGGAGGGAGGGCCGTGCATGGTGTTAGGGGATTGGGGAAGCATAAAACCCCAGATATAAAGCCCTACATATAAAGCTCCGGCTGCAAGGACAATATATGACACCAGCGACATGATGGGCTGTGTATATGAAATCATCATGGTGATCTGTGATGTCATCGCTGACACTTGGAGATTTATTCATTGTGTTTTTTTTTATTAAGATAACACAATGTAAATCAGATCATTATTACAAACTTCTGCACCCAGCTTATGGGACTGTTACTTTAAGGCTTGTATGTAAATCTTGCCTTGCGCTATATGTTATGTGCGTGACATAGAGATCAATGATCTTCAAATGTGCTGAGCTTTCAATGCCTCGTGGCGCTGAGAAGCCTGGAATTCTCAAGGATAAAAGGATATCCGACCAATCGGATCATCGGGAGAACAGCGACATCACCGGGATGTGAAGAGTTTGTGATATTCTCCTGTCTATGTGATCAGCATACTTATATATCATGGGATACATGATGTGCAGCCGGGCAGAAACCCGCACAACTACTGCTACTCTCAGTATCCAAAACTATCACCCCCAAGAGACCGCCCCGGCTACGTCTGTACCTCTCTAGTGTCCTCCTTTAAGAATCAATCTGTAGATCGGCAGGAAAATGGGAAAATTAAAAGTTCTACAACTTTGCAATTTTTCACCATTTTCAAGATCCATTTGCTGTAGGTGAGTGAAAAACAGCAGTAGATTCCCATGAGATATAGGGTGAACGCTGCACTACAAAAAAAAAGATAAAAAGAATATCACGTCAGTCTTTTTATACTGGAAAGTGCAGTCTTCTCTGCTTTCCTATACAGTTTCATGGCATAATGAGCCAAATTGAGGCCAAGAAGTTACTTTTTTGGCCTCCGTCTAGTGAGTGGGGCTAATTAAATCATTAAAATGCAGCTCAGGTCTATACATTTGGTTAAATGCTCTGACGCAGGGTGCACCGAGCCCAACCTTGTATATAATAGGTCTGAAAGGGTGATGGACGCTGTATGGTACAACAGTGAATCCCTATGGGTCCTATATATGGGTCTTATATATTGTGCCATATAATGCCTCAGTAATACAGCCTGTGTTTCAGTGTGCTGCAGTTTTCCATACTTTACGTTCCCATGATGACTATTTGCAGAGTTTTTGATGTTGCAGTTTTTCTGCACCTATTAGGTAAATTAAATTACTTGTTTGTTTGTTTTTGCTGAATTTTTTATCTACGGATTTCCCGCATCTAGTGCAATTCAATGGGAAAATCTGCACATAAAACTAGAGAGAATTTGACATACTGCGGATTTCAAACACGCTCCTCAGGTCAGCGTATGCCGAGTAAAAAAAAAACAAAACAGTTGGCACGAAATTTCTATAAATCTCATCCACTTTGTTGGAACTGTGAGACGCTGAGTTTCTAGTGCAGCAAAAAATACGCAGCATCAAAAATTCATCATGGGAAAGTAGGCTTATGTATAAAATTAGAGACATCGGTATAAAATAGGCCTATAGCAGTCTATAGGGACCTACAGGTCCATATTATAGGTGTGAGCGCGAGACCAAAGTCTTTACACGTCTAAGGCTTCATTCAGATGTCAAATATTTCATACGAGAAAGCAAAAAAACAGACCATTTTTCATCAACATGTTTAACCCTATTTTAATCTATTTTTCATCCTCGTATGCAAAATAAAAAATCAGATTATCATCTTCTCCATTCTGTCAGTCCGTGGAAATCGGACCGCACTCAGATGTCATCCGAGTGCAGTCAAAATGTTTTCCACGGACTTGATTTGCATCCGAATATTGAATCAAACTCGGGCATGCAGCGATTTTTTTTTCCCTCGGTCCGAGGAAAAATTGGACAAGTGCACGACCCCATAGACTAACATAGGTCCAAGTGTGATCCGATGTTTTTGTCGGATCCCACTCAGACTGAATATACGCTCATCTGCCAGTGCAGATAAGCCATTTTTTTTTCAGAATGAATCTGCATGTGAAATAAAAAAAGACAGATTGCAGCCGCACTGTTTTCATCCGTAAATTGGATGAGACTCCCCCATTCTTGTATATGAGTGCTCAAAAAAAAAAAAAAAAGGATAGCATTTGATTTTTACGGATACATTGCAATTCTTGAGTGGAACGGCAGAGGTCCGGATACTGCGGCCACATTACTGACCCATATGAAAGCGACCTTAAAGGGATCTTCTTGGGAACGGTAATTATCATTCCGAGCCTCTTCCTCGCTAAATCTAAAATGAGAATTTCGGAGGCCACTTGTCCACTTGAACCCTCGGCGGTTTCCTCAGACGATCTAATAATGAATATCTGCCAATTCTTAAATGTCAGCCCTGATGTCATCACATATTACGGTCGTAATCTGAAGTACAGTTAGATCTTTTTAAAGGGGCGCTAAACCTAAACGTTGGCAGCTTGTAAAACAGCTGCTAATAAAACTCACACCTATGTCTGTAAATGTATCTGGAGGTCCTTGTGGCTGGAGATAAGGGAGATAAAACAGGGATTTTCCTGGATATACTGTCAGGCATCCCATAGACAAAAATTGCTGATAACAGAGAACACCACATCTGTAAATGTAGCTAGTGAGTGCGGGGGAATAGAAAGTATTTTTAAGACCCCCATACCCATTAGATGAAAGTTAGATGATTTTGGTAGGATTGGGGGACCATCTAATGTGTCTGGGGTCTCCAGAGAGGTGATGAATTGTTCAGATACATCTAATAGTTTACTCCTCTCTCCCCACTAAAAACACACAAAACCTCGGCCGAGAGCTCATGTATATGGGGTCAAGAGAGATGGCTATATAGGGTGTATGGTCATTCGCCTGCCCTCCCCATACACAAGCATTGTCTAAGTTTCCACTTGTTCTGTATGGGGGGAGGGGAGTAAGCAGCTGCTAAACACCTTTGGTGGCAATAAAAGGATCAGGTATGTAAAATCCAGCTGCCCGATCTCATGGGTGACAGTTAAGAGACCCTCATTCCTCATTAGGATGGTTCGATTACATTATATACAGGTTTCTCTATAACAGTTTATTGACTTTTGACACATTTTAATGCACTTGAATATCATCTATTGTTCCCTGGTATCATCCATTTCTTGATGAGAAAAATCTTCTTCAATACCAACCACCTATAATAAGTCCAGAAAAAAAAGCCTATCCCCCCACATGACGACTTTATCTCATGTTTCTAGAACATTTCCATGCCCATGTGTCTGATATGGTGCTGCTAGGAGCAGAGCATTTTTAGCTGGCCCTTTAAAAGCTGTACATGAAATCAGGTCAATAAACCACAAGCTTTGCTGGGATTCTTATATATCTGCTGATCAGGGATTTCTTTTTAACCCTCTCTCCACCATTCCCCGTTGCTCGATCGTATCCGCTGTCCTGCCTGGTTTATTCCATCTATTGATTGTGCTCTGCGACTGCATCCGCTGTCGGTGAATTAATTGGCGGTGCAGCGTTCAGCCTTATTTTCGCGAGGTGTCATTCTAAAAAAAGGATCAGGAGCAGACTGTTAATTACATGGTGTCACCAGTGCTCCATAGTGAGGAGGGTGGGGGTCTGCTCTACTAAGGAACAGGGGGGGGGGGGACCACCAAGTCATTTTTTATCTTAGATAAGATCTGTTCAAGGCATGCTTGGAGTTGTAGTTTGGCACCAACTTGGCTCGTTACACCCCCTCCTCTGTGTTATGTGCAACCCAAATGTGAGTTTGAGTTCATCTAAAATCTATATTCCCAATTATATGGCCGGGTTTACACTCTGCAATTCTTCCCCTGTCACACTGACGTCCGGATGATTAATTATCGGCCTGAGCTCTGCATTTATATGCAGAGATATTTCGCCAAGATGTTCCCAGAATGAAGCCCTCCATGATCCTCCCCTCCCCCTCCCCAACCAGTGCTTATACGCTACCATAGCAAATACCAGCAACTGGACTGGTGAAACTACAAGTACATTCGATTATATGATCCCATATACAGGGGCGTAACTATATTAGGTGCAGGGTTTGCAATCACACCCAGGCCCTGGAGACTAGAGGGGCCCCAAAGGTCCCTTTGCACCATATGAAAAGACTATTAGTTGGGGGCCCCATTGAAGATTTTGCATTGGAGCCCACAAGGTTCAAGTTACGCCACTGCCCATATATCATAGCTAATTCAATCCTTCCAGAACTGAAGCCCTGAATCCTGGATAACAGTTCAGTTTATTTATTTTACTCACTTATATAGCGCCATTAATTCCACAGCACTTTACACACATTATCATCGCTGTCCCCATCGGGGCTCACAATTTACATTCCCTATCAGTATGTCTTTGGAGTGTGGGAGGAAACCGGAGAAAACCCGCGCAAACACGGGGAGAACATACAAACTCCTTGCAGATGTTGTCCTTGGTTAGATTTGAACTCAGGACCCCAGTGCTGCAGTGCTAACCACTGAGCCACCGTGCTGCCCAATTGTAATATTGCACGTACCATTGAAGCAAACATGGTCCTATGAGTCTACAGGAGCTGTATTAGAGATCCATACAACCAGGCTGTGTGCATAAAACAAAAAAAAAAGTAAAGCAACTGAACCATATATTAGTTTAATGCACACAACTTTGCTGTTCGGAGGCTATAGAATGCTATGGGTCCATGCTGAACCTTTGATGTTTTGTTTCTCATGGATTCAGAGCCATGTTTTACCATATTATACAGGTATTCTCCTCTAGAATCACTATATTGCCATATGGTGTAGTGGCACTTTGCGTGCCACCATATAGTCTCCGCACACACATTATTGCTGTGTGCATGATTACAGATACAAAGTTCAAAGGATCAATAGACCGACTTATATACTCCATATGGCTTCCTATGGAATCATCCCTCATACTCGTATATCTTATAAGGAGATTAGATTGTGAGTCCCACTGCAGACAGGGACCAATTACATACATTGCCATAGAATATGAAGGCGCTATAGGACTAGCAGTAATAAACAAAAATAATATATGTAAAAAAAAATACTAACAGCTGTGCATTAATGAGTTTACTATAATTAAAAAAAAAAAAGTAAATTAAAAAAAAATAAAATCAATCTGCAGTAGATTTATCAGTCTGTCCATTTTCCTGTGCATTCATGAATGATACTTTTTCAGGGATTAAGTGTGGCCATCGGGGGAGGGTACAAAGGGTGCTGTTATCTTGCTGAGTCCCTGCAAAGCAGAGTAGGAAACCCCTTGCAATAAAAAAAAAAAAAGCTGTGACATCTGCTCTGGACTCTGAAGAGTCAAAGGGAGACTGAAACCTTATGGCATTTGCAATGTAAAAATCTATGTATCCATGGAAAAAATGGTAAAACCTTATAGTTATGTATAAAGAAATGGGTCTCTAACGATCTATTGCTACAACTGGCATAAAATTATATATATATAGTGAATATTAGGGGGATGATGGAATAGGATTTTATCGTGGAGGAATATGACCGAAAAGGATAATCGAAAATCCTGTGATATTAGATATAGTAAGCAGAAAGTAATGTATCATTTGTTATAAATCAGATACAATATCTGCAATTAAATCTCCAAAATGCAGCAAGATGGTTATAGAGGAAAATACATAGCTGTGTGCAGACTTGCAAGTCAGCGACGTCTTGCTAAAGGGAGTGAATAAAAGGTGACACAATGTGAAAATATTAAACATTTTATTTACAACTGTAGCAAAATAAAATTAAATATCTTATTGCATATTGTCACTTTTGCAAGGAGAATATAGTATGGAGATTGGAGGTGGGTGGGTGGCTGTGTGGGGGGGGGGAATAATAGGACAGATCGTTGGCATAAGATGGTGATGACCCAACTATGGGAAGAAAAGATCTGGACACTGCAGGTCAAACCGGGGAGGTGGTAGGGTGGGGGTTAACGGTGCCTCACCCGGTGGAAGCCATGCCTCTTCCTGCCACGTAGACCTTCTTGTGTCACCAAAAACCGGATTTCCAAACCCGGTATATAGGCAAAATATATACGTAAAATAATCTAAAAAAAAATGATATGTCATGTCGAGAGGAGCAGCACAAGCAAAGCAATATCCAAAAGTGATAAGAGGGGACGACGGTATTCCAGTGCACAAAAAAGGAGGAACGTTGGCCATCTATCCGTCTGTCTATCCGTCTGCCCGTCCGTCACCACCCTGGGGGGAGGATCTGAGCGGCGCTGTGCCAAGCACGTCCTCAAGGCGAGGTTCTGTGCCCAGATATAAAACGCTACATTGTCGCCACCGCATTCATACCACAAGGTTACTGTTGCTGCAACCTTGCATGATGCAGTAATGCAGTTACCCCTAATAAAACCGACCCCCCTCCCTACCCAACGTCGTCGATGGAAGCTGCAGGTTTCAAAGCAACCTGTAATAATATCCATAAAGATGACCGCGCACAGTGCCACCATCCTCAATAGATGGAGGTGGTCACTGACCCCATGCAGAACCCCATTTTTGTCCTCCTCCTCATCATATAGATGTTGCAGCAGGTTCCCTTTCAGAGCCCCCCACTCCTGCGTCCAACAGGGGAGGGGGAGCTGTGAGGAAGTGTGAGAAAAACACAGCACTGGAGAAGGAGGAGGCGTTACATGAGACCATCCCTCTAAGGTCCCCCACCCCCTCCCTCACAGTCACCCATCCTCCCTCCCTCCCAGGAAATAAAGGAGGGGGTGATGGCTGAGATCTTGCAGTTTACAATCCCAGTTTGGGGGTTTATGATAAGATCCATGACTGTCAAGCCTCATGGTGTTTTTCTTTTTAGTGCAGGGCAGAGATTGCAGTATTTGCTGCTGCTGTGGGAGGGAATTGGGTTTCATAAGGGTGTAGGTATCAAAATAATATACAGTATCAAATAATGCATCAAAGTTGTTACAATTATTGTTACTTTTACCAAATATTTACAAATAAGGAGACTTTTTCAATATTTTAGATAAATTGCATCAAACAAGAAAACAGCGGCATAGGCGACACATAAATACAGATCGGCGGATCCAAGTCCAACCTGGGGGTCCGGGTTCTGATTGTCTGCAATATATAAGACCGTCCAGGGTGACTACTGAATAAAACCAACGTTCTCAGTGTGTAAATTCATTTCAGCCAACAGTCCGCCATATCTGGGGACATTCCCTTTTCTAGAAGGT
Organism: Phyllobates terribilis; assembly: GCF_046119375.1. Taxonomy (NCBI): domain Eukaryota; kingdom Metazoa; phylum Chordata; class Amphibia; order Anura; family Dendrobatidae; genus Phyllobates; species Phyllobates terribilis. The sequence goes on from NW_027362768.1 coordinate 363,093,868, forward strand.
TCTTTACAGTTACTAATAAGTGTGTAGATATGAAGACCATAAGGCGGCACAGAGTCACAGTAGTTGTATACTGTGACCCTGAAGCCTCTGTGTCAGGGGGTAGTGCAGTCAGAAGCATTTATCCACTTTATGGTGGAAAAATGCTAAACTGATGGGGGTCTGACCACTGTGACCCCCACTGACCTCCAGCTTAGCCTTTTTAAGTCAATACCATCAACTCTGAATCGAGCAACAGAGGGGCACGCTTCGCCATCACATCGGCGGGGGGGGGAAACGCCACATCATTGACGAGGGGGGGCGCTTCACCATTAGAGTGGGGCAAGTTCCGCCATCACATTGGCAGGAGGAACGCTCCGTCATCGGCAGGGGGTAGAGGAACGCTCCACCATCGGTGTGTGGGAATGCTCCACCATCGGCGGGGGTGCGGGGGAATGCTTCACCATCGGCGGGGGTATGCTCCGCCATAACATCGGCGTGGGGGACGCTCCACCATCAGTGGGGGCATGTTCTGCCATCACATCGGCAAGGGGGGACGCTCCACCATCGGCAGGGTGTGTGGGGGAACGCTCCACCATCGGCAGAGGGGGGGCGGGGTGATTCACCATCAGTGGGGTTCATGCTTCGGCATACCATCGGCAGGTGGTGTGGGGGGACGCTCTACCATCACATTGAAAGTGGGGCAGGGGAACGCTCCACCATCGGCAGGGGGGGTGGGTGGAGGGGGAACGCTCCACCATCGGCGGGGGTGGGAGAGGAACGCTCCACCATCGGCAGGGAGGGGTGGGGGACTCTCCACCATCGGAAGGGGCACTCTCCGCCATCACATTGAAAGGGGAGGGCGGGGGAACGCTCCATCATTAGCGGGGGGGGGGGGCGCTTCACCATCAGAGGGGGAAAGTTGCCATCACATGAGCATGGGGAGTGGGGGAACGCTCCACCATCAGCAGCAAGGGTAGGGGGGAAGCTCTTTCATCACAGGGGGAGGGTGGTAAACTCCATAATCGGCAGGGTGCACACTCCATCAGCAGTCTGTTCACACTCCTCCAGCCACAGTCTTGAGTTGGAAAGAATAGGGTTTCCCATTCTGAAGATTGGCAGCGGTCAGATCCCCCATGACCGAGCATTTATTACTCATCCTTATAAATAGGTGATATTTCTTTTCATACATTCCCTATGAATTTAAAGGGATTGTATGGCATGGCCATAAATGTCTGCTGGATTACAGCGTCTGACCACAAGAAGGTGGATACACAATGGCGCAGGTGTCGATCTCTCCAATCGTTCTCATGGGGGTTTGGAATAATCAAATACGCGCTGCTGTTTTTCTGAGAGAGACGGTACCAACAACCTTCACTTACGCCGGCTGGCCCGGAGCAGGAGATTGGGGTAGATGGGTATGGGCCCCACAAGCAAAATCAGTGTCCCGCAGCGGTAGAGGGGCTATAGCGGGATCTGCACTACCGGTCCGTATTCCTGCCGTATGTCTGCTTGTTTCAAAAACCAGAATGTCAATCTCCCTCTGGTCAGGTGACACCGATACTTAAAGGGGTTGTCCAGTGAAAACAAGTTATTACCTACGCGCAGGATACTGATCGGTGGGTGTCTGACTGCTGGTATCTGCACCGATCCCTGTTACAATATAAAGCAGCAGGTCAGACGCCCCCATCATTCTCTTGGCCCAATAGTGACTGAATAGAGGGTCTGTCACGTGTGCATTGCTGGTATGTTCTAATGGATCATGATCGGACCTCCACTGATCAACACGTTATCATCTATCCCATAGATAGTAAAGTAAACCCCTTTAATTAAAGGGGTTATCTCAAAAAGGAAAGTTCTACCCACATGCCTTATTAGGGCATATTTACATTGTAGAGCTATACATATAAACACATCTTCACACGTCTACAGACATAGGGCTCGTACAGCGCTCAGCAGTGATGCGCTGTCCTCGCCGCCTCTCCTCCTACTGTGGGAAAACAGCTCTGTGCGCGGGTAGGCACTGCATCGCGTGACAGCCCTGTGATGATTGACATCACCTACCGCCCAGTAGGCGGCGAGCTGGGCTCTGTCCAACCAATAGAACGCACGCAGGTAGGCGTGACCATAAGCTCCGCCTCCTGTTCCCGCCGCCCCTGCCGCCGGAGCCGGGGATCCCCGTGTGGTCAGTCGCGTTTCCGCCCGTGGAGGTAGCGAGTCGGCGGGGGGAGGGGAGGCCGTGTGGAGCCGCTGTCGATGCGGACTGAAGGGGTTGGGGAGAAGCAGCGGAGTCCCGACCCGGGCACCGAGGAAGGAGAAGGGGAGCGAGCTCTGAGCAGGCTCCCTGCACCCGCAACGGATATACAAAGTCTGAAAGTCGCCGACTGCTTGTTGCTGCCGGAGTTTGTGTCAGGCGCTCGGCAGCGCCGCTCAGGAAACACCGCTGCTCCATTTGAGGCCCAGTAGGTTTTGCGGCTTTGGGGTGTGGACGTGCACTTGGCTCCGCTCAGTGGGGCAGGCCTGGTCCTGCCAAGACGGGTAAGTGCAGCGGGGACGGGATTTCACCTCACTTTCTGTATTTTTTTGCGCTGTCTTCGTGGCCGGTCCTGGGGCGGCGGTGTGCGACTGCTCGGGTGTCGGTGTGCGGCTGCTCGGGCGCCTCTGGCTGCTGCTTCTGGTGGATTTGTGAAAGCTTTTTTTCAGTGTTTTCTCCTGGATAAGTCGCTTGTGTTGGACATTGCTACCTGGAGGGAGGTGGGCGGTGGAGGGGCTTCCTGTGCTGCGGAGACCGATGGGACTGAGAGTCCTGCACCGGCCACATCGTGTGTAACAGCCCGGAGCAGAGGGAGAGTCTGAAACTGATCATAGGGGGGGAATCAGTCACCGGATAGGGGCCCAGAACTGGTCATAGGGAAGATTAGACACCGGCCAGGTTCCAGAGCTGGTCATGGGGGGGATCAGACACCGGATAGGAGCCCAGGATTGGTCATAGAGGGATTAGACACTTGGATAGGTATCTAGAACTGGTCATGGGGGGGGGAATCAGACACCGTCCAGTGGGCCAAAACTGATCATAGGGGGGATCAGACACCGGCCAGGGGCCCAGAACTGGTCATAAGGGGGGGGGGGGTTTCAGACACCGGCCTGGGGCCCAAACTGGTCATGGGGGGGGATCAGACACCGGCCTGGGGCCCAAAACTGGTCATGGGGGGGGGGGGGGATCAGACACCGGCCTGGGGCCCAAAACTGGTCATGGGGGGGGGGGGGGGGATCAGACACCGGCCTGGGGCCCAAAACTGGTCATGGGGGGGGGGGGGATCAGACACCGGCCTGGGGCCCAAAACTGGTCATGGGGGGGGGGGGGGATCAGACACCGGCCAGGGGCCCAAAACTGGTCATGGGGGGGGGGGGATCAGACACCGGCCAGGGGCCCAAAACTGGTCATGGGGGGGGGGGGGGAATCAGACACCGGCCAGGGGCCCAAAACTGGTCATGGGGGGGGGGGGGATCAGACACCGGCCAGGGGCCCAAAACTGGTCATGGGGGGGGGGGGGGGGAAATCAGACACCGGCCTGGGGCCCAAAACTGGTCATGGGGGGGGGGGGGGATCAGACACCGGCCTGGGGCCCAAAACTGGTCATGGGGGGGGGGGGATCAGACACCGGCCTGGGGCCCAAAACTGGTCATGGGGGGGGGGGGGATCAGACACCGGCCAGGGGCCCAAAACTGGTCATGGGGGGGGGATCAGACACCGGCCAGGGGCCCAAAACTGGTCATGGGGGGGGGGGATCAGACACCGGCCTGGGGCCCAAACTGGTCATGGGGGGGGGGGGATCAGACACCGGCCAGGGGCCCAAAACTGGTCATGGGGGGGGGATCAGACACCGGCCAGGGGCCCAAAACTGGTCATGGGGGGGGGGATCAGACACCGGCCAGGGGCCCAAAACTGGTCATGGGGGGGGGGGATCAGACACCGGCCAGGGGCCCAAAACTGGTCATGGGGGGGGGGGGGATCAGACACCGGCCTGGGGCCCAAAACTGGTCATGGGGGGGGGGGGGGATCAGACACCGGCCTGGGGCCCAAAACTGTCATATGGGGGGGGGGGATCAGACACCGGCCAGGGGCCCAAAACTGGTCATGGGGGGGGGGGGAGATCAGACACCGGCCAGGGGCCCAAAACTGGTCATGGGGGGGGGATCAGACACCGGCCAGGGGCCTATAACTGGTCATGGGGGGGGGGGAATCAGACACCCGCCAGGGTCCAGAACTGGTCATAGGGGAGCGGGGATCAGACACCCGCCAGGGGCCCAGAACTGGTCATTGGGGGGGGGGGGGGGTCAGACACCGGCCAGGGGCCCAAGACTGGTCATAGGGGGGGATCAGACTCTGGCCAGGGGCCTATAACTGGTCATGGGGGGCGGGGGGGATCAGACTCTGGCCAGGGTCCAGAACTGGTCATGGGGGGGGGGGGAATCAGACACCGGCCAGGGGCCTAGAACTGGTCACTGGGGAGATGAGACACCGGCCAGGGGCCTAGAACTGGTCACTGGGGAGATGAGACACTGGCCAGGGGCCCAAAACTGGTCATGGGGGGGGGGGATCAGGCACCGGCCAGGTGCCTAGAACTGATCACTGGGGAGATGAGACACCGGCCAGGGGCCCAGAACTGGTCATGGGGGGGGGGGGGATGAGACACCGGCCAGGGGCCCAGAACTGGTCATGGGGGGGGGGGGGATGAGACACCGGCCAGGGGCCTAGAACTGGTCACTGGGGAGATGAGACACCAGCCAGGGGCCCAGAACTGGTCATGGGGGGGGGGGGGTAATCAGACACCGGCCAGGGGCCTAGAACTGGTCACTGGTGAGATGAGACACTGGCCAGGGCCCAGAACTGGTCATGGGGGGGGGGGAATCAGACACCGGCCAGGGGGCCCAAAACTGGTCATGGGGGGGGGGGGGGATCAGACACCGGCCAGGGGCCCAAAACTGGTCATGGGGGGGGGGGGACCAGACACCGGCCAGGGGTCCAAAACTGGTCATGGGGGGGGGGATCAGACACCGGCCAGGGGCCTATAACTGGTCATGGGGGGGGGGGGAATCAGACACCCGCCAGGGATCCAGAACTGGTCATAGGGGAGCGGGGATCAGACACCCGCCAGGGGCCCAGAACTGGTCATTGGGGGAGGGGGGGGTCAGACACCGGCCAGGGGCCCAGAACTGGTCATGGGGGGGGGATCAGACACCGGCCAGGGCCCAGAACTGGTCATGGGGGGGGATCAGACACCGGCCAGGGGCCCAGAACTGGTCATGGGGGAGGATCCAGCACCGACCAGGGGCCAGAACTGATCATAGGGGGGGTCCAACACCGACCAGGGCCCAGGAACTGATCATAGGGGGGATCCAACACCGACCAGGGGCCCAGAACTGATCATAGGGGGATCCAACACCGACCAGGGGCCCAGAACTGATCATAGGGGGGATCCAACACCGACCAGGGGCCCAGAACTGATCATAGGGGGATCCAACACCGACCAGGGGCCCAGAACTGATCATAGGGGGGATCAGACATCGGCTAGGGGCCCAGAATTGATCATAGGGGGATCAGACATCGGCTAGGGGCCCAGAACTGATCATAGGGGGATCAGGCATCGGCCAGGGACCCAGAACTGATCTTAGGTGGATCAGACCAGGCAGGAGCTGAGAACTGATCTTAGGGAGAGATCAGATGGACACAGAACTGATCATAGGGGAGATCAGAACCCAGGGGCCCAGCGACTTTCACAACCCCCAACCAGGCACATGGTGGCCCCACATCATCCCTGACTGCTACTCACTATCACACTGCTACCCCATAGAAATGAGAGAATCCCGACCAGAGAGAATATCCCTCTAGCCTAATACTCCCACCATAGAGTAATACCCCTCCACCATCTATGGAGCCTAACACTCCCACCATAGAGTGATACTGACACCATAGAGTACCCCCTCCACCACTGAGCCTAATACTCTTGTCATAAGTTTGTAAACCCTCCACCATGGAGCTTTTTATCTCTTTTATAGAAGTCAATGCCCCCCTCCACCATGGGCCTAATACTCCCACCATACAAGTTAATGCACCCTCTACCATTGAATTTTATACCTTGACCTTCGAGATTAATATCCCCTCCCCTTATACTCCAGCCATATAACTCCATACACCCAATGAAACATAGCTTCAACATGGGGCTTTATTCCTCCACCATAGAAGTTAATACCCTCCTCCACCAAGGAGCGTCATACTCCCACCATCCTGAAGCATAATACCTCCACCATATGGGTTAATACCCCTTCCCCCATCAAGGAGTTTTACACTGCCTCCTTAAAGGTTAACAACCTCCCTCTATCCTGCAGCATAATACCTACACTATATAGATGTATGCTCCTCTACTATGGAGCCTAATGCACCTACCATAGAGGTTAATAGCCCCCCCCCCCCCCCTTAAGCCATAAAGCTTAATGCAACTATGGAGGTTAATAGCCCCTTCTCTCATGTAGCAAGGTATCTCCACCATATAGGATAATCTACTCTGCTAGTTTATACGTCCACCATAGGGTATTATACACCCTTGCACCATGGAGCCTGATACTTACTTTAAGGCAATGCCTGATGGAGTACCATATGAAAGCAGCCATATATCTAACTGTATACCATTATTTGTTTCAGATATGACCTAACTACTACCCCAGTATAGCAATGCAAATCCTTAACCATCTCCCACATAGGAGCCCATGTTATCCTAATTCTGCATCTTGTGCTCGGAGGTCAGGCGATGCAGTGGGGAGATTACAGCGCAGATTCAATGAGGGTGTCCAGATAATACACTTTATAGGTTCTCACAGACCCTATAGCAAGGCTCATTGGGGTTCCAGACATTATCATTCCCTGTTGTACACAGTATTATCAACCCCCTCGCACACCTTGTAAGGCAATATATAGAGTACCTCATAAGAGCAGACATATATCTGATTCAATACCAATGCTTGTATTAGATATTTTAGTAATGCAAATCCTGGCAGATCTATTACACAGCAGCCCATGTATATAAAGCCCTTGCACCCCGGCCATCTAGTCTTGTTATTTTCAGCAGTCCCCTCTCCCTTTGTGTTTTTGTTCCCCCTGTAATGCTGAGTATATAGTATAAACATGACTACCGGAGACCTTCAGATTATAGGTTCCCTGACTTTCTAAGCTTCCTGTGTAGTTCATGATCTATCCTCTTAGGGCTTGTGTTATGGGAAAGTTGGGCTTGTTTGTGTGGGATAATATTTCATGTAGACCCAGATAATCGTAAAACAGCTGGCAATCCAAAAGGCAGTTCTTCTACATGGGCGATGGGCAGTGTGATAGCACTGTTGGATAGAGCAGCCTGGGGTTGTGGATTTGGGTTTCAGCCCTTGATAAGGGTCCTAGATTCCCAGGGTTTAGTATACTGGAGGTATTAGAACAAGCGCTGACTAATACTTATAACATTGGGATCTCTGTTCATACAGCAGCTGCTTCTTCACATTGGGATATGTTATTTTGCTGGTGGGTGGTCTTTTATATGAATATCCTATGTATATCAGACCTCTAGTTCTTGAGTTTTTTTCTTTAATTTTAAGATCCTGGAGTAATGGGTTTGCATTGGGAACTAGGAAGGGAGGGCTAAGAGCTTTGCACTATTGCAGGTCTTGTGTGCTGGGAGTCCTATATAGTCCATAGACTGTTTTACTGTCCTGCAGATTTTTATTTTTTATTAATCAGGATTGAAACATTTGGAAAGGATGTACACCACCATACATTGCTATTTTTTTTTTTTTTTGCATTATTATTGAATATTAGTGTTTGCTTTCCCCATGTATGAACTAATGGTCCTTCTGTTGTCTGATGTAACCATAGTAAAGATACTAACCGAGAAAATGTCTTAAAAGTGTCCGCCATAAAAGTATAGTTTGCAACCAATAGACACACAGATTGGGGCAAGGGACTTTTATCGTTTTATCACGATTTATTAGCACCTCCAGGGATAAAAACAACAACTGGCTTTGCTCTTTTTAGTTTAGAAGTTAAGATTTGATGATCGGCCGTCTTGGGGTACTTGTGAGTCCTGTAGTCATCTGTTCGCCATCGAACATGTTTCCTTGGATGCAGACACAGTTGTATGGAGCTCACCCAGTTTTGGATAATGCAGGTAGAGTGCCTAAGGATGATATCCAAGGGGATCCTTTGGCAACGTTGTATACATTGGTCCCTAATCTCCATCTTTCCCTATGATTGTGATCCTCCCTAGTCTCCCAGTCTGTACCTGGAGGCTGTTGGAAATTCACACCTCTTCCCCTCCCCCTCCTTCTTTAGCACAAGTATGTAAGCGCTTATTTTAACCACCATTTCTATTGTAATAGCAGGTTTGTAGGGGAGGAGTTCAGGCCTTGCAATTGGCTCTCTATATTGTTTAAGAAATTATTTGCATAGTTAAAAAGCGCTGAGATGTGTGAAGAATAAACCTATTGTTTCTCCTCAGCTTTTGGCAACACCAAAAACACAAGTCACCTGTAAAGTTGCACATTGTTGGTCACTGAGTTTTAAAGGTTTTTTGATTTGCGTTTGGTAATTCAGGACATTGTGAGGCATCAGTAGAGGGTTTTTTTTTTCTTTATTTTATTCGATCCTTGCCATTTTAATCTCTGTACTCTTCCCCCCCCCATTGAACTCCCCTCCCAGCCAGTTCTCAGGCATAGGAATTCCTTTCATGCTCTCTCTCCCTGTTCCTTCTCAGTTTACATGCTACAGTCTGTGCTAAATTTTTTTTTTCCCCCCGAAACTCAGAGGAGTTCAATGTTTGAATCTGTAAACCTGTAGAAGTTAAGGAATTCTCTGTCTTCTCTCCTCTACACCCCTGGTTACCACCCTCTGTAGCATTGCAGACTGCAAACATACTACAAGCCTAACATAGGAAGACTCCAGGCTCAGCTCTTGATTATGGGATCCTGCCATTATGTATAAACAGGGATTTTCTGTCATGCTGAGGTATATCTGAAAGCCATTTGAGGATTGGGGAAGGGGGTGTGTGAATGTGTTCTTTATTAGTGCATCAGAATAACTTGTCTGGGTAGATCAGGAAATCCTTTCCTTGAAATACAGTGTTGGATCCTTCATCCACAATTCTTAGGCTGAAGTGGCCCCTCCCCACCTGGTTCGATGTGTCTTTTGGCCTCTAAGATAAGTGTCTTTGCCATGCAGGGGTTAATGTGGGGAAAGTAGACTCTTGCAGCCAGGTGGTTTTCATTGCTGGTGGATTAGAAAGAAGGGGACACATGAGAGGTATCCTGGATTTAACCATTCACATTCCAGAACTGGTTTTATCAGAGCACTAGGTCTCCTTTCTGGTGGTTTGCACATGTTATATATATCTATTTGGGCAGACTTATTTCCTTTTTCAAGGTCGTATCAAGCAGAGAAGTTTGCATTGGTGTGATTAGCTAAAGATCTACTAGGCTAACACTTACTAATGCCCAGGGTTTAGGTTATCTTCCAAGTACTGCAGACCATGTAAATGGGTCTCACTATTGGTTTCTGTGCCTATTATTGCTTATCAGCTGGATTGTGATCTATGTGGTGCTTTTAGTTCAGTAGTACAGTTTCATGGCTAGATTTGGGGTTTATAGTTGATTGTGTTTTCCCTTGTTACATATTATTACATACAAATGTTTCAATGATAAGGTTGTATTTAAGGGTTACATTTGTCATAGCTTTAGTGACATTGCTGGTTTCTTTTAGTGTTCTGCTCTCTTTGCCCATTATGATGATAATAAAGGATCATTGCACCTAAGGAATGAATTGTGTTGAGCTCTTGTTCTTATGGGTTTTTCTTTTTTTGCTCTCCCTCAGCAGGCGTTGCAGTAATCTTATGCATTGCTCCTGAAATATTTTTCTCCTGCAGTAGTGTGGAGGCACATTTAATGTCATAATTGTCTCTTCGTTGAATGATCATTGTGGCTTTTCTTGGGATGTGAGTAGAATATGGGATCAGTCCTATGAAGTGCGCATTATTATCCATAACGTGCATCTCCAGGAGATGGGAGTTTCTCTGATAAATGATGAGCAGAAGGCTTAGTGCACGGCCCTGAAGCTGCTGTTGCTATGTGAGACTCTCAAGTGGTGCTGTCCATCTCCAGGGATTGATACCACATCCATTAGCAAAGACTGCTTGATCCTTGGAGAAAGGCAGTGTCTCAGCCCTTGTTATGAGATGGCTGACTTATTTTTTTACCATCTGTTTTTTAAAAAAAAAAACATTTTTACTGTCAATTTCTTGTTTCTAATGAAAATTTTCTGTAGTCTAACTTCGTATTTCAAAATTGATGTAGCTCCCAGAATGCTTTGGTAGTTTATTCACTTCGGTACATTCTTGCCTTAAGATGCTCAATGGGTTTGGGGACAAGCTAACATTTAAAATAGGATACAAATCTATATCCTTAGATTGCCAGTGCAGGGTACATGAAGCGAGATGATGATGAAACGTGTTAAATTTGGGATGAAGTCAATTCAGTTTGAAGATTCCCCGTCCTATAACGATAACGTATAGCCATGGTGATGCATATCGCCCATAGGCTCCAGTGTTAAAAATATATATTATTTATTTCCTACAGTGTTCAGTTTTTTCGCTGCAGGATGTCCCTGTATGGAATAGCAAACCAGCCTGCCAAAAGTGGTCCTATGGACACATTTGACCTGCGTTTGCAGTGTGAATGTAGCCTTACATAGAAATTTAGAGAATATTGGGGTAAGCGGTCTTAGGGAGTCTCTTCCTTGGATCCTTGTTTTTGCGGAATCAGTGGTCACCCTTAGGGTATGTTCACACATGGCATTTATTTTCTGCAGCAAAAACACAGCGTTTTCCCGTACCAGCAAAGTGAAGGACGATTGTAAATCCCATATACATTCCTAATAATTTTTTGAGCTGCTAGACTTTTTTTTTTTAAATCTGCAGCATGTAAATTCTTTCAGCTTTTTTGCAGCATTTTTCACCTATTCTTATGAATAGGGGAAAAAATGCACTAAAATAGTTTGTATTTTACTTATCATTTTGGTGCAGAAAAAAAGGCTGCAAAAACAACACAATTGAACACACCCTTAAATCCCATGCAAACATTTGTTTTTAAAGAATGTGTGATATCCATTTTTCTTTTATGGATAGCATGCAGCCATCCATGAGCACACTTGTGCTGACCAATTTTTCACTGACTTGTTGCTAGGAGCAACTTGGGAAGCCTCCATTTTTTTCATGTAATGGAAAAAACTGACACGTGGACTAAAAATGGATGAATATCATATTCATCACACTGACGAAACTTGATTTTTTGGGGGGTATTCATCCTAAGGGCTCTTTCATAGAAATACGCAAAGGCGTTGTGCTTTGGTCGGGAGAGCCGCTGCCAGTCCTTGCATTGTAGTCTAATCTTGGACCAATTTGCACGGACATCTCAATGAGCCTTTACACTATGCAGTCATCAGGAACAATCAGTAAAATGCCTTTTAGAAAATGGTGGATAAGCCAAGCAAGCTTCATTTGTCTCTCCATCCTCCATTGAGCAGCTGTGTCCAGTGCTCTGTACGAAATGTTCGAGGGTTTCAGGCTTTCTTTAGATATCCATATTCTCTCTGTCTAGGAGCGGCATCTTCCTAAAAAAAAAATAAATGCTGGACTGTCTCTCTTTAGGGGAATGCTGTTGTACTTTCCTTTCTGTGATCCAATTTTCCTTTTGGAGTTAATTATACAACTCTCAAATGAAGAAACAACCACCTGGATTGACCATGCAGTCTTTTTTTAACTTAAGCCAAAGCCAGGATTGTAAAAAAAAAAAAAAAAAAAAAGGTAAAATGTAAATAAAAGACTTTGGGTATGTTTCCACTGTTTTGTATGTAGTCCTATCAAAAATGGTGTGTGTGTTATTCCAGTCATACCCGCTGTTTGTAGCAATTTCTTTCTTTCCAAAAATGTTAGGCACTTGTGGTTGAATGTGATATTACAATTGCACTGTGTTTCGGTCAGAAGCCTTCAGTACGTCACTGCCCACTCAAGCTGAAAAATCTCCTATAGATGACCTGATCCTTCCCTTTTCTCATGACAAGGAGAGGATTAAACCACTGCCAAGTTGTAGCACATTGGGGGGTGTTTGAGGCATCTGCTTGTATGTGACTACTGTGAAACTTTGACATTCTGCATGGATGGGTCTTGGGCACTACAAAATGCTGTACATGCAAGAGCTTGGAGTTTTACTATGGAAAATTTGTGCTCTTAATATGACAGTCTCTCCACCGTTCCGTTTATTGTGGTGAAAATAATGCCATATGTGTAACATGTGGCAGTGATCCACACTGCGGTCTGACTGCCCAGACCTCCCTTGGGTTCTATACCTTGAAGTATGGAAAACTTATGTAAGGCAGAATATGGCACGTTTTTTTCTTCCTCCACATACTATGATGAAGCAGAGTGAGCAGTCGGATAAAAGATTATTTATTCTGTTTATTTGGATCATGACAAAATATTCTACAGCCTCGAGTGGGGCTCACAGTAATTCTTTCTTTGGAGTGTGGGAGCAAACACAGGGAAACCATACAAACTCCTGGCAGATGTAGTCCTTGTTGGGATTTGACCCCAGTGTTGCAAACTAAGAGCTGGTTACAATATTGAGTTTGGCAATGTCAAAATTGCCTTAAGGTTTTTTCTTAGTTTTTCATCACTCAATACTGATGGTAGAGTTGGAAAAGTCCTTATAGACTCTTCTGTATTCTAGACCCATATATTAACTAATACTGTGCCTCCAATTTTACTTGTATGTGCAGCAAAGATCCTTTTTCCTCGCGTATTTCAGTGGTTGCCATCCCATTTGGAGATTTTCTCTCCTAGAATCTTTACTTTTGACTGCTAGTATGAGTGTAACTCCATTTGCTGACCCTCTGGGCTGTAGTGTTGACATTAAGGATCTGTATGTGCCATTGTTCAGGTTTTGTACATGTGGCTTTGTCCTAAAGAGCATGTCCTGTGTGAGTCATCCTAATTTTACATAAAAGCAAATTACTAGGCCAAATGGATTCCTGTCTCCTAGAACCTCTCTAAGGATGCTCATAGACATATAATAACGTTCATGGGACCAGCTAACAAATTTAAGGGGTATGTGGGGTGGGAGGTTGTCTGAACTCTTCCCTGATCGCAGATGCAAAGTGTGCATACAGCTGTCTGCAGTATATGGCCACCATAAAATGACACTTGAGTTGTAATATTTCATTTATTTAAGGCCAAGATGACTTGACCGTACCTTCGGCCTAATGGACATCACTCGAACCAGTGTTATTCCATGGGGCAGCTCGAATGAGCGGTTTTTCTTTTTTTTTATGGGTGTTTAAAAAAAAAACAAACAACCAAAAAGCAACTGTTTTTTACGGATATATTCCAATTCTTCTTTAGTATATGAAGCTGTACTTAGGCTTGTAGATATTTAATACTTGCTGATGTATAAACATGGATTGCGTACAGATGACAAATGAGAAAATATATCGTCAGATGTGAACCTAGCCTAAAAGTGTTGCAGCCTTGGTTGTCACTATAGGTTTCTTCATTCAAATAATTTTCGTTTTATAGCATATTATAGAGGTTGTCAACCCAATTCAGAATGCAGCGCTTAGGGCTATCAGCTTTTTCCCCCCAGTTTCCACTTTGGCAACAGCTAATTTAGCTGGAGAAGCCATGGCCATTATAACAAAAATATCTGACCATTCTTGTAATACACAGCCATATGCCAGAATGGGAGCTGCCTGTACAGAATGGCTACCATCCTTGCTCTTAGTCTCTGTTCACATGTTGTGGCCACTTTACTTTTTGTTTTTAACTAAATCGCATTTGAAAGTGTGCTTTTTTTTGCCACAATCACTCAAGGAAGGGAATTGTGGGATTCATAGGCAGGTGACCAGTCCTATGATGTATATGCACATATGATGCCTTTTAAACTCAGTCTAACCCGTCAAGGTTTTTCAAACGCAAGACTCTTTAGTATACTGATGATTTATCCTGAAACATCTTCTGTCATTCCTTCAGTCATTTGCTGTGCATATTTTTTCAATAATTTTGTCAGCCAACCCTTTTTTTTTTTTGAGGCTTTCCCCATGGTTTTTGTGGCTTCTGTTTTTACTGTTGTTTTCTGCCTCGTGGGCACATACTAAAAGGGCAGTTGGGCAGGGTTCGCTGTCAACAGACCGCCTCTCTAATAAAACTTGTGATAATTTTATCATGTTAAGAATTATCGTATTTCCCCTTCATACTTCATGGGTCCTTCATACTAATATTTGACTGACAATGTCTAGTTTGGGCTCCAGTCAGCTTCGCTGTCTTTTATAGAGGTTACCTATTGTTTTATGAATTGGGTGTGTGTGTGGGCTCGGTCCATGTTGTGGCTTCATATGTGATCGTTTATTTCTCCTGTAGCTTACAGTGTGCACAATTAAGAGTAATACCGTACATAATTAACTCCTCAATAGATCTTACAAATCTAACCAGTGTCCACGACCCAAATGGAAGCAATTTTTGGTGAACATTTACTCAAATATTGGGAAGTGATATTTTCTGAAACAACCTATTGTCTCCAACAAGCGTCAGAAATTGTATTTTTTTTGCGACTTCTGCTGATTGTGCCACTTAACAAATACATGCAATGCTGCGCCGTTCTGTCAGCTAATATGTGCACTTATAGTCAGGAAGAAACAACTGCGTAAAGCTTTATTACTGAGCTCTGCTGCATCCGTTTCACCTTCATTGCAGAGAAATATCAGGATGTTGGTTCTTGATGTCTGTTGTGCAGATACCAATCCAGAGCTGTTGGAGCTGAACTAGACGTCCCAGGAGCCCTGGGTGTCATGTGTTTGTTATGCACAGAGGGAGAGAGGATGGATTATACTGTTTTACATTATTAATTTCCTATCTTTTAATGTTTCACAATGTTGCAAACGCCTTATACACTGCAGTGCCTGGAAGAGGTGCGCTGGACAAAGTGACCTGTTTTGTTTGCAGGCTTCTGCTGTCTCTAGATCTGTGGCTGCCATGTTTTGCTGTTGCATCATCTGCTGCTTTTCTCTCACGCTCCCCTCCCTGAGCAGGACTGTACTTTCTATCCTGTGTATTGAACTCTCTTGTAATTGATGCCACTCCCCTCCTCCTGGCTTGTTCTGTGTGTCACTCTACCCCCACCACCACCACCCTGATTCATAGCAAGAGCAGTGTGATGAGATCACTGGTGCTGGCTCCTCAGAGAGGACCTGCTGGCTGGGTGAAGGGGAAGGGTTTAGAACTTGTCTCACTTTTCTCTGGCCCTTTGTTGCTGCAGGAGGACAATGCTCTTCAGCACAACATGTCGTTCAGGCCTGTGCATGGCTTCTTGTGCTGGTTAAGAGTTCCCTCCATGCTTTTACATCAATGAAAAAAAAAATATTTTAGACAAAGATTAGAGAGCCTTGTTGGACTGAATACTTAACTTTTCCCTTATAAAATACGCCTTTTGTTTAAAAGCTCTTCCTCTTTGAGGCTCAGAATGACTCAGCATTGTAATATGTAGTTAGCACGCTGTACATGTGGAGTTGGGTGTATTTTTTTCATTTTTGAATGCATTACATAAGTGTTAAATATGTTCACATGGTATATTTTTTTGTGCATTTTTTTTTAAAGTTATATTAAATCCAAAACAGAAGTATAAACTTTTTCTTAGGCATATTAACACTGCAGTATTACAGACCCTCTTGTAAGTTTTTTGTAATTTTTGTTTTTTTTTAGTTGTAATTATTTTCTGAACTAAACCATTGCCTTGTTCTGGTCGTATTAAAGGATCACCGTATCTATATGTTGGCATCTACAGGTTTACAAGTGTTTGCTGTTTTCTTTTCTTGCAAATGAAACTGGGGCAAGTGATGTCTGTGTAACGTGCAAAGAAAAGGGGGTGGTTGTGGTATGATCTTTGTCAGCTTGTATGGGTCTTAGCACAACATGCTGAATGCTTACTGTGCTTGGATGGAAAAGTTGGACATTTATATATCGCAAAGGATCCTTCCAACTGTCTCTTGCTTGTTCCATTATTTCCCTGCATATCTGCAGCTAAAAATTATGGCGATGCCTGGTGACTTGTTTGGTTGCGATGATGAGCCAAATGTTACTTTTGAGTCCATCCATCTTCCATGGTTGCTTGAAAGATACCATTGGATCCTGAATTATACATTTACTTTTGTCTATCCATGAACTTCATTAGACTCTTTTAATTTCGCAGCTCTTGCGTTCACGGAAGCATTACTATTGTGCAACTCCCTGGGGCATGCGCCTGTAGAAGCAGCTGCTGGTTCATACTTTTAAGGAGAATGTAATTTAATGAGAAATATGCCAGTCCTTGATTGCTGATCGAGTGAATCACTCCTGATTTTTGTAATTTTTTTTTTCATCATTTAAAGATGGTTAAGCTTTGCGTAAGATATGTAGCAAGAAAAACATGTCAGTAATGGAGTCTAAAGGCCCTCATCACAGTAGATGGGTGTTGGCCTACTCCCTTCATTCACAGGAGCGAGGGCTTGGCTTGGCCGAGTGTTCCTGTGTTGTCTTTAAGAGAGGTGCTCAAAGACTCCTCCGGCAGCGGCTAATCTCCCATGAAAACAAAAGGATCAGCCGTTGAATTTTAACAGGCTGGATCCATGTCTTTCCTGATTAAATGGATCTGGGGCAATGCTGATATTTTCATAGACCCCATCCTATGATTCGGATGTAAACAGAGCCTTAAAAGGGTCGTCCCACTTCAACAAACTGTTAAGTATATAAAAACAAACTGAGCCCGGGTCCAGCGCTGTGTTGTCTCCTTCAATGCCCGTCTTTGTTGATCTGCTGCAGATATGATGTTACATCACGTCGACAGCGCTTTTGCCAGTCATTGTCGGATCCATCTCCTAGCGGGCACCACTGATGACTGACACTCCCCGGATTGAATACAATAGAGACCATTCCTTTCCGTTAAGGCGTCGGTCCCTTTACAGGACAAAACGCAGACTTTTGAATGGAGTTGCCAAGGCAGTCTTATATTCTGTAATAGTTTAGAGCAGTGTTTCCCAAACCCCGTCCTCACGGCCCCCCACAGGTCATGTTTTCAGGATCTCCTTAGTATTACACTTTTTGGTTGCCATCTGTTAACACATTTGTAAGTTGTCATTGGCAAACTGGTAATGAGCATTTGGCTGGAAGCAATATTGGGAGTACAGTCATGTTTAATATAGGGAAGTGCAGTTATATGAAGATCTGTATATTTATTGGTGGGCACTTTGGTTTCATTGAACGGACCACCTTTTCCCCACTGCATGGGTTATGTTGTTTTTCTTATTGCAAATTTATTTTGTTTTTTTGTTCATGTCAAATAATTGGTTATGTAACTGGTGCTAGAAACGTCTCATCCTCCCACATGGGATGTAACACCTTAAGCCAGCCACAGTGCTCCTGTCCATGATGCACTGTTGGAAATAATTGTAGCAGAAATAAATTTATGAAATATTTCCTGGGCTTGCCTGTGGTATTCACGCGACTTGTCAGGGCTGTCTCCCAATTCTTCCTCTGCATTGTTACTATAGCAATATGAAGTCGAGGATCTCACTTCATGGAGATCTTGCGCTCTGTATTCATATGCTTTCATAACACACATTGCATTAATGTTTTTTTCAAATGACTATTACTTCTGAGCCATGTTATTAATAAGACTTATTGGTTGCATGCAACATATGTGTCTATGCATGTATTTCTGGAGAAGTGGAAGTTTTTGGTTCTTAAATGGGGACATGAGGTGAAGTGCTGTGGCAGATACTGTCACAGATATTACAAAGAATCACTTCCTCAATGTATTTTATTTCTAGTAGAATCTTGGGGTTTTCCATTTTATAGTAATTAGCATGCAAGGTTAATACATATATTTCCATCAGATTTTGAATATCTATTTACAGATTACTGCCTGGATAGATGTCATTATCGAGACCTTTGTTCCACGTTCTACTTACAGTGTGGAAGTGATAGCTGTTTAACAGGACTGTGTATACGTATACATGCCTTTTATTCATGTTTGCATTGCGCTGCTTTCTGAGCCCCCACCACCTTCTCCATCACATCAAGCAAGAGAGATTTTCCTCCAAGAACTCAAATTTTATATATTTCTTGTATTAATTTACTTAAATCACTTAATAAATTGTAACATCTGTAGCTCTGGCAGGTGTGGTGATATTAATGATGGTCTGTATTATATCTTTAACACCTTTTGGAGAAAGACATTTGTCAAAAAAACATTTTTGGAACATTTGCTCGGTGTTAGGGACCAGTCAGAAGGCCGTATAACACGGACGAAAATCACATCGCAATGCTCAGACTGACCAGTGGCTGCATAAAAATACATGCTGTCAGTAGAGCGGCCGGCCAGTCCAAGCATTGCGATATGATCGTTGTCTGTGTTATACGGCTGTCTGTGTTATACGGCTGTCTGGCTGTGCCCTTAGTCTCGTGCAGACGTCAATATAACTTGGACGAGTACTATCCGTGGTTTGGTTTTGGCAGATCACACTCGCACCCAAGTTATTCAATGGGGCTGTGCACATGCCCGGATTTTTTTTTTTTCCTCGTACCTAGGGGAAAAAAAATACACCGCATGCACAATGTGCCTCCAAGAATTGGGTAGCACTTACCCATTCAAGTCTATGGGTCTGTGAAAAAAAAATCTGACCACACTCAGATGACATCCAAGTGCGGTACAATTTTCACTGACTGACATAATGGAGAAGGAGGATAAGCTTTTTTCTTTCTACCTACTAGAAAATCTGATTCCATTCTGATTAGCATAATCAGACATATTAGACTTTTTTTTCTCGGATGAGTAGAAAACGGCCATGAGACCCTACCTTTATAATGATCTACAATATGGCACCCATAGCAGTGTGTTTAGCTACACTGTACATTTATTTGTATAGGTTTCCTCAATCCGTCCCACGTTTCATTGGGTGCCATGAGTATTGTCCCCTAAACTGCTTGTTTCTAGGGGAGATCACCTCTGTAATAGTGTATGGAAACACTATATTGCAGCAGCTGCTGTGCTTACAGTTACCTAATACAGAGCCTTAAAGGGGTTGTGTCCACCTTTTGGGGACATTTTTCTTTCTCATATAACTGAAATTCACATATTTCTAGCTAAAAATAATTTTTTCAGATGGGTTTCATTAAAAGATTTTTTGCATCGTTTGGCTTTTATAGGCTGCACATTCAACTTCATGTGGTCAGAAATCAGCTGAGAGGAGCTCAGAAAAGACAGATAGGAGTTACAAATAGTGAGTGAGCGTGCTCATTTAATCTTTTCACCGAGCAAGCTCGGGTGCTTGTGTGTTATGCTCGAGTCCCTTCCTCTGCATCATTTACAGCTGTTAGACAACCTCAACACATGTGAGGATTCCCTAACAAACAAGCAATCCCCGCATGTGTTCAGGCTGTCTTACAGCTGTAAATCATGCAGATGCAGGGACTCAAACATAATATACGAGCACCCCGAAGATACTCGGTAAGCCCCCGAGCACGCTCACTCATCACTAGTTACAAACTCTCCTACTCCTATGAGAATGTGCTCATTGATGGATTCTCAGTTAACTCATTCCTCAGCCAACAATGGAGCGGTTATGGAATGTAAACTTTGCAAAATTTTCAATGAAATCCATTAGAAAAATGATTTTTAACACTAAATATATGCATTTAAATAAATAAAAAAAGAAAATTTTCCCTAAAGGTAGTCAACCCCTAGCAGTATTCCTCCCATATTTCAGAGTTCTTGCAAATGCTATAATACACCATCAATTTAAGGGTGAGAGGAGACCTTATTTCTTCAATGCTACTTTAGAATTACTGCTTTGAAGTTTTTCAACACAGTAGTCGTCTCGGTCACCCGGCTGTATTCATATGAATAGAGAGATGCTGTAGTTCCCCTGCACAGTCGGTGGTTGGGGCACTACTTTGCATGAAAAAACTATGGTGGACCACATTACTAAATCAGTGGTGGTTGTAGAGGTTGACACCCCCCCCACACACACACACACACCCACACTACCACCTGATTTCAAAGTGATGGCATATTTTAGTGATATGTCATCCATATTTGAGATGGGAATAACCAATAATATTGCCCTATACATTATAGACACGATCCAGATAATTCCAAGTTTGTGTCTCGCTTTGTAAAACATATCAGGTTGCTTTGAATGGGTGGAACAAGCCTCCTCACACATTTTGTATAGAGTTTTGCTCTATAAATGTCCACTTTCATTTCTGCTTTTTGGCACCAAGATGTATTTGTAATCTATGTATTGCCTAACTTTACATCACCGCTTCATGGTCATTGCTTGTTTTTTTTTTTTTTTTTTTAACAAATGGCTTTGTTCTGTCACATGTGTCTATTTGTCTGCATATAGTGTGTGCAGAAGGCATAGGAGAACTACATGATGTATTTGATTTTCTGCAGAAATTTAAGGGAAAATACAGCAGCAAATCTACACAAAAATTATTTGGATTTCCTTTTTTTTGCGGATTCTAAACCAGCAATTTGTTAAAATATATATATATATATATCCATATCCTTAACAAACCTTGGCACTCCAGAGGCGGTACCACTTGCCTCCAGCCATAAATTGTGACTTATTGCAGTCTGTGAAATTTGTCTGTCTATGGCTGGTTTGAAGGCGTTGTCCCTACTGATCCTGCTGTGATGATAGCCGATCGCTTGCTGCATATGCAAGTGACGCGCCCCCTGGGCCAGTGTTGTTTGGGGGATACCCGGAGCCGGATCAGAAGGGGGTTGTAGTCTCCGAGTGGCGGTGACCCGGTCCGTGCCCAGGGTGTCAAGCTCAGTGTGTGGCAGTCCTACAGATGTTACTGGATGTTCTTTAGTGTCGACTACGCCACCCGTTGATTTGCGGTCACTACGGCCGCCGCTGCAGCAGGGTCCGCTGAGGCTGGTGGTGTGTGTGCAGCTCAGGTAGTATAACCCCCAACGGGAGGGGTATAGCCTCAGGGGGTCAGTTGCAGAGGATGGTGGTTGTGGAGGTGCAGTGAGGATGGTAATGAAACTCGGAGTCGGGCTGTGCAGTTCAGGGTTTTTACTTACTGCTTTTGTGTTGGTCACTCCGGCCTTGAGTGACCACCCGAGCCGTGCTGCGTCCACCAGGTCCTGGACTCTGCCAACCCCCAGGTGATTCTGGAGCGTGTTCCTGAGCTTCCTTTCTGACTTGTCCTTCTCTCTGGCCTTCCCCACCAGGGATCCACCTAAGTCCGGCTCCCTCGGGCCTCTTGTTGGTAAAACCCTTGTCTCTGGGTTCCCTGACCCTATTCTTGGTTTGCCTTCCGGGTGGATTTAGTGGGTGGTCGTGGCAGATCCTGCCCACGACCTCCGGTCTCTGGCTAAGGATTAGTGCCCCCCACCAGCTTGGGATCCGGTACCCTTGTGCCAACTCTTCACCCTCTGGTCTAATTTTGGGTTCTTGGAGTTCCCTCTTCTCCCCCTCTGGGTCCTTCTTTTCTCCTCTCTCTCACTCTCTTGGCCTTGGAGCTGGCTGAGCTGCTCTGCTTGTCGGACCAAACCTCTACAAAAGACCCTGTTCTAAGATGGTTCCCACCTTATATACTCCCTCTATGTGTGAGCTCAGGTGACCAGCACCTAATGAGCTCCTAGCATTACCCAGACTGCTCCCCCTATCTGCCCCTACACTACTGGGATGTTCCACCCCCCTCCCACTCCAGCCAGGGACAGACGCTGTCGTACCTGCACATTTCTCTAGTGGGAGTACCATTGGTCTGTCCCCCGGAAATGGGATGTATGTAGTGCATGCAGCCTACTGAGCTCAGTTCCACACTCCATCCTTACCCGGGAGTGGAATACCACACCTCTGGCTTGAGGTGTAATACCCCTGTAGCAGCCGAATCCTCAGGGTGCTACACAAGCATCACCAGTGATTGGCTGCAGCGGTCACATGAATGATGTACGTAATTTTTTCCTCAGAATTGAGTGATTCCACAATTTATTTTCCCTCTGCTTGGTCTGAAAAAAATTACCCTTTTTACTGAGTACCACATTTTTAATCTTGATTTCTTTTAGTGTTTCTTAAAGCCCTAAAGTTGCCATTTGAAATGACTTTAGTTTTGTGCCATGTCTGTGATCTGCTTCTTTTTAACAACATTAAACAACTGAATGAACATCCTCCGAGCCCGGTGATTCCATAATTTTTGCCAGGGGTTGTATACCGCACATGCACCATCAGATACTGATCATTATTGCTGGTTTATGCATGTAGATTATTTCGTAACTTTTTAGCTCAGCGTATGTAAACATTGTAGATATTTTCCTAAATACGTTTTTCGCTGTTGTGTGTAATGCTTTGTTCATATGGACATTTTGAGGTTTTGTTCAGAGCAGATCCAGCCAAAAATACCAAAGTAACGCAGTAGGCTTCACTGTTTTGTAAGTTAAAATACCAGAAACTAGACTGCGACCCCATTATAGTCAATGTGGTCTGTCTGGCACTGCTGGTGTCCGGCACTTCCATTATAAGTTCAGAAACACAAAATTAATTGAACAGAGATATGGATGTAAAGAGTGACTTAGTCAGAAATGTATAGGGGAGCAACAACTCAGAATTTGCATCCTTCTGTATTGTTTAGCTGAAAAAGGCAATTTGTATTAAAAAATGGAAAATTCAAAAATCTTGCAGTTTTTACGCCGGCCACTGGGGCTATTTTAGACTCTAACGTCCTGTAATTTCCAAAAATCCTCATGTTCTATAGGAGCAATAGCCCAACTCTGACCCCTCTGTTTTATTGAAGCATCTAATAAAAGTTTGCAGAGGTCTTTGTGAAGGGAGGGGGAGGAGGTGAGCTGTGACATCACCTATAGTGAATGGTGGATCCTGTGTTATCTGCGGTATGTAGAGGTGTTATCAGCCTTTGTACAGGAGGGAGGTGAGCTGTGACATCACTTATTGTATTTGGTGGATCCTGTGGTATCAGCTGCATATAGAAGTGTTACGTCATTGTAATCCTGCATAGGATGATAAGGAAACTGCTGTGAACGCTTCCTGAAAGGACAGGAATTAGGAGTCTAAAATAGCCCCATTGGCTGGTGTGAAAGTTTCAGGGTTACTACATTTTTTTTTTTTTTTAACTACAGATTATATGGGGAAAAATTGGCAAAAAATAAATAGAAGACATATCAACAAATCACCCATTTAATTTAAGATACATTCACTTTAATATTTGTGATTTTTTTGATTGTGCTTTAGTCCCTATTGCATAGACTATATCAGTAGTGTCATAAAGCAAGGCACGTGTTTCATATGTTTTCACAAGCTGCAAATTAATTGAAATATAGGAGTCCTTGTTCCCCGCAGCAGCTGAATGGAGCCTACAGTTTGGCAGTGACCCGGCTTATCGTTTTTCAAAGTTTAGGCTTAAATATCAAAGATTCAATCATGTGTGATCCCTGCATTGAAAACCGGGGTCACTGAGAGCCGCGCGAGTTTGTAGACTATTGTTTTTATTTACAAGTTAATGCAGACTTGAGGTTGTCAGCAGAGATCACCTTTTTAGGGATTTTGGACATTATCCATTGTCATGTTTCAGTTTTTGTAGTAATAAAGTAAAGGACCCCATACACATTAGTGAAGTCAGCTGAACCTGCCTGTTTTAGTTGGGATGTATATGGGATCTCCTGACTCTTTCTTGACAGATGATGATAAGGGAGATAAGTCGCCTGGTTTGAATTCAGTCACCTTATCCTTTTGCTCTGCAGGGAGATAAGCAGCTGCCATGTTCATCTGGCAGCTGCTTGTCATCTTAAAGCACAAAAGGTTCCTCGCCCCATAGCTCGGCTGACATTTTATCTGTGTAGGGGCAACTGTAGGTAAAGTGGTTCATGGCAGACTGTGCGGAGTTTGCTCCAGCACCAGTGCATATATGATGTTTTATGATTATCTATGATTACTTTATGATTAAGAGGTTTGTCAATGGCTGAGACTCGTTTAAAAAAAAAAAAAAAAAATTATGCTCCCCTTCATCAACATCTCCTCGCAGCTTCCAACTTGGTACTTACCAGGTCCTTGCCGATGTCTACTTCCTAGTCCGGGTTTGACACTCCTGGGATGGCCAGAAAAGGCAATCAATAAATCACTGGCCCCAGTAGTGAGCCAACTTTGCCAATAATTGGCTGAGCAGCCGTTTACGATGTCGGCAGAGAGCCAAGATTATATCAGCAGGGACTGAGGGGCGAATGTTAAACGACTTTTATTTTTTTGCTAGACCGACCTCTTTTAAGAGATCAGAACTTGATAGACAGATCTGTCTAGATCAGATAGGGCGGCATTACTGTGCACTAGATAGATATTCAGTAGTTATTCCGCCTTGCATTCACAGCCTTGCACTGGCAGGCCACACAGCACACTGTATGCCATTTGCTTCCTTCTGTCTGCAGCAGTTACACCGCCTTGTCTCAGCTAATGCTTCCCAGACCTGTCCTGAAGCTGATGACTCAGCCTCACGCTCCATGTCTCTGTGTGCGCAGCCATCTTGTAATTTCCTTCCGTGTATTCCTGCTGAAATAGTCAGCCAGGACTCTAGAAGAAAAGGAAATGGTGCCAAGGTTGTGTTCGTCTGTATAAGATACATAAGACTTGTTTTGGTACCCTGCATCCTTACTGTAAATGTGCCATCTGCAAAAAGTAGCAGTAAATGTAGACTTTATTGTGCTTTATTGTGTTTGTTTCCGACCGGTGATGGGCAATGATCGAGTTTACTTTATTCGGGATGCTACATTTCTGTGCTATTGTATGGACAGAAGATGGTATGAAAGGTAAAAAAAAAAAAAAAAAAAAAAAAAAAGGCACATGTTACGTGCATTTCTAATACAGGACGTACACATTGAGGTCTGCAGTTTTTATTGCACAGATCCAGTTGTCACAATTCTAAGTAGTTTGTAATAAATGAACACAAAGTGCTTCTTGTTAATATACATCACCTGACAACTACTGTGAAACGCGTTGCAAGATTTGGCCAGGGGAATGAGCGGAATGATTTAGAAGTTTCCACAGGAACCAAAGGCTGCTTAAAACAGGACATGGTACTGCTATTCACATGAGAGACTGTCAACATGACTGTAACCTTGGAAACAGCGTGTTGTTTCTCCTAAACAGCTCTTCCCACTGTGGAACATCGGCATGTAATACCTTCTGTACTATCTATGTTCCTTTTTGGCTTTGTCCTTTACTGTAAAATACAGAAACTTCTTGTAATATGTTGTCTTTGTCTCAGGACTTGTAAATATGGAAAGCTTGGTTTTTATTTAATCTGCCGCTAGCTGTCAGGGCATGTTGGGAATTGTAGTTTCCCAACAGCTGACGCTCCGCAGGTTGACGCCTCCTGCTCTATTGGACTCAATTACATCTTCAGTTGGTTGATATCACTAGTTCTGAGGTTGTTCTTCCCTGTAACGTAATGCTGGATGGTTATTGGTGCAGCCTGGTTTATTTTGCAGCCACAGCCTGTTTTGTGTTTTGCTTTTGTTTTTTTGTTTTTTGCGTGAAGCCAAGTCTCCATAAAAAGAGCAAATGAATCTGTAACAGTCATGTAAAGCCTCCATATACAGGTTGCCTGTACACAAGCTTGACTGCTCGGTCTGTAATATCATAGTTTACAGACTTAGGAAAAAGTGAACTAATTTCTCCTACTTTTTGAAGACAAGTGACCAGGGGACACTGTTTAAACACCATTGCTCTCAGAAGTTTAATGTTTTGTTAGGATTACTGGGAGTTGTAGTTTCACAAGTTGGGAGCAGCTGATTTGCACATGCAGACATTCAGTGTTACTAGATTATTTGTATTATGTCATAATATAATGGGGTCATCTCCAGGGACAGATTCCCTTTAGTGTAATAACTAACACTGATAGCCTGTATATTGCTACATGGCTTGGTAATAAGATCCAGTGTTGTCTGTTTCACGCTACCGGTCAGATCGCTGCGCATTAGTGTCCATAGCTACCTTGGCACATCGATGTGAGCGCTTTACTTTGTTATTGCAACAGGTACTATGTGAAAGGTGACACTCGGCTAGTTTAACATGGTCGCTTATGCTTTTAGTTAAAAGGAGGCCTTGTGTGAAACTCTGCCTGCAACAGCCTCAAAAACCAGGTGTAGCTCCCTCAAGTAGACTCTGCCCCTCTCTGATCTCTACCCACCTTCCTTCCTGCTTTGCATTTTATTCCAGCCCTGACTTGCCTTTGTTACACTTACTGTGCTCTCCAAAAACGTCCGCAGTTAGAACCAGGCTGCTACTTCCCTGATATTTTAGACCTGTTTTTTCTTTTTATTTAAATCTTGTGTAATGCCCCATGGACTATTTCACATAGTTTTATCTACAGAACGTACCCCCCCCCCCTACCCCTCAAGCACAGTGTGCAGCTCTTTGCATGAATTTAATTTTCATCAGCAATCACACTAAGGGTATGTGCCCACGATCAGGCTATAGCAGTGCTTTGGACACAGCGTATTTTCGCTGCGTCTGGTCACGCAGGTGAATCCGCATGTGTTCATTGAACATGTGGCGTTACCGAATCCAATACATTCTATTGGGGAGATTTCTGTTGTGGATACTAGCGTCTCTGCAACAGAAGTTGACTTGCTGCGGCTCGTAAAGCCTCTTCGCCGGCGAGTTTACACAGCGTCAATTAGAAGCACAGTGGGCATCGGATTTCCATAAATCCCATCCACTGTGCTTCTACTGTAGAACGCAGCGCAGGTGAACTGCGTCCAATACTCTGCTATTACGGATTGTGGGCACGGAGCCTAAGAAGAACATATAACACTAGTTACTCTGATCTGCCTTGTCCTTGGAACTGAATATTGGGTACAAAGCAATATAATAATCCTTAACGTTCATAGTTTGTGAAAAACTTGGACACAATCGCTATGTTCACTGAT
Organism: Phyllobates terribilis; assembly: GCF_046119375.1. Lineage (NCBI taxonomy): Eukaryota > Metazoa > Chordata > Amphibia > Anura > Dendrobatidae > Phyllobates > Phyllobates terribilis. The sequence continues at coordinate 363,120,913 of NW_027362768.1, forward strand.
TAACCAATATATATTAGCTATGTTGGAGGTCAGAATAACTATAAAGGTGTCCCTGGTTGGCAAACCATTATTTCTCCCAACTCAAGCTTAGATAGCTTTCGCCTGGACAATTGCTCGGCTGTCCGACAGCTCACTGTCCCACTCCATTCACAGGACCGTGTTGCTCAGGGTTATTATCTATGTGAGAACCACTGGCCAACTCCTTTGTGTCCTTCTGACTCCTCGGTGAATGAACTCCCATAGAGCAAACGAATCGGCCGTTGGAAGTCTGACTTGCCTGATCCTTCTCTCTCCAACATACGGTATGTTGGAGGAGAGTCTGAGTAAACATTGTCTGTTGGCCAATATCGGTGGGTTTAGTAGGCTTTAATATGTATGGGGGCCTTTACACACTTAGAATAAACATGTATGCTTGGCCATGGTAAAAGAAGAGTAAACTTGGCGGCATGTTTTCTCCCAGAGATGACAAAAGCATCGGCGTTGTAATTAAACAGGCCCATTCCTTCTCTTCCCTAGCATAATCTGTCGGGAGGCCCCCATGTTGATTGGATGGTCGCTCGGCCTTGCCAAAATTGACGTGTTTGGTTTACTTTAATGTGTATAGGGGGCTTTAAACTGCTGAGTATAGTACTTGGGCACTAGTATATTCCTGTAACTTACATTTTTTTAGGATAAGGGATACCTTCATTGCTATGGCACGGCTGGTGATAACCAAGTACAGTGCTGTGATTCTTGTGTCCGACCCATAGACAATGGATGGAGCAGAGTTGGGCATGCTCAATTCCACTTCATTCTGATGGGGATGTGCAAAGCTCTGTTCTTGAGACCACTGGGGAGCTGTATGCTATGGATGTGGGGGAGGGGGGTAGCTTACTATCTTGGGAAGACTCCTATTATTTCAAGAGGAAATGCTATTTCATGCATCCTATTTAATAATCCTGATGAAAGTAATATTTTGTGTAGGTGTCTATATCAGGCAGGATTCAGCTGGTTGTATGGAGATCTCCTGTTACTGCCAATACATAACCAGTTAACTGTTGCTGCATTGCAGCTTTCTTATGTTTGTTTTTCTCATTAATAATGATCCTCTACATTTTGGGATGGATTATTCCTGGACTTAGAGCTGCTTTGAGCCCAAATGGTGTCTCAGTATATATTGCTGCTTCTTTTTCTCTGCAGTGGTTGATTTTGTTATTGTAGTATTTAATAGGTAGGTTATGGGGAATCAGTCTTTGTTTTCATTACCCCATGTTATGTAGGGGTAGAGACCCTGATTCCAGAGATGTATCGCTTGCTGGGCTGCTTGGTGCAGTTTTGGTTAAAAAGAACAACAACAAAAAAACAATTTTCTCTGCTGCAGATTCAGCAGTTCTCTGAATGTAGAGCTCTGTATAACCCCGCCCACACCACTGATGTGCAAGTTTGTGTGCACTGTGCATAGGCAGAAAGCTGCCAATCGGTGGGAGCGATGGTATGCAAAGCTCATGACTATGGAGGACTAAATGCCAGCAGGTTTACTAGTCCTCTAATGATCTCCTGCTGATAAAACTGTGATTTTTTTATTATTATTATTATTTTTTTAATAAAAACTACGGCAAGCAGCTCAGTAAGTGACACATCGCTGGAATCTGGGTATCTGTCTCTACCTTATGCTTCTATATCAGATTAGGGGTAAAAACATGATGGCAGATTCCCATTAATGGCATGTGCAGATGTTCAAAAGTGTTGCCACAGAAAGTCTCCCCAGTTTCATATTGGAATAAGTGATACTTTTTTTTAAAGATACATTTGTAGACCTGCTACTATGGGAAAACAATGTAACCGCTACGTAGGGCCTTTTACAAGCGTACTATCCAAGGCTGTGATCACACGTGGTATTTTTGCTGCATTTTTTCTTTTTCTGCAGAAAAGAAGCAGTGTTTTTACAGTACCAGAAAAAGCTATGAGATTTCAGAAACCTCATGCACACAGCTTTATTTTTGCTCAATGAATTTGAGCACTGCAGCGTTTTTGAAAATCTGCAGTGTCAATTCTTTCAGCGTTTTGCAATTTTTTTTTACCCATTGTAAGATGAGAAACAGCAAAAACGCACTGTATTGTGTAGACAGGTCACACATGTCATACGCACCTAAATATGTAAAGACTGTGAAAATATGGTGGATCAGTGGTTAGCGTTATACAGTGGCTCAGTGGTTAGCATTGTTTCTTTGCAGCGCTGGGGTCCTAGGTTCCAATCACACCAAGGACAACATCTGCAAAGAGTTTGTATGTTCTCCCCGTGTTTGGATGAGTTTCCCCTGTGTTCTCCGGTTTTCTCCCACACTGCAAAGACATACTGATAGGGAATCCAGATTGTGAGCCCAAATGGGGACAGTGATGTCTGTAAATTGACACAGAATATGATGGCGATATATAAGTAAAAATAATAAAACCAGTACACTGGGCCTTTTACAAGACTCAGTGTAAAGACTATATCTTTGCGAATTTAAAAAGTTTAATAATCCAGATATTTAGTGTCAGTATTGGGGTACACTCAAATGAACATGTTTTTATTGTGGTATGCTGTCCGTTCACGGTCTGTCTGGTATGCTATCCGTTTTCAGACCAGATTGCGCAAGGATGGCACACTGACCAATATGTCATTGTGGTAGTGCATATACTGGTAAGCGGTTTTATCAGTCCGTATTGAAAATAATTTCAGCATGCACTAGCCTCATCGGTCTTGTGGATGAACGTGCAAGCTTCGCATAGCTCATCTACCTGTCTGGGTGTGGATGAGCGTACAGAGCTGCACACTGGGATCTGCTGAACTAAACTTGGGTCTCCATAGGTCCAGCAGAATCATCAGCGGAAGAATCCCAAATATAAGGTGGAAATTTTCTGCAAAATGATCTGATTCATTCTAAGAAACACCTATTCGGCCTTCTTGTCGGTCTTGTTTCCACTCTTTGGTTAAAAATGACTTCATGATAATAATATGCAGCTCATAATATGCAGGTGTTAAAGCAAGATCCAGACCCACGTTTGTGATTTATATGCAGCTTGAAAACCTCATAGAAATCAGAAGTTGGTGTTTCCTACAATGCTGTTTCTTACTTTTCCCTTTTGCAGGCAGGGTTGCATCATCCATGTAATTTTTATGACATGAGAAATGTAAAGCCTCTTTTGAGTTTTTTGGGGAGGTTTTATGCAGCAAAGAAACAGGAAATTAATTTGGCCTACTCATCATTTGACAAAGACTTCTCAAAATTAGAAGAGATGCATGTAAATCTATCACTTGAGCTTTTTGTATGTGCATATGTTATGTTCTGCGGCGGTGACTAGCACTGATGGCCCCCTTTATTGTTCTCATTGTAGCCGTCGCACTTCCTGCTGTTATGTAGTTACATTGCTTGTCTTTCTCTACTAGTGTTCACCCTGTGTCCTTGTCCTACTATCCCATGCCCTGTAAAATGATATAAAATGCACGCCGCCATGGTTTATATCTTTGCGCTGCTCGCTCTGATTTAGCGCTGCCTAAATAATCTGAAAAAGCTTCAGATTTTGTACCATCATGTTACTTGTGTAACATCTGTTATCCCGAAAGCATAAATACACATATTGGTTGGTTATATGCCATGCTTGCAGGTAATCCCCCTCCCCCACCTTATTAGGTATACCAGGATCAGCCTTTTTAATTGGCGGCAGGACAGATGCAGCGATGTCACACAAACAGGTTGAAGTGCTCAGCTCTGCAGTTATGTGAAAAGATCCAATTGATTAAAATTCCTCCCCGCCCCCCTACTCATTCCCCAGGACTCCAATTGTGTCTCTCCCCGCATTTTATAGAGGTCACGTATGGCGCAGAGCCTCCATGATAAGACTGGTAATCGGAAATGCCTTCTCCTTACAGTACAGTGCACAGGAGGGAGGATGGGCTGTCAGGTGATGCTGTGAAAAATGCAGGGGCTGTTTGTCTCACTGAGATTACATGTATGTTCAAGTAACCCCCTGACAAGAGCTGCCTTCAGTGTCCTGTCTCCATGGCAACACGGACCAAATCTTGGCAATCTCTTCGGCTTGCACTTTTTTTTTTTGCATCGATTTCCAGGGTGGATGAGACCCACCACACAGATCCCTGTCGCTCCGTCGACTCTGCATAATATGGTTTTTACATTATCGGTTGCAATTTTAACAGGAATATTGCATTCTACAAGCTTTAGGTAAAAGCAAAGTGTCCTACTAGTCCGCAGTTAATAAAATGGTCAAGCAGAATTTTAAGCTTGTGGGTATCCGTCATAATCTTATTTCAGTTTTAAGGTTGCATAAATGAGTTTTGGAATTTTCTTGGATTTATGTTTTTTTTTTTTTCCCTAGAAACATTTTTATATGACTGGTATAAGAAGCTGTGGATAGTTCTTTGCACTGTAGAAGGAGTTCTCAAATAAGTATACGTTTGATTATAGTCACGTCCAACAATTTATATATGCATTTTATAGTATGCAAGAAGGGAGGCTGCATGGGCTTGCATGTCGTGCCGGGCGGAGGAATGATTAGATTGAGGTCGCAGAAGGGATCACCGGAGCAGTTATCCATTATATTTCTGTGCGTGTTTGGAACAGAAAGCAGCCAGTGAACCACCTTCTGCTGGAGCCTGTGCTGCACATTTCCTTGGGAAATAAGATTAATGCTCTGTGCTTCTCTAGGACAGAAATGGGGCAGCGTAGGGAGAGGGATGATGATTCTAGAAGGTGCCTGACAGTGATCCATGAGCAAAGAAGTTCACTGCGTTGAAGTATTTTGTGGATTTAAACATAAAAGTTGGGAAAAAAAGAATCACATTCCGTTTATCTACATTTAGAGAATCGGTCCTCACTTGGCGACCATTTATATCGGAGTTATAAGAAGACCTCATCCTCGCTCAGTCGTTCCACTTTTTACTCCATATGCTCTCTACCTGTTATAAATAATTTTCACTGCAAGGATATGATATGGGGACGGTCTGACTTTCGAAACAAGTCTTAGGGCTTTTTCACACATTGAGTTTTTACTGTAGAAAAATGCAGTGTGTTACAGTTACCCGCAAAGTGATCTAGACTTCTAAAACCTCATGCGCATGCTGGTTATTTTTTTTCCTTACAGATTTGAACCTTTAAAGCATTTTTTTCTTTTTCAAATCTGCAGCATGTCAATTTTTTTCAGTGTTTTTGCAGTTTTTTTTTCACCCATTCAAATGAATGGGGAAAAAAAGCCTCATGAAAAAATTGTATAAAAATAGAACAGAGTTTATGCAGCCTTTTTCCTGTTAAAACACTTTTTTGGTGTAGAAAAATCTGCTGCAAATACTCTACGTGTGCATATAGCAGCCCTGCAGTCTCCTCCATCTTCTAGCCCAGTATATAATTGCATAGTCTGCTCCTCCTACTGGTTTGATTTTTCTAGCATCAATTAGTAGGATTAGTTTATTTTACTCGCTTATATAGCGCCATTAATTCCACAGCGCTTTACAGACATAGTCACTGTCCCCATTGGGGCTCACAATCTACATTCCCTATCTGTATGTCTTTGGAGTGTGGGAGGAAACCAGAGAACCCAGAGGAAACCCACACAAATACGGGGAGAACATACAAACTCCTTGCAGATGTTGTCCTTGGTGGGATTTGAACCCAGGACCCCAGCGCTGCAAGTGCTAACCACTGAGCCACCATGCGTTTCTTAAGAAAGGATGAGTTAATTGGGGTGATATGTATGCCAGCATAATAGATGTATACCAGCATAGTCTGATCTAAGGGGAATAGCTTAAACTACTTCACCTTACAGTCCAGTTTTATGGTCACTTATGCAATTCTTGGATTCCTTTTGTTTTCTATGCTGATAGGTTAGCCTAAAAGTGCACAACAATATAATAGCATGGACTTTAACCATGTGGGAGTGCAATGCAAAGATGAATGCCTAATTTTTCTCCATTAAAATATACTATTTCCCAATTAAGGGTATGTTCACTTTAGGAGTTTTTGATGTGTTTTTTTTAAGCAAATTTTCAGCTCTGTTTTACAGTACCAGCAAAGTCTGAGATTTCAGAAATCTCATGCACACACATTGGTTTTTGTGTCATCAGTATTTGTGCGTTGCATGTTTTTTTGCGCAATAAAGCATATATCACTTCTTTCAGCGTTTTTGCAGCATTTTTTCACCCATTGAAAGTAATGGGCAGTGACAAAAAATGCTGCAAAAATGCAGGTATCATGTTTTGCTGCTTTTTTGTGCCAAAACCTGATGAAGATGAATATGTAATTTTTTTTTTTTTGTCACTGAACTTTATCAGCATGCATAAAGAGACAAATGGACAGTGAAAAAAACACAGCAAAAACATAGCAAAACCTGCTTTTTGGAGGTAGAAGCTTTACTGCCAAGAGATCAGGTTTTGCTGCAGAAAAAAAACACTGAAAAAACACCTAGTGTGAACATACCCTAAAGGTTTCTCTTTGATTAAAAGCAGGTTGGTTTCTGCCCACAAGCCAGCGCTAAACGACTGACTACATACAGGTTCCAGATGGCCAACACAACTGTATGCAGAGAGAATTATCGTTCATAGGATAGTTTTGTCCCCAAACACATGATGTTGGCAGCACATTCCCTGTTTATATGGGGCGATGTGATTTATTTGCACATGTGAATGGTGCGCTCAGCTGACTTGTCCGACTACGACTAATGGCTGGCATGTCTACACTGGCCGATGATTGAAAACCAGAAAAGGCTCATGTGCTAATTACTGACCTATATGTAAATGGTCATGAGATGTAAAGCTGTTGCTTAAATGTTGAAGGGATGCTTCCTGGAGCTCTGACATTTTTCAAAATGTGCTTTATAAAAATCGGCTACAAAAAAAAAAAATCACTCCGAAGCTATTTTATCACAATTCTACATCATTTTTTGTATTGTTTGGGCAGAAAAACTGGCTTCCAGACACCTGGCACAGCTTGTTAACCTGACCCATCAGGTGTCATCTGACCTCTTCAGCCGCTGTTTTTTTATGCTGATTCTGTTTTTATTATAAATGATAAAACAAGCAACTTTTAATTTTACGTCTTGTTAAAAATTCTCACCATTCTCAAACCGGAACGCTTGTTGCCTAGGTTACCAGCCACTGCTGCAGTGTGTTACATACAGGTTGCCGGTCTCCTAGGCAAGGAGCATGCTGTGCTTATAAGCTCTTTACAATGGAGCTTCTAAACGTTGTTCTGAACCTGGCCGGGTCCAGCCAGCGTCACTGCCCTATGTCCCTCTGATGCTGCAGAGGCAATGCTGTCTCTACTCTAGCGGTATGGGTGACCATGCACGACCAAGCTGCAGGTCTGTACTGTCAATCACGCTGGAACACACTCCCCCCATCAAGTTGAGAAAATCTTTATTTGTAAATCCAGCTGGCCGACCTCAAGGCTATGACTGGTCAGGTGGGGCTCACCACTTCTGGCTATTTATGCGGTTACTTGCAATGTAGTTATTTTAGGTTTTAGAAGGTACTGGTTCCATGAAATCCACTTGTTAATGCCGGGTGCCATCTAGAAATACACATCACCATAGACAGCTGCTTATGAAGTCATGCAATCTGCATAAAGACTGGACACAGAAAGGTTACCTAGAAAGGTAAATACACAGGGTAATGTTTAGCTGCCAGTCTGACCTTCTATCGACTGGCAAACATGCCATTACCTGCTGGAGACAGGAAAAAGTGTGTGTTTTAGCACTAGGGGAAAAACAAAAAGTCCCGCAATGGAAAACATTCTGTGACTAGTGCGTGTGCTCGGCCAGACCGCTCACTGCTTGCCTGTCCCACTGATCATGTACAATTTACTACTGGGAAATGTCTTGCAAAGGAAGTAGAACAGGAAGATGGTCATGTACGTCTGATTAACAGGCTGTGCGGAGGAAGTGCTGCCTGATGGTGGAAATGGCCTTCACACAGGAGTGCTGTGCAGAGACCTGCAAATTGTCAGCTTCTTAGTGTAACTTTAAAACTTATGTAAAACAATAAATGTTCCAATATTTGGCCCATCTTATGAGCTAAATGATTGTAACAAGCTGATGGCCTTTTATGGTGCACATATACAACATCGGTATAAAACAGTGCACATTTATAGCCCCCCTCGTATGACAGGCAGGCTGAAGGTGTCTATAATCTTGCACAGGATTTAAGGCTTTCAGCAGGATATCTATTCTGCGTTAGGGAATCTGAGTGATCCGTTATCGGTGAAGCTTTGTGCAGGATAATGCGGAATCGGGACACTAAACGACTGACTATGTACAAGTCGTATGATTTACTGACCTGACTGGCCATCCAAAATTCATAGGCACAGAACGATTGGTGATACTATTGTTCTGTGCTTATGGGATATCATTATCGGCAGCACGTCTTCTGTTTGCACATGGCGATGTGCTACCGATAAAGATGATTTTTATGCTGACATAAGATCCCATCATCCAAAGAATGAGAGTTTTGATTGTTATGGGATTGTCAGTATCTTCAAACAGGCTGTTCATTGGTGAAAGAGCGTTCTAACGAATTCACTGATTTTTGGCCTGTGTAAAGGGGTCTTATAGCTCCTATACATTACTGTTAATGTTAATCACAGACTGCACACTGATGCCATGCATGTGATGATCATGATTTTCACAGACCCATAGACTTGTGCAGATCCTTTTGGATCTGTGATCTGTGACTTGGAATAAAAATGGATATATTACCCTGATCTTTTTGTAGACTAATCGATACGCAAAAGAATAAACTATATTGGGAAGGTGTTCTAACATTGAAAAACACAGAACACTAACATGATTCTCTGATGTCTGAATGATTCCTTAAAGAGTTCAGCAAAAAGATTCACTGGATCCTGATCTAGTGGCCACGTTGGCCAGACAAGAGCCTTTCGTACCTCCTCTTAATCCAGTATGCCTTTTCTGAATAATGGTTGTAGTTGCGTGACGGACCCACTAATCAGAATAGGTGCCAGTGTTACCAGCAGGTAAGAGGTGCTCACGGCATTGAGGAGAAGGTCCTGTAATTCTTTTTGCTCAACTACAGTCACTATACCTGACAAATGTGTAATAACTTTTCAGTGCCAGGGTGGTGGGACGCTTTAAGATGAGAATAGTGATATACACTGGAAACCTGAGTAGTGTTACATTTTCTATGTTGTCACATTGCATCCACAGATGGGGAAAGGTTTCAGGAGAGACAAAGCCTCACTGAGGAGCCCTGGAGTCTGCGGGGTTATTGATAATGCTCCTCAGTCTGCTCTCTGCTGCTTTACACCAGGATTGCATCATCCATACTGAAGCAGCCAAATCCTTTCTGCTGTACAAAGGAGGAGGCAGACAAGGCCCTGTCTCTCTTCTCCCGTCTTCATGCCTCTTCCTGAAACCTCCCTGAAGCCTGGCTTTTTGCTAAGAAGTTGCCTTTTGTTATGAAGTCCCCTAACTTCATCTCACCCACCCCTTCTGCTTCCTTGCAAACCATATTCTTATTCCTCACTTCCTGTTAACCCTTTGCTTGCTGCACTACTGGACCAAAACTTTTTTTTTTTAATGTTATACATAAAAATAAAACTGTGATGTAAACATCCGCCTTTACCTTTCTCTGTAATGTTTCTGCTTAATGGATCTGTCAGTAAAACCTACACACAGTTTGGATCAGTCTTACAGCATAGAATATTTTTTGCTTTGATGACTAGATAAGCTAAGGCTATCCTTTTGTTACCATTAAAAAACTGGAAATCCACTGAGTAAATGTTTAATCTTGTGCCAAAAATGACCATAGGTTTGCCACATATGAAACCTGCAGAATGATGGTAAACAAGATGTGTGGGTCCAATGTAATGTGAACAGAGTCTGAAGCTTAATCAGAGGCTATATTAAAAGGGGTTTATCCTTATTATAGCACTTACAGGTGAATGTAGGATCTGGAAGTAGGTAGCTTGTTGGTTACTTTCCTTGCACAGCAGGTATTTTACCAAGGATAAGCCTGCGCCATGTATGTAGGAAATTGACTGTTTGTCTATATACATATATATTCCTTCCACACTAGATGGGATGTGGGCAATGTCTAGTCTAGCAGAAAGTGGCCCAGCGTGCCTAGTGGGCTCAGTGTGTGTGGTCATTGGCCTGGAATAGCTCAGCCGTACTTTATGAAGTGGAATATCAGAGAGTTTCCAAATGTTTAAAAACACGTTTTTATGTATAGAGCAAAACCTGGTATTTCTCACCCACATGAATAACAGCAAAAATGCATCATATCATGTAGCGTGGTCTAAATAAATGTCTGTTGCTTGCATGTTTTTTACAATAGGAGCAGGACTGATGACAACAGGTAATTTGAAAAAAAAAAAAAGATGGAAACCTCGTGATATAGATAGGTTCAAGCGAACTGCTAGGATTAGGATGACGTCTGTTTTTCACACTTCTGCGCTCACACGGATGAGCAGTTTGCACCAGTTATTAGATTTCGTACCCACACTTGTGTGTTTAACATGTAGTTTCTTGTTTTTCCAATTAACCACACAAATCCAAATGATTAATGCAGTAAACGTATTCCACGTCCGGTTATGCAGTTTTAGCTTTTAAGAGGCTGGTGTTCCTATTTGGCAGACATTTGAGTAACTGGACACTTCATAGCTTTTCGATGATCATTTGTTTTATATAGGTGGGGCAGAATAAACATGGCTGCACCTAGCAGAGGCTGTCCATGAAATGTGGGCATGAGCTTTGCATCTGTCACCAGTTATATGCTGCCCATCTGAGCTCATCAGTAAAGGGGTTTTGCACTTATTTAACAACAAAGCTCCATGGGCGCAGGGATATCTAATAAATAA